>NC_139012.1:34869818-35319818 GCF_964374135.1 Grampus griseus | reverse complement strand
CGTTCTGGAGCTTGTCAGGCTAACCACCACCGCGGCTATGGAAGCACCGGGTTGAAACGGAGCAAACTCATTTTCTTCCCAGAAGCATTTCGACCGTGTTTCCAGGCCTGTCACCAGCAGGGGACGTCAGGCAGCTTCAAGGCAGCATGAAGGCAGCCTTCCAAGTGGGAAAGCAAGGATAGTTCCAGCATGCTCCCGTTTCCACGCGCACACTCAGCTTACCTCCCTGTGGTTTCTAACCAGTCCAAAGAGACACAGGTTACCCTGCGTTTGCTTCCCTGAACCAACTCCCCGAAGTAAGGTGTTCTGGGTCAAACGAACTGCCTCAACCAAGGAATGCCCTGCCTAGTTACGCCTCTGGGGCCTGTGGCTATTCAAAAGCCTGCAGTGCCACAGGAAGCACAGGGCTGAAATCGCAGTAAGAACGCAAGTCAACTTTCTCTTGGAGGCAGGGTGACTTCCGGCAGGGGGGTCCTAGATGGAATGCGAGGCCGAGGGTTCTCTCAGGGCAGCTCAGACTCGGGCAAGGCGTAAGACCTCAAAGGCATGTGAGACGTGCCAGAAGTCTGCTCGTGAAAGTGTGGGTTTGGTGGGGAAACGAACCTGCTCCAGGAGAGAGTACAGGGCGTTTCCTACACTCAGCGTATGGAGAGCGGCTCCAAAGGGCTCCGGGCCTGGATGTTGCTCAGCAGACCCAGGGGTGCCCGGGAGTACTCCGTGTTCCAGCCTGGAACAGGGTGCCCCCGCGAGCCTCCCAGGTGTCCAGGAAACTCTACTGCCGTTCAAGACACGCAGAGCAGAGGCTACGGCCTCACGGAAACTGCCGCGCGGCTCCGCTTCTGCACCTCACGTCAGGGCCTTCCCTCCAGGCCTGTGCTCAATCTGGCTGTCCCGTTAGCGACGCAGCATTGCGAGATGCTGACGTTCTCCTCGAGCAGAGTGCCTTCAGGTACGAGGCCTGCGAAGTAAGCAGAGTGTTTTCTCAAGGCAGCTCTCACAAGGGCGACGACAAAGATTTCCTGGGAGCTTCGGACTCACCAGAAATCTGGTTCTGAGGCCGTGTGAGGGCTCTGGAAATGGAGCTCTCCTCAAGGAACGTGCAGCGTGTTGCCCATCACTCGGCACGCACACAGGGCCTCCGAGGGGCAGAGCAATGGGCCTCGATGTTGCTCAGCCGGACCACGGCGTGGGGGGTGTCTGGACGTCCTCAGTGACCTTGGAGGGAAATGGATGCACACCCGAGGGGCCTAGGAGTCCTCAAATGGGTAATTCCGTTAAAATAAACCCGAACGGTGACTAAGAATTCATGGAAACTGCTTCATGCCGCCCTTCCTGCCCGGCTACGCAGGGCCTAAACTGGAGGCAGAGTCTCACGTTGAGTTTCCGTTTCGTTCTGGAGCTTTTCAGGCTAACCACCACCGCGGCCACGGAAGCACCGGGTTGAGACGGAGCACACTCATTTTCTTCCCAGAAGCATTTCCACAGGGTTTCCAGGCCTGTCGACAGCCGGGAACGTCAGGTAGCTTCGAGGCAGCATGAATGCAGCCTTCCAAGTGGGAAAGAAAGGATAGTTCCAGCAGGCTCCCGTTTCCACGCGCACACTCAGCTTGCCTCCCTGTGGTTTCTAACCAGTCCAAAGAGACACACGTTACCCTGCGTTTGCTTCCCTGAACCAACTTCTCGAAGTAGGGTGCTCCGCATCAAGTGAACTGCCTCAACCAAGGAATGCCCTGGCTACGCCTCTGGGGCCTGTGGCTATTCAAAAGCCTGCAGGGCCACAGGAAGCACAGGGCTGAAATCGCAGTAAGAACGCAAGCCGACTTTCTCTTGGGGCAGGGTGACTTCAGGCAGGAGGTCCTAGATGGAATGCGAGGCCGAGGGGTCTCTCAGGGCAGCTCAGGCTAGGGCAAGGCGTAAGACCGCAAAGGCATGTGAGACGTGCCAGAAGTCTGTTCGTGAAAGTGTGGCTTTGGTGGGGTAAGGAATCTGCTCCAGAAGAGAGTGCAGGCCGTTTCCCAACACTCGGCGTAGGGAGCGCGGCTCCAAAGGGCTCCGGGATTGGATGTTGCTTGACAGACCTAGGGGTGCCGGGGAGTACTCTGTGTTCCAGCCTGGAACAGGGTGCCCCCGCGAGCCTCCCAGGTGTCCAGAAAGCTCTACTGCCGTTAAAGACGCGCAGAGCAGAGGCTACGGCCTCACGGAAACTGCCGCATGGCTCCGCTTCTGCACTTCACGTCAGGGCCTTCCCTCCAGGCCTGTGCTCAATCTGGCTGTCCCGTTAGCAACACAGCATTGCAAGATGCTGAGTTTCTCCTCGAGCACAGTGACTTCAGGTACGAGGCCCGCGAAATAGGCAAAGCAGAGTGTTTTCTCACGGCAGCTCTCACAAGGGCGACGACAAATATTTCCTGGGAGCTTCGGACTCACCAGAAATCTGGTCCTGAGGCTGTTTGAGGGCTCTGGAAATGGAGCTCTCCTCCAGGAACGTGCAGCGTGTTGCCCGTCACTCGGCACGCACAGAGGGGCCTCCGAGGGGCAGAGCAATGGGCCTCGATGTTGCTCAGCCTGACCACGGCGTGCGGGTGTCTGGAGGTCCTCAGTGACCTTGGAGGGAAATGGATGCACACCCGAGAGCCCTAGGGGTCCTCAAATGGGAAATTCCGTTAAAATAAACCCGAACGGTGACTAAGAACTCATGGAAAGTGCTGCATGCCGCCCTTTCTGCCCGGCTACGTAGGCAGGGCCTAAACTGGAGGCAAGTTCTCACGCTGAGTTTCCCTTCCGTTCTAGAGCTTGTCAGGCTAACCACCACCGCGGCCACGGAAGCACCGGGTTGAGACGGAGCACACTCATTTTCTTCCCAGAAGCATTTCCACAGGGTTTCCAGGCCTGTCGACAGCCGGGAACGTCAGGTAGCTTCGAGGCAGCATGAATGCAGCCTTCCAAGTGGGAAAGAAAGGATAGTTCCAGCAGGCTCCCGTTTCCACGCGCACACTCAGCTTGCCTCCCTGTGGTTTCTAACCAGTCCAAAGAGACACACGTTACCCTGCGTTTGCTTCCCTGAACCAACTTCTCGAAGTAGGGTGCTCCGCATCAAGTGAACTGCCTCAACCAAGGAATGCCCTGGCTACGCCTCTGGGGCCTGTGGCTATTCAAAAGCCTGCAGGGCCACAGGAAGCACAGGGCTGAAATCGCAGTAAGAACGCAAGCCGACTTTCTCTTGGGGCAGGGTGACTTCAGGCAGGAGGTCCTAGATGGAATGCGAGGCCGAGGGGTCTCTCAGGGCAGCTCAGGCTAGGGCAAGGCGTAAGACCGCAAAGGCATGTGAGACGTGCCAGAAGTCTGTTCGTGAAAGTATGGCTTTGGTGGGGTAAGGAATCTGCTCCAGAAGAGAGTGCAGGCCGTTTCCCAACACTCGGCGTAGGGAGCGCGGCTCCAAAGGGCTCCGGGATTGGATGTTGCTTGACAGACCTAGGGGTGCCGGGGAGTACTCTGTGTTCCAGCCTGGAACAGGGTGCCCCCGCGAGCCTCCCAGGTGTCCAGAAAGCTCTACTGCCGTTAAAGACGCGCAGAGCAGAGGCTACGGCCTCACGGAAACTGCCGCATGGCTCCGCTTCTGCACTTCACGTCAGGGCCTTCCCTCCAGGCCTGTGCTCAATCTGGCTGTCCCGTTAGCAACACAGCATTGCAAGATGCTGAGTTTCTCCTCGAGCACAGTGACTTCAGGTACGAGGCCCGCGAAATAGGCAAAGCAGAGTGTTTTCTCACGGCAGCTCTCACAAGGGCGACGACATATATTTCCTGGGAGCTTCGGACTCACCAGAAATCTGGTCCTGAGGCTGTTTGAGGGCTCTGGAAATGGAGCTCTCCTCCAGGAACGTGCAGCGTGTTGCCCGTCACTCGGCACGCACAGAGGGGCCTCCGAGGGGCAGAGCAATGGGCCTCGATGTTGCTCAGCCTGACCACGGCGTGCGGGTGTCTGGAGGTCCTCAGTGACCTTGGAGGGAAATGGATGCACACCCGAGAGCCCTAGGGGTCCTCAAATGGGAAATTCCGTTAAAATAAACCCGAACGGTGACTAAGAACTCATGGAAAGTGCTGCATGCCGCCCTTTCTGCCCGGCTACGTAGGCAGGGCCTAAACTGGAGGCAAGTTCTCACGCTGAGTTTCCCTTCCGTTCTAGAGCTTGTCAGGCTAACCACCACCGCGGCCACGGAAGCACCGGGTTGAGACGGAGCACACTCATTTTCTTCCCAGAAGCATTTCGAAAGCGTTTCCAGGCCTGTCAACAGCCGGGAACGTCAGGTAGCTTCGAGGAAGCATGAATGCAGCCTTCCAAATGGGAAAGAAAGGATAGTTCCAGCAGGCTCCCGTTTCCACGCGCACACTCAGCTTGCCTCCCTGTGGTTTCTAACCAGTCCAAAGAGACACACGTTACCCTGCGTTTGCTTCCCTGAACCAACTTCTCGAAGTAGGGTGCTCCGCATCAAGTGAACTGCCTCAACCAAGGAATGCCCTGGCTACGCCTCTGGGGCCTGCGGCTATTCCAAAGCCTGCAGGGCCACAGGAAGCACAGGGCTGAAATCGCAGTAAGAACGCAAGCCGACTTTCTCTTGGGGGCAGGGTGACTTCAGGCAGGAGGTGCTAGATGGAATGCGAGGCCGAGGGGTCTCTCAGGGCAGCTCAGGCTAGGGCAAGGCGTAAGACCGCAAAGGCATGTGAGACGTGCCAGAAGTCTGTTCGTGAAAGTGTGGGTTTGGTGGGGAAACGAATCTGCTCCAGAAGAGAGTGCAGGCCGTTTCCCTACACTCGGCGTAGGGAGCGCGGCTCCAAAGGGCTCCGGGCCTGGATGTTGCTTGGCAGACCTAGGGGTGCCGGGGAGTACTCTGTGTTCCAGGCTGGAACAGGGTGCCCCCGCGAGCCTCCCAGGTGTCCAGAAAGCTCTACTGCCGTTAAAGACGCGCAGAGCAGAGGCTACGGCCTCACGGAAACTGCCGCACGGCTCCGCTTCTGCACCTCACGTCAGGGCCTTCCCTCCAGGCCTGTGCTCAATCTGGCTGTCCCGTTAGCGACACAGCATTGCAAGATGCTGACTTTCTCCTCGAGCACAGTGACTTCAGGTACGAGGCCCGCGAAGTAGGCAAAGCAGAGTGTTTTCTCACGGCAGCTCTCACAAGGGCGACGACAAATATTTCCTGGGAGCTTCGGACTCCCCAGAAATCTGGTCCTGAGGCTGTTTGAGGGCTCTGGAAATGGAGCTCTCCTCCAGGAACGTGCAGCGTGTTGCCCGTAACTCGGCACGCACAGAGGGGCCTCCGAGGGGCAGAGCAATGGGCCTCGATGTTGCTCAGCCTGACCACGGCGTGCGGGTGTCTGGAGGTCCTCAGTGACCTTGGAGGGAAATGGATGCACACCCGAGGGGCCTAGGAGTCCTCAAATGGGAAATTCCGTTAAAATAAACCCGAACGGTGACTAAGAACTCATGGAAACTGCTGCATGCCGCCCTTTCTGCCCGGCTACGTAGGCAGGGCCTAAACTGGAGGCAAGTTCTCACGCTGAGTTTCCCTTCCGTTCTAGAGCTTGTCAGGCTAACCACCACTGCGGCCACGGAAGCACCGGGTTGAGACGGAGCACACTCCTTTTCCTTCCCAGAAGCATTTCGACAGGGTTTCCAGGCCTGTCAACAGCCGGGAACGTCAGGTAGCTTCGAGGCAGCATGAATGCAGCCTTCCAAATGGGAAAGAAAGGATAGTTCCAGCAGGCTCCCGTTTCCACGCGCACACTCAGCTTGCCTCCCTGTGGTTTCTAACCAGTCCAAAGAGACACACGTTACCCTGCGTTTGCTTCCCTGAACCAACTTCTCGAAGTAGGGTGCTCCGCATCAAGTGAACTGCCTCAACCAAGGAATGCCCTGGCTACGCCTCTGGGGCCTGCGGCTATTCCAAAGCCTGCAGGGCCACAGGAAGCACAGGGCTGAAATCGCAGTAAGAACGCAAGCCGACTTTGTCTTGGGGGCAGGGTGACTTCAGGCAGGAGGTCCTAGATGGAATGCGAGGCCGAGGGGTCTCTCAGGGCAGCTCAGGCTAGGGCAAGGCGTAAGACCGCAAAGGCATGTGAGACGTGCCAGAAGTCTGTTCGTGAAAGTGTGGCTTTGGCGGGGAAACGAATCTGCTCCAGAGGAGAGTGCAGGCCGTTTCCCTACACTCGGCGTAGGGAGCGCGGCTCCAAAGGGCTCCGGGCCTGGATGTTGCTTGGCAGACCTAGGGGTGCCGGGGAGTACTCTGTGTTCCAGCCTGGAACAGGGTGCCCCCACGAGCCTCCCAGGTGTCCAGAAAGCTCTACTGCCGTTAAAGACGCGCAGAGCAGAGGCTACGGCCTCACGGAAACTGCCGCACGGCCCTGCTTCTGCACCTCACGTCAGGGCTTTCCCTCCAGGCCTGTGCTCAATCTGGCTGTCCCGTTAGCGACACAGCATTGCAAGATGCTGACTTTCTCCTCGAGCACAGTGACTTCAGGTACGAGGCCCGCGAAGTAGGCAAAGCAGAGTGTTTTCTCACGGCAGCTCTCACAAGGGCGACGACAAATATTTCCTGGGAGCTTCGGACTCACTAGAAATCTGGTCCTGAGGCTGATTAAGGGCTCTGGAAATGGAGCTCTCCTCAAGGAACGTGCAGAGTGTTGCCCATCACTCGGCACGCACAGAGGGGTCTCCGAGGGGCAGAGCAATGGGCCTCGATGTTGCTCAGCTGGACCACGGCGTGCGGGTGTCTGGAGGTCCTCAGTGACCTTGGAGGGAAATGGATGCACATCCGAGGGGCCTAGGAGTCCTCAAATGGGAAATTCCGTTAAAATAAACCCGAACGGTGACTAAGAACTCATGGAAACTGCTGCATGCCGCCCTTTCTGCCCGGCTACGTAGGCAGGGCCTAAACTGGAGGCAAGTTCTCACGCTGAGTTTCCCTTCCATTCTAGAGCTTGTCAGGCTAACCACCACCGCGGCCTCGGAAGCACCGGGTTGAGACGGAGCACACTCATATTCTTCCCAGAAGCATTTCGACAGGGTTTCCAGGCCTGTCAACAGCCGGGAACGTCAGGTAGCTTCGAGGCAGCATGAATGCAGCCTTCCAAAGGGGAAAGAAAGGATAGTTCCAGCAGTCTCCCGTTTCCACGCGCACACTCAGCTTGCCTCCCTGTGGTTTCTAACCAGTCCAAACAGACACACGTTACCCTGCGTTTGCCTCCCTGAACCAATTTCTCGAAGTAGGGTGCTCCGCATCAAGTGAACTGCCTCAACCAAGGAATGCCCTGGCTACGCCTCTGGGGCCTGCGGCTATTCCAAAGCCTGCAGGGCCACAGGAAGCACAGGGCTGAAATCGCAGTAAGAACGCAAGCCGACTTTCTCTTGGGGGCAGGGTGACTTCAGGCAGGAGGTGCTAGATGGAATGCGAGGCCGAGGGGTCTCTCAGGGCAGCTCAGGCTAGGGCAAGGCGTAAGACCGCAAAGGCATGTGAGACGTGCCAGAAGTCTGTTCGTGAAAGTGTGGCTTTGGTGGGGTAAGGAATCTGCTCCAGAAGAGAGTGCAGGCCGTTTCCCAACACTCGGCGTAGGGAGCGCGGCTCCAAAGGGCTCCGGGATTGGATGTTGCTTGACAGACCTAGGGGTGCCGGGGAGTACTCTGTGTTCCAGCCTGGAACAGGGTGCCCCCGCGAGCCTCCCAGGTGTCCAGAAAGCTCTACTGCCGTTAAAGACGCGCAGAGCAGAGGCTACGGCCTCACGGAAACTGCCGCATGGCTCCGCTTCTGCACTTCACGTCAGGGCCTTCCCTCCAGGCCTGTGCTCAATCTGGCTGTCCCGTTAGCAACACAACATTGCAAGATGCTGAGTTTCTCCTCGAGCACAGTGACTTCAGGTACGAGGCCCGCGAAATAGGCAAAGCAGAGTGTTTTCTCACGGCAGCTCTCACAAGGGCGACGACAAATATTTCCTGGGAGCTTCGGACTCACCAGAAATCTGGTCCTGAGGCTGTTTGAGGGCTCTGGAAATGGAGCTCTCCTCCAGGAACGTGCAGCGTGTTGCCCGTCACTCGGCACGCACAGAGGGGCCTCCGAGGGGCAGAGCAATGGGCCTCGATGTTGCTCAGCCTGACCACGGCGTGCGGGTGTCTGGAGGTCCTCAGTGACCTTGGAGGGAAATGGATGCACACCCGAGAGCCCTAGGGGTCCTCAAATGGGAAATTCCGTTAAAATAAACCCGAACGGTGACTAAGAACTCATGGAAAGTGCTGCATGCCGCCCTTTCTGCCCGGCTACGTAGGCAGGGCCTAAACTGGAGGCAAGTTCTCACGCTGAGTTTCCCTTCCGTTCTAGAGCTTGTCAGGCTAACCACCACCGCGGCCACGGAAGCACCGGGTTGAGACGGAGCACACTCATTTTCTTCCCAGAAGCATTTCCACAGGGTTTCCAGGCCTGTCGACAGCCGGGAACGTCAGGTAGCTTCGAGGCAGCATGAATGCAGCCTTCCAAGTGGGAAAGAAAGGATAGTTCCAGCAGGCTCCCGTTTCCACGCGCACACTCAGCTTGCCTCCCTGTGGTTTCTAACCAGTCCAAAGAGACACACGTTACCCTGCGTTTGCTTCCCTGAACCAACTTCTCGAAGTAGGGTGCTCCGCATCAAGTGAACTGCCTCAACCAAGGAATGCCCTGGCTACGCCTCTGGGGCCTGTGGCTATTCAAAAGCCTGCAGGGCCACAAGAAGCACAGGGCTGAAATCGCAGTAAGAACGCAAGCCGACTTTCTCTTGGGGCAGGGTGACTTCAGGCAGGAGGTCCTAGATGGAATGCGAGGCCGAGGGGTCTCTCAGGGCAGCTCAGGCTAGGGCAAGGCGTAAGACCGCAAAGGCATGTGAGACGTGCCAGAAGTCTGTTCGTGAAAGTGTGGCTTTGGTGGGGTAAGGAATCTGCTCCAGAAGAGAGTGCAGGCCGTTTCCCAACACTCGGCGTAGGGAGCGCGGCTCCAAAGGGCTCCGGGATTGGATGTTGCTTGACAGACCTAGGGGTGCCGGGGAGTACTCTGTGTTCCAGCCTGGAACAGGGTGCCCCCGCGAGCCTCCCAGGTGTCCAGAAAGCTCTACTGCCGTTAAAGACGCGCAGAGCAGAGGCTACGGCCTCACGGAAACTGCCGCATGGCTCCGCTTCTGCACTTCACGTCAGGGCCTTCCCTCCAGGCCTGTGCTCAATCTGGCTGTCCCGTTAGCAACACAGCATTGCAAGATGCTGAGTTTCTCCTCGAGCACAGTGACTTCAGGTACGAGGCCCGCGAAATAGGCAAAGCAGAGTGTTTTCTCACGGCAGCTCTCACAAGGGCGACGACAAATATTTCCTGGGAGCTTCGGACTCACCAGAAATCTGGTCCTGAGGCTGTTTGAGGGCTCTGGAAATGGAGCTCTCCTCCAGGAACGTGCAGCGTGTTGCCCGTCACTCGGCACGCACAGAGGGTCCTCCGAGGGGCAGAGCAATGGGCCTCGATGTTGCTCAGCCTGACCACGGCGTGCGGGTGTCTGGAGGTCCTCAGTGACCTTGGAGGGAAATGGATGCACACCCGAGAGCCCTAGGGGTCCTCAAATGGGAAATTCCGTTAAAATAAACCCGAACGGTGACTAAGAACTCATGGAAAGTGCTGCATGCCGCCCTTTCTGCCCGGCTACGTAGGCAGGGCCTAAACTGGAGGCAAGTTCTCACGCTGAGTTTCCCTTCCGTTCTAGAGCTTGTCAGGCTAACCACCACCGCGGCCACGGAAGCACCGGGTTGAGACGGAGCACACTCATTTTCTTCCCAGAAGCATTTCGAAAGCGTTTCCAGGCCTGTCAACAGCCGGGAACGTCAGGTAGCTTCGAGGAAGCATGAATGCAGCCTTCCAAATGGGAAAGAAAGGATAGTTCCAGCAGGCTCCCGTTTCCACGCGCACACTCAGCTTGCCTCCCTGTGGTTTCTAACCAGTCCAAAGAGACACACGTTACCCTGCGTTTGCTTCCCTGAACCAACTTCTCGAAGTAGGGTGCTCCGCATCAAGTGAACTGCCTCAACCAAGGAATGCCCTGGCTACGCCTCTGGGGCCTGCGGCTATTCCAAAGCCTGCAGGGCCACAGGAAGCACAGGGCTGAAATCGCAGTAAGAACGCAAGCCGACTTTCTCTTGGGGGCAGGGTGACTTCAGGCAGGAGGTGCTAGATGGAATGCGAGGCCGAGGGGTCTCTCAGGGCAGCTCAGGCTAGGGCAAGGCGTAAGACCGCAAAGGCATGTGAGACGTGCCAGAAGTCTGTTCGTGAAAGTGTGGGTTTGGTGGGGAAACGAATCTGCTCCAGAAGAGAGTGCAGGCCGTTTCCCTACACTCGGCGTAGGGAGCGCGGCTCCAAAGGGCTCCGGGCCTGGATGTTGCTTGGCAGACCTAGGGGTGCCGGGGAGTACTCTGTGTTCCAGCCTGGAACAGGGTGCCCCCGCGAGCCTCCCAGGTGTCCAGAAAGCTCTACTGCCGTTAAAGACGCGCAGAGCAGAGGCTACGGCCTCACGGAAACTGCCGCACGGCTCCGCTTCTGCACCTCACGTCAGGGCCTTCCCTCCAGGCCTGTGCTCAATCTGGCTGTCCCGTTAGCGACACAGCATTGCAAGATGCTGACTTTCTCCTCGAGCACAGTGACTTCAGGTACGAGGCCCGCGAAGTAGGCAAAGCAGAGTGTTTTCTCACGGCAGCTCTCACAAGGGCGACGACAAATATTTCCTGGGAGCTTCGGACTCCCCAGAAATCTGGTCCTGAGGCTGTTTGAGGGCTCTGGAAATGGAGCTCTCCTCCAGGAACGTGCAGCGTGTTGCCCGTAACTCGGCACGCACAGAGGGGCCTCCGAGGGGCAGAGCAATGGGCCTCGATGTTGCTCAGCCTGACCACGGCGTGCGGGTGTCTGGAGGTCCTCAGTGACCTTGGAGGGAAATGGATGCACACCCGAGGGGCCTAGGAGTCCTCAAATGGGAAATTCCGTTAAAATAAACCCGAACGGTGACTAAGAACTCATGGAAACTGCTGCATGCCGCCCTTTCTGCCCGGCTACGTAGGCAGGGCCTAAACTGGAGGCAAGTTCTCACGCTGAGTTTCCCTTCCGTTCTAGAGCTTGTCAGGCTAACCACCACTGCGGCCACGGAAGCACCGGGTTGAGACGGAGCACACTCCTTTTCCTTCCCAGAAGCATTTCGACAGGGTTTCCAGGCCTGTCAACAGCCGGGAACGTCAGGTAGCTTCGAGGCAGCATGAATGCAGCCTTCCAAATGGGAAAGAAAGGATAGTTCCAGCAGGCTCCCGTTTCCACGCGCACACTCAGCTTGCCTCCCTGTGGTTTCTAACCAGTCCAAAGAGACACACGTTACCCTGCGTTTGCTTCCCTGAACCAACTTCTCGAAGTAGGGTGCTCCGCATCAAGTGAACTGCCTCAACCAAGGAATGCCCTGGCTACGCCTCTGGGGCCTGCGGCTATTCCAAAGCCTGCAGGGCCACAGGAAGCACAGGGCTGAAATCGCAGTAAGAACGCAAGCCGACTTTGTCTTGGGGGCAGGGTGACTTCAGGCAGGAGGTCCTAGATGGAATGCGAGGCCGAGGGGTCTCTCAGGGCAGCTCAGGCTAGGGCAAGGCGTAAGACCGCAAAGGCATGTGAGACGTGCCAGAAGTCTGTTCGTGAAAGTGTGGCTTTGGCGGGGAAACGAATCTGCTCCAGAGGAGAGTGCAGGCCGTTTCCCTACACTCGGCGTAGGGAGCGCGGCTCCAAAGGGCTCCGGGCCTGGATGTTGCTTGGCAGACCTAGGGGTGCCGGGGAGTACTCTGTGTTCCAGCCTGGAACAGGGTGCCCCCACGAGCCTCCCAGGTGTCCAGAAAGCTCTACTGCCGTTAAAGACGCGCAGAGCAGAGGCTACGGCCTCACGGAAACTGCCGCACGGCCCTGCTTCTGCACCTCACGTCAGGGCTTTCCCTCCAGGCCTGTGCTCAATCTGGCTGTCCCGTTAGCGACACAGCATTGCAAGATGCTGACTTTCTCCTCGAGCACAGTGACTTCAGGTACGAGGCCCGCGAAGTAGGCAAAGCAGAGTGTTTTCTCACGGCAGCTCTCACAAGGGCGACGACAAATATTTCCTGGGAGCTTCGGACTCACTAGAAATCTGGTCCTGAGGCTGATTAAGGGCTCTGGAAATGGAGCTCTCCTCAAGGAACGTGCAGAGTGTTGCCCATCACTCGGCACGCACAGAGGGGTCTCCGAGGGGCAGAGCAATGGGCCTCGATGTTGCTCAGCTGGACCACGGCGTGCGGGTGTCTGGAGGTCCTCAGTGACCTTGGAGGGAAATGGATGCACATCCGAGGGGCCTAGGAGTCCTCAAATGGGAAATTCCGTTAAAATAAACCCGAACGGTGACTAAGAACTCATGGAAACTGCTGCATGCTGCCCTTTCTGCCCGGCTACGTAGGCAGGGCCTAAACTGGAGGCAAGTTCTCACGCTGAGTTTCCCTTCCATTCTAGAGCTTGTCAGGCTAACCACCACCGCGGCCTCGGAAGCACCGGGTTGAGACGGAGCACACTCATATTCTTCCCAGAAGCATTTCGACAGGGTTTCCAGGCCTGTCAACAGCCGGGAACGTCAGGTAGCTTCGAGGCAGCATGAATGCAGCCTTCCAAAGGGGAAAGAAAGGATAGTTCCAGCAGTCTCCCGTTTCCACGCGCACACTCAGCTTGCCTCCCTGTGGTTTCTAACCAGTCCAAACAGACACACGTTACCCTGCGTTTGCCTCCCGGAACCAATTTCTCGAAGTAGGGTGCTCCGCATCAAGTGAACTGCCTCAACCAAGGAATGCCCTGGCTACGCCTCTGGGGCCTGCGGCTATTCAAAAGCCTGCAGGGCCACAGGAAGCACAGGGCTGAAATCGCAGTAAGAACGCAAGCCGACTTTCTCTTGGGGGCAGGGTGACTTCAGGCAGGAGGTCCTAGACGGAATGCGAGCCCGAGGGTTCTCTCAGGGCAGCTCAGGCTAGGGCAAGGCGTAAGACCGCAAAGGCATGTGAGACGTGCCAGAAGTCTGTTCGTGAAAGTGTGGGTTTGGTGGGGAAACGAATCTGCTCCAGAGGAGAGTGCAGGCCATTTCCCTACACTTGGCGTAGGGAGAGCGGCTCCAAAGGGCTCCGGGCCTGGATGTTGCTTGGCAGACCTAGGGGTGCCGGGGAGTACTCTGTGTTCCAGCCTGGAACACGGTGCCCCCGCGAGCCTCCCAGGTGTCCAGAAAGCTCTACTGCCGTTAAAGACGCGCAGAGCAGAGGCTACGGCCTCACGGAAACTGCCGCACGTCTCCGCTTCTGCACCTCACGTCACGGCCTTCCCTCCAGGCCTGTGCTCAATCTGGCTGTCCCGTTAGCGACACAGCATTGCAAGATGCTGACTTTCTCCTCGAGCACAGTGACTTCAGGTACGAGGCCCGCGAAGTAGGCAAAGCAGAGTGTTTTCTCACGGCAGCTCTCACAAGGGCGACGACAAATATTTCCTGGGAGCTTCGGACTCCCCAGAAATCTGGTCCTGAGGCTGTTTGAGGGCTCTGGAAATGGAGCTCTCCTCCAGGAACGTGCAGCGTGTTGCCCATCACTCGGCACGCACAGAGGGGCCTTCGAGGGGCAGAGCAATGGGCCTCGATGTTGCTCAGCCGGACCACGGCGTGCGGGTGTCTGGAGGTCCTCAGTGACCTTGGAGGGAAATGGATGCACACCCGAGGGGCCTAGGAGTCCTCAAATGGGAAATTCCGTTAAAATAAACCCGAACGGTGACTAAGAACTCATGGAAACTGCTGCATGCCGCCCTTTCTGCCCGGCTACGTAGGCAGGGCCTAAACTGGAGGCAAGTTCTCACGCTGAGTTTCCCTTCCGTTCTAGAGCTTGTCAGGCTAACCACCACCGCGGCCACGGAAGCACCGGGTTGAGACGGAGCACACTCATTTCCTTCCCAGAAGCATTTCGACAGGGTTTCCAGGCCTGTCAACAGCCGGGAACGTCAGGTAGCTTCGAGGCAGCATGAATGCAGCCTTGCAAAGGGCAAAGAAAGGATAGTTCCAGCAGGCTCCCGTTTCCACGCGCACACTCAGCTTGCCTCCCTGTGGTTTCTAACCAGTCCAAAGAGACACACGTTACCCTGCGTTTGCTTCCCTGAACCAACTTCTCGAAGTAGGGTGCTCCGCATCAAGTGAACTGCCTCAACCAAGGAATGCCCTGGCTACGCCTCTGGGGCCTGCGGCTATTCCAAAGCCTGCAGGGCCACAGGAAGCACAGGGCTGAAATCGCAGTAAGAACGCAAGCCGCCTTTCTCTTGGGGGCAGTGTGACTTCAGGCAGGAGGTCCTAGATGGTATGCAAGGCCGAGGGGTCTCTCAGGGCAGCTCAGGCTAGGGCAAGGCGTAAGACCGCAAAGGCATGTGAGACGTGCCAGAAGTCTGTTCGTGAAAGTGTGGCTTTGGTGGGGAAACGAATCTGCTTCAGAGGAGAGTGCAGGCCGTTTCCCTACATTCAGCGTAGGGAGCGCGGCTCCAAAGGGCTCCGGGCCTGGATGTTGCTTGGCAGACCTAGGGGTGCCGGGGAGTACTCTGTGTTCCAGCCTGGAACAGGGTGCCCCCGCGAGCCTCCCAGGTGTCCAGAAAGCTCTACTGCCGTTAAAGACGCGCAGAGCAGAGGCTACGGCCTCACGGAAACTGCCGCACGGCTCCGCTTCTGCACCTCACGTCAGGGCCTTCCCTCCAGGCCTGTGCTCAATCTGGCTGTCCCGTTAGCGACACAGCATTGCAAGATGCTGACTTTCTCCTCGAGCACAGTGACTTCAGGTACGAGGCCCGCGAAGTAGGCAAAGCAGAGTGTTTTCTCACGGCAGCTCTCACAAGGGCGACGACAAATATTTCCTGGGAGCTTCGGACTCCCCAGAAATCTGGTCCTGAGGCTGTTTGAGGGCTCTGGAAATGGAGCTCTCCTCCAGGAACGTGCAGCGTGTTGCCCATCACTCGGCACGCACAGAGGGGCCTTCGAGGGGCAGAGCAATGGGCCTCGATGTTGCTCAGCCGGACCACGGCGTGCGGGTGTCTGGAGGTCCTCAGTGACCTTGGAGGGAAATGGATGCACACCCGAGGGGCCTAGGAGTCCTCAAATGGGAAATTCCGTTAAAATAAACCCGAACGGTGACTAAGAACTCATGGAAACTGCTGCATGCCGCCCTTTCTGCCCGGCTACGTAGGCAGGGCCTAAACTGGAGGCAAGTTCTCACGCTGAGTTTCCCTTCTGTTCTAGAGCTTGTCAGGCTAACCACCACCGCGGCCACGGAAGCACCGGGTTGAGACGGAGCACACTCATTTCCTTCCCAGAAGCATTTCGACAGGGTTTCCAGGCCTGTCAACAGCCGGGAACGTCAGGTAGCTTCGAGGCAGCATGAATGCAGCCTTCCAAAGGGGAAAGAAAGGATAGTCCCAGCAGTCTCCCGTTTCCACGCGCACACTCAGCTTGCCTCCCTGTGGTTTCTAACCAGTCCAAAGAGACACACGTTACCCTGCGTTTGCTTCCCTGAACCAACTTCTCGAAGTAGGGTGCTCCGCATCAAGTGAACTGCCTCAACCAAGGAATGCCCTGGCTACGCCTCTGGGGCCTGCGGCTATTCCAAAGCCTGCAGGGCCACAGGAAGCACAGGGCTGAAATCGCAGTAAGAACGCAAGCCGCCTTTCTCTTGGGGGCAGGGTGACTTCAGGCAGGAGGTCCTAGATGGTATGCGAGGCCGAGGGGTCTCTCAGGGCAGCTCAGGCTAGGGCAAGGCGTAAGACCGCAAAGGCATGTGAGACGTGCCAGAAGTCTGTTCGTGAAAGTGTGGCTTTGGTGGGGAAACGAATCTGCTTCAGAGGAGAGTGCAGGCCGTTTCCCTACATTCAGCGTAGGGAGCGCGGCTCCAAAGGGCTCCGGGCCTGGATGTTGCTTGGCAGACCTAGGGGTGCCGGGGAGTACTCTGTGTTCCAGCCTGGAACAGGGTGCCCCCGCGAGCCTCCCAGGTGTCCAGAAAGCTCTACTGCCGTTAAAGACGCGCAGAGCAGAGGCTACGGCCTCACGGAAACTGCCGCACGGCTCCGCTTCTGCACCTCACGTCAGGGCCTTCCCTCCAGGCCTGTGCTCAATCTGGCTGTCCCGTTAGCGACACAGCATTGCAAGATGCTAACTTTCTCCTCGAGCACAGTGACTTCTGGTACGAGGCCCGCGAATTAGGCAAAGCAGAGTGTTTTCTCACGGCAGCTCTCACAAGGGCGACGACAAATATTTCCTGGGAGCTTCGGACTCACCAGAAATCTGGTCCTGAGGCTGTTTGAGGGCTCTGGAAATGGAGCTCTCCTCCAGGAACGTGCAGCGTGTTGCCCATCACTCGGCAAGCTCGGAGGGCCTCCGAGGGGCAGCGCAATGGGCCTCGATGTTGCTCAGCCGGACCACGGCGTGCGGGTGTCTGGAGGTCCTCAGTGACCTTGGAGGGAAATGGATGCACACCCGAGGGCTCTAGGAGTCCTCAAATGGGAAATTCCGTTAAAATAAACCCGAACGGTGACTAAGAACTCATGGAAACTGCTGCATGCCGCCCTTTCTGCCCGGCTACGTAGGCAGGGCCTAAACTGGAGGCAAGTTCTCACGCTGAGTTTCCCTTCCGTTCTAGAGCTTGTCAGGCTAACCACCACCGCGGCCACGGAAGCACCGGGTTGAGTCGGAGCACACTCATTTTCTTCCCAGAAGCATTTCGACAGGGTTTCCAGGCCTGTCAACAGCCGGGAACGTCAGGTAGCTTCGAGGCAGCTTGAATGCAGCCTTCCAAATGGGAAAGAAAGGATAGTTCCAGCAGGCTCCCGTTTCCACGCGCACACTCAGCTTGTCTCCCTGTGGTTTCTAACCAGTCCAAAGAGACACACGTTACCCTGCGTTTGCTTCCCTGAACCAACTTCTCGAAGTAGGGTGCTCCGCATCAAGTGAACTGCCTCAACCAAGGAATGCCCTGGCTACGCCTCTGGGGCCTGCGGCTATTCCAAAGCCTGCAGGGCCACAGGAAGCACAGGGCTGAAATCGCAGTAAGAATGCAAGCCGACTTTCTCTTGGGGGCAGGGCGACTTCAGGCAGGAGGTCCTAGATGGAATGCGAGGCCGAGGGGTCTCTCAGGGCAGCTCAGGCTAGGGCAAGGCGTAAGACCGCAAAGGCATGTGAGACGTGCCAGAAGTCTGTTCGTGAAAGTGTGGGTTTGGTGGGGCAACGAATCTGCTCCAGAAGAGAGTGCAGGCCGTTTCCCTACACTCGGCGTAGGGAGCGCGGCTCCAAAGGGCTCCGGGCCTGGATGTTGCTTGGCAGACCTAGGGGTGCCGGGGAGTACTCTGTGTTCCAGCTTGGAACAGGGTGCCCCCGCGAGCCTCCCAGGTGTCCAGAAAGCTCTACTGCCGTTAAAGACGTGCAGAGCAGAGGCTACGGCCTCACGGAAACTGCCGCACGGCTCCGCTTCTGCACCTCACGTCAGGGCCTTCCCTCCAGGCCTGTGCTCAATCTGGCTGTCCCGTTAGCGACACAGCATTGCAAGATGCTGACTTTCTCCTCGAGCACAGTGACTTCTGGTACGAGGCCCGCGAAGTAGGCAAAGCAGAGTGTTTTCTCACGGCAGCTCTCACAAGGGCGACGACAAATATTTCCTGGGAGCTTCGGACTCACCAGAAATCTGGTCCTGAGGCTGTTTGAGGGCTCTGGAAATGGAGCTCTCCTCCAGGAACGTGCAGCGTGTTGCCCATCACTCGGCACGCTCCGAGGGCCTCCGAGGGGCAGAGCAATGGGCCTCGATGTTGCTCAGCCGGACCACGGCGTGCGGGTGTCTGGAGGTCCTCAGTGACCTTGGAGGGAAATGGATGCACACCCGAGGGGCCTAGGAGTCCTCAAATGGGAAATTCCGTTAAAATAAACACGAACGGTGACTAAGAACTCATGGAAACTGCTGCATGCTGCCCTTTCTGCCCGGCTACGTAGGCAGGGCCTAAACTGGAGGCAAGTTCTCACGCTGAGTTTCCCTTCCGTTCTAGAGCTTGTCAGGCTAACCACCACCGCGGCCACGGAAGCACCGGGTTGAGACGGAGCACACTCATTTTCCTTCCCAGAAGCATTTCGACAGGGTTTCCAGGCCTGTCAACAGCCGGGAACGTCAGGTAGCTTCGAGGCAGCATGAATGCAGCCTTCCAAATGGGAAAGAAAGGATAGTTCCAGCAGGCTCCCGTTTCCACGCGCACACTCAGCTTGCCTCCCTGTGGTTTCTAACCAGTCCAAAGAGACACACGTTACCCTGCGTTTGCTTCCCTGAACCAACTTCTCGAAGTAGGGTGCTCCGCATCAAGTGAACTGCCTCAACCAAGGAATGCCCTGGCTATGCCTCTGGGGCCTGCGGCTATTCCAAAGCCTGCAGGGCCACAGGAAGCACAGGGCTGAAATCGCAGTAAGAACGCAAGCCGACTTTCTCTTGGGGGCAGGGTGACTTCAGGCAGGAGGTCCTAGATGGAATGCGAGGCCGAGGGGTCTCTCAGGGCAGCTCAGGCTAGGGCAAGGCGTAAGACCGCAAAGGCATGTGAGACGTGCCAGAAGTCTGCTCGTGAAAGTGTGGGTTTGGTGGGGCAACGAATCTGCTCCAGAGGAGAGTGCAGGCCGTTTCCCTACACTCGGCGTAGGGAGCGCGGCTCCAAAGGGCTCCGGGCCTGGATGTTGCTTGGCAGACCTAGGGGTGCCGGGGAGTACTCTGTGTTCCAGCCTGGAACAGGGTGCCCCCGCGAGCCTCCCAGGTGTCCAGAAAGCTCTACTGCCGTTAAAGACGCGCAGAGCAGAGGCTACGGCCTCACGGAAACTGCCGCACGGCTCCGCTTCTACACCTCACGTCAGGGCCTTCCCTCCAGGCCTGTGCTCAATCTGGCTGTCCCGTTAGCGACACAGCATTGCAAGATGCTGACTTTCTCCTCGAGCACAGTGACTTCTGTTACGAGGCCCGCGAAGTAGGCAAAGCAGAGTGTTTTCTCACGGCAGCTCTCACAAGGGCGACGACAAATATTTCCTGGGAGCTTCGGACTCCCCAGAAATCTGGTCCTGAGGCTGTTTGAGGGCTCTGGAAATGGAGCTCTCCTCCAGGAACGTGCAGCGTGTTGCCCATCACTCGGCAAGCTCGGAGGGCCTCCGAGGGGCAGCGCAATGGGCCTCGATGTTGCTCAGCCGGACCACGGCGTGCGGGTGTCTGGAGGTCCTCAGTGACCTTGGAGGGAAATGGATGCACACCCGAGGGCTCTAGGAGTCCTCAAATGGGAAATTCCGTTAAAATAAACCCGAACGGTGACTAAGAACTCATGGAAACTGCTGCATGCCGCCCTTTCTGCCCGGCTACGTAGGCAGGGCCTAAACTGGAGGCAAGTTCTCACGCTGAGTTTCCCTTCCGTTCTAGAGCTTGTCAGGCTAACCACCACCGCGGCCACGGAAGCACCGGGTTGAGTCGGAGCACACTCATTTTCTTCCCAGAAGCATTTCGACAGGGTTTCCAGGCCTGTCAACAGCCGGGAACGTCAGGTAGCTTCGAGGCAGCTTGAATGCAGCCTTCCAAATGGGAAAGAAAGGATAGTTCCAGCAGGCTCCCGTTTCCACGCGCACACTCAGCTTGTCTCCCTGTGGTTTCTAACCAGTCCAAAGAGACACACGTTACCCTGCGTTTGCTTCCCTGAACCAACTTCTCGAAGTAGGGTGCTCCGCATCAAGTGAACTGCCTCAACCAAGGAATGCCCTGGCTACGCCTCTGGGGCCTGCGGCTATTCCAAAGCCTGCAGGGCCACAGGAAGCACAGGGCTGAAATCGCAGTAAGAATGCAAGCCGACTTTCTCTTGGGGGCAGGGCGACTTCAGGCAGGAGGTCCTAGATGGAATGCGAGGCCGAGGGGTCTCTCAGGGCAGCTCAGGCTAGGGCAAGGCGTAAGACCGCAAAGGCATGTGAGACGTGCCAGAAGTCTGTTCGTGAAAGTGTGGGTTTGGTGGGGCAACGAATCTGCTCCAGAAGAGAGTGCAGGCCGTTTCCCTACACTCGGCGTAGGGAGCGCGGCTCCAAAGGGCTCCGGGCCTGGATGTTGCTTGGCAGACCTAGGGGTGCCGGGGAGTACTCTGTGTTCCAGCTTGGAACAGGGTGCCCCCGCGAGCCTCCCAGGTGTCCAGAAAGCTCTACTGCCGTTAAAGACGTGCAGAGCAGAGGCTACGGCCTCACGGAAACTGCCGCACGGCTCCGCTTCTGCACCTCACGTCAGGGCCTTCCCTCCAGGCCTGTGCTCAATCTGGCTGTCCCGTTAGCGACACAGCATTGCAAGATGCTGACTTTCTCCTCGAGCACAGTGACTTCTGGTACGAGGCCCGCGAAGTAGGCAAAGCAGAGTGTTTTCTCACGGCAGCTCTCACAAGGGCGACGACAAATATTTCCTGGGAGCTTCGGACTCCCCAGAAATCTGGTCCTGAGGCTGTTTGAGGGCTCTGGAAATGGAGCTCTCCTCCAGGAACGTGCAGCGTGTTGCCCATCACTCGGCACGCTCCGAGGGCCTCCGAGGGGCAGAGCAATGGGCCTCGATGTTGCTCAGCCGGACCACGGCGTGCGGGTGTCTGGAGGTCCTCAGTGACCTTGGAGGGAAATGGATGCACACCCGAGGGGCCTAGGAGTCCTCAAATGGGAAATTCCGTTAAAATAAACCCGAACGGTGACTAAGAACTCATGGAAACTGCTGCATGCTGCCCTTTCTGCCCGGCTACGTAGGCAGGGCCTAAACTGGAGGCAAGTTCTCACGCTGAGTTTCCCTTCCGTTCTAGAGCTTGTCAGGCTAACCACCACCGCGGCCACGGAAGCACCAGGTTGAGTCGGAGCACACTCATTTTCTTCCCAGAAGCATTTCGACAGGGTTTCCAGGCCTGTTAACAGCCGGGAACGTCAGGTAGCTTCGAGGCAGCATGAATGCAGCCTTCCAAATGGGAAAGAAAGGATAGTTCCAGCAGGCTCCCGTTTCCACGCGCACACTCAGCTTGCCTCCCTGTGGTTTCTAACCAGTCCAAAGAGACACACGTTACCCTGCGTTTGCTTCCCTGAAGCAACTTCTCGAAGTAGGGTGCTCCGCATCAAGTGAACTGCCTCAACCAAGGAATGCCCTGGCTACGCCTCTGGGGCCTGCGGCTATTCCAAAGCCTGCAGGGCCACAGGAAGCACAGGGCTGAAATCGCAGTAAGAACGCAAGCCGACTTTCTCTTGGGGGCAGGGTGACTTCAGGCAGGAGGTCCTAGATGGAATGCGAGGCCGAGGGGTCTCTCAGGGCAGCTCAGGCTAGGGCAAGGCGTAAGACTGCAAAGGCATGTGAGACGTGCCAGAAGTCTGTTCGTGAAAGTGTGGGTTTGGTGGGGCAACGAATCTGCTCCAGAAGAGAGTGCAGGCCGTTTCCCTACACTCGGCGTAGGGAGCGCGGCTCCAAAGGGCTCCGGGCCTGGATGTTGCTTGGCAGACCTAGGGGTGCCGGGGAGTACTCTGTGTTCCAGCCTGGAACAGGGTGCCCCCGCGAGCCTCCCAGGTGTCCAGAAAGCTCTACTGCCGTTAAAGACGCGCAGAGCAGAGGCTACGGCCTCACGGAAACTGCCGCACGGCTCCACTTCTGCACCTCACGTCAGGGCCTTCCCTCCAGGCCTGTGCTCAATCTGGCTGTCCCGTTAGCGACACAGCATTGCAAGATGCTGACTTTCTCCTCAAGCACAGTGACTTCAGGTACGAGGCCCGCGAAGTAGGCAAAGCAGAGTGTTTTCTCACGGCAGCTCTCACAAGGGCAACGACAAATATTTCCTGGGAGCTTCGGACTCACCAGAAATCTGGTCCTGAGGCTGTTTGAGGGCTCTGGAAATGGAGCTCTCCTCCAGGAACGTGCAGCGTGTTGCCCATCACTCGGCACGCACAGAGGGGCCTCCGAGGGGCAGAGCAATGGGCCTCGATGTTGCTCAGCCGGACCACGGCGTGCGGGTGTCTGGAGGTCCTCAGTGACCTTGGAGGGAAATGGATGCACACCCGAGGGGCCTAGGAGTCCTCAAATGGGAAATTCCGTTAAAATAAACCCGAACGGTGACTAAGAACTCATGGAAAGTGCTGCATGCCGCCCTTTCTGCCCGGCTACGTAGGCAGGGCCTAAACTGGAGGCAAGTTCCAACGCTGAGTTTCCCTTCCGTTCTAGAGCTTGTCAGGCTAACCACCACCGCGGCCACGGAAGCACCGTGTTGAGACGGAGCACACTCATTTTCTTCCCAGAAGCATTTCGACAGGGTTTCCAGGCCTGTCAACAGCCGGGAACGTCAGGTAGCTTCGAGGCAGCATGAATGCAGCCTTCCAAATGGGAAAGAAAGGATAGTTCCAGCAGGCTCCCGATTCCACGTGCACACTCAGCTTGCCTCCCTGTGGTTTCTAACCAGTCCAAAGAGACACACGTTACCCTGCGTTTGCTTCCCTGAACCAACTTCTCGAAGTAGGGTGCTCCGCATCAAGTGAACTGCCTCAACCAAGGAATGCCCTGGCTACGCCTCTGGGGCCTGCGGCTATTCCAAAGCCTGCAGGGCCACAGGAAGCACAGGGCTGAAATCGCAGTAAGAACGCAAGCCGACTTTCTCTTAGGGGCAGGGTGACTTCAGGCAGGAGGTCCTAGATGGAATGCGAGGCCGAGGGGTCTCTCAGGGCAGCTCAGGCTAGGGCAAGGCGTAAGACCGCAAAGGCATGTGAGACGTGCCAGAAGTCTGTTCGTGAAAGTGTGGGTTTGGTGGGGCAACGAATCTGCTCCAGAAGAGAGTGCAGGCCGTTTCCCTACACTCGGCGTAGGGAGCGCGGCTCCAAAGGGCTCCGGGCCTGGATGTTGCTTGGCAGACCTAGGGGTGCCGGGGAGTACTCTGTGTTCCAGCCTGGAACAGGGTGCCCCCGCGAGCCTCCAGGTGTCCAGAAAGCTCTACTGCCGTTAAAGACGTGCAGAGCAGAGGCTACGGCCTCACGGAAACTGCCGCACGGCTCCGCTTCTGCACCTCACGTCAGGGCCTTCCCTCCAGGCCTGTGCTCAATCTGGCTGTCCCGTTAGCCAAACAGCATTGCAAGATGCTGACTTTCTCCTCGAGCACAGTGACTTCAGGTACGAGGCCCGCGAAGTAGGCAAAGCAGAGTGTTTTCTCACGGCAGCTCTCACAAGGGCGACGACAAATATTTCCTGGGAGCTTCGGACTCACCAGAAATCTGGTCCTGAGGCTGTTTGAGGGCTCTGGAAATGGAGCTCTCCTCCAGGAACGTGCAGCGTGTTGCCCATCACTCGGCACGCACAGAGGGGCCTCCGAGGGGCAGAGCAATGGGCCTCGATGTTGCTCAGCCGGACCACGGCGTGCGGGTGTCTGGAGTTCCTCAGTGACCTTGGAGGGAAATGGATGCACACCCGAGGGGCCTAGGAGTCCTCAAATGGGAAATTCCGTTAAAATAAATCCGAACGGTGACTAAGAACTCATGGAAACTGCTGCATGCCGCCCTTTCTGCCCGGCTACGTTGGCAGGGCCTAAACTGGAGACAAGGTCTCACGCTGAGTTTTCCTTCCGTTCTAGAACTTGTCAGGCTAACCACCACCGCGGCCACGGAAGCACCGGGTAGAGTCGGAGCACACTCATTTTATTCCCAGAAGCATTTCGACAGGGTTCCCAGGCCTGTAAAAAGCCGAAAACGTCAGGTAGCTTCGAGGCAGCATGAATGCAGCCTTCCAAATGGGAAAGAAAGGATAGTTCCAGCAGGCTCCCGTTTCCACGCGCACACTCAGCTTGCCTCCCTGTGGTTTCTAACCAGTCCAAAGAGACACACGTTACCCTGCGTTTGCTTCCCTGAACCAACTTCTCGAAGTAGGGTTCTCCGCATCAAGTGAACTGCCTCAACCAAGGAATGCCCTGGCTACGCCTCTGGGGCCTGCGGCTATTCCAAAGCCTGCAGGGCCACAGGAAGCACAGGGCTGAAATCGCAGTAAGAACGCAAGCCGACTTTCTCTTGGGGGCAGGGTGACTTCAGGCAGGAGGTCCTAGATGGAATGCGAGGCCGAGGGTCTCTCAGGGCAGCTCAGGCTAGGGCAAGGCGTAAGACCGCAAAGGCATGTGAGACGTGCCAGAAGTCTGTTTGTGAAAGTGTGGGTTTGGTGGGGAAACGAATCTGCTCTAGCAGAGAGTGCAGGCCGATTCCCTACACTCGGCGTAGGGAGCGCGGCTCCAAAGGGCTCCGGGCCTGGATGTTGCTTGGCAGACCTAGGGGTGCCGGGGAGTACTCTGTGTTCCAGCCTGGAACAGGGTGCCCCCGCGAGCCTCCCAGGTGTCCAGAAAGCTCTACTGCCGTTAAAGACGCGCAGAGCTGAGGCTACGGCCTCACGGAAACTGCCGCACGGCTCCGCTTCTGCACCTCACGTCAGGGCCTTCCCTACAGGCCTGTGCTCAATCTGGCTGTCCCGTTAGCCAAACAGCATTGCAAGATGCTGACTTTCTCCTCGAGCACAGTGACTTCAGGTACGAGGCGCGCGAAGTAGGCAAAGCAGAGTGTTTTCTCAAGGCAGCTCTCACAAGGGCGACGACAAATATTTCCTGGGAGCTTCGGACTCACCAGAAATCTGGTCCTGAGGCTGTTTGAGGGCTCTGGAAATGGAGCTCTCCTCCAGGAACGTGCAGCGTGTTGCCCATCACTCGGCACGCACAGAGGGGCCTCCGAGGGGCAGAGCAATGGGCCTCGATGTTGCTCAGCCGGACCACGGCGTGCGGGTGTCTGGAGGTCCTCAGTGACCTTGGAGGGAAATGGATGCACACCCGAGGGGCCTAGGAGTCCTCAAATGGGAAATTCCGTTAAAATAAACCCGAACGGTGACTAAGAACTCATGGAAACTGCTGCATGCCGCCCTTTCTGCCCGGCTACGTAGGCAGGGCCTAAACTGGAGGCAAGTTCTCACGCTGAGTTTCCCTTCCGTTCTAGAGCTTGTCAGGCTAACCACCACCGCGGCCACGGAAGCACCGGGTTGAGTCGGAGCACACTCATTTTCTTCCCAGAAGCATTTCGACAGGGTTTCCAGGCCTGTCAACAGCCGGGAACGTCAGGTAGCTTCGAGGCAGCTTGAATGCAGCCTTCCAAATGGGAAAGAAAGGATAGTTCCAGCAGGCTCCCGTTTCCACGCGCACACTCAGCTTGTCTCCCTGTGGTTTCTAACCAGTCCAAAGAGACACACGTTACCCTGCGTTTGCTTCCCTGAACCAACTTCTCGAAGTAGGGTGCTCCGCATCAAGTGAACTGCCTCAACCAAGGAATGCCCTGGCTACGCCTCTGGGGCCTGCGGCTATTCCAAAGCCTGCAGGGCCACAGGAAGCACAGGGCTGAAATCGCAGTAAGAACGCAAGCCGACTTTTTCTTGGGGGCAGGGTGACTTCAGGCAGGAGGTCCTAGATGGAATGCGAGGCCGAGGGGTCTCTCAGGGCAGCTCAGGCTAGGGCAAGGCGTAAGACCGCAAAGGCATGTGAGACGTGCCAGAAGTCTGTTCGTGAAAGTGTGGGTTTGGTGGGGCAACGAATCTGCTCCAGAAGAGAGTGCAGGCCGTTTCCCTACACTTGGCGTGGGAGCGCGGCTCCAAAGGGCTCCGGGCCTGGATGTTGCTTGGCAGACCTAGGGGTGCCGGGGAATACTCTGTGTTCCAGCCTGGAACAGGGTGCCCCCGCGAGCCTCCAGGTGTCCAGAAAACTCTACTGTCGTTAAAGACGCGCAGAGCAGAGGCTACGGCCTCACGGAAACTGCCGCACGGCTCCGCTTCTGCACCTCACGTCAGGGCCTTCCCTCCAGGCCTGTGCTCAATCTGGCTGTCCCGTTAGCGACACAGCATTGCAAGATGCTGACTTTCTCCTCGAGCACAGTGACTTCAGGTACGAGGCCCGCGAAGTAGGCAAAGCAGAGTGTTTTCTCACGGCAGCTCTCACAAGGGCGACGACAAATATTTCCTGGGAGCTTCGGACTCCCCAGAAATCTGGTCCTGAGGCTGTTTGAGGGCTCTGGAAATGGAGCTCTCCTCCAGGAACGTGCAGCGTGTTGCCCATCACTCGGCACGCACAGAGGGGCCTCCGAGGGGCAGAGCAATGGGCCTCGATGTTGCTCAGCCGGACCACGGCGTGCGGGTGTCTGGAGGTCCTCAGTGACCTTGGAGGGAAATGGATGCACACCCGAGGGGCCTAGGAGTCCTCAAATGGGAAATTCCGTTAAAATAAACCCGAACGGTGACTAAGAACTCATGGAAACTGCTGCATGCCGCCCTTTCTGCCCGGCTACGTTGGCAGGGCCTAAACTGGAGACAAGGTCTCACGCTGAGTTTCCCTTCCGTTCTAGAACTTGTCAGGCTAACCACCACCGCGGCCACGGAAGCACCGGGTAGAGTCGGAGCACACTCATTTTATTCCCAGAAGCATTTCGACAGGGTTCCCAGGCCTGTAAAAAGCCGAAAATGTCAGGTAGCTTCGAGGCAGCATGAATGCAGCCTTCCAAATGGGAAAGAAAGGATAGTTCCAGCAGGCTCCCGTTTCCACGCGCACACTCAGCTTGCCTCCCTGTGGTTTCTAACCAGTCCAAAGAGACACACGTTACCCTGCGTTTGCTTCCCTGAACCAACTTCTCGAAGTAGGGTTCTCCGCATCAAGTGAACTGCCTCAACCAAGGAATGCCCTGGCTACGCCTCTGGGGCCTGCGGCTATTCCAAAGCCTGCAGGGCCACAGGAAGCACAGGGCTGAAATCGCAGTAAGAACGCAAGCCGACTTTCTCTTGGGGGCAGGGTGACTTCAGGCAGGAGGTCCTAGATGGAATGCGAGGCCGAGGGTCTCTCAGGGCAGCTCAGGCTAGGGCAAGGCGTAAGACCGCAAAGGCATGTGAGACGTGCCAGAAGTCTGTTCGTGAAAGTGTGGGTTTGGTGGGGCAACGAATCTGCTCCAGAAGAGAGTGCAGGCCGTTTCCCTACACTCGGCGTAGGGAGCGCGGCTCCAAAGGGCTCCGGGCCTGGATGTTGCTTGGCAGACCTAGGGGTGCCGGGGAGTACTCTGTGTTCCAGCTTGGAACAGGGTGCCCCCGCGAGCCTCCCAGGTGTCCAGAAAGCTCTACTGCCGTTAAAGACGTGCAGAGCAGAGGCTACGGCCTCACGGAAACTGCCGCACGGCTCCGCTTCTGCACCTCACGTCAGGGCCTTCCCTCCAGGCCTGTGCTCAATCTGGCTGTCCCGTTAGCGACACAGCATTGCAAGATGCTGACTTTCTCCTCGAGCACAGTGACTTCTGGTACGAGGCCCGCGAAGTAGGCAAAGCAGAGTGTTTTCTCACGGCAGCTCTCACAAGGGCGACGACAAATATTTCCTGGGAGCTTCGGACTCCCCAGAAATCTGGTCCTGAGGCTGTTTGAGGGCTCTGGAAATGGAGCTCTCCTCCAGGAACGTGCAGCGTGTTGCCCATCACTCGGCACGCTCCGAGGGCCTCCGAGGGGCAGAGCAATGGGCCTCGATGTTGCTCAGCCGGACCACGGCGTGCGGGTGTCTGGAGGTCCTCAGTGACCTTGGAGGGAAATGGATGCACACCCGAGGGGCCTAGGAGTCCTCAAATGGGAAATTCCGTTAAAATAAACCCGAACGGTGACTAAGAACTCATGGAAACTGCTGCATGCTGCCCTTTCTGCCCGGCTACGTAGGCAGGGCCTAAACTGGAGGCAAGTTCTCACGCTGAGTTTCCCTTCCGTTCTAGAGCTTGTCAGGCTAACCACCACCGCGGCCACGGAAGCACCAGGTTGAGTCGGAGCACACTCATTTTCTTCCCAGAAGCATTTCGATAGGGTTTCCAGGCCTGTTAACAGCCGGGAACGTCAGGTAGCTTCGAGGCAGCATGAATGCAGTCTTCCAAATGGGAAAGAAAGGATAGTTCCAGCAGGCTCCCGTTTCCACGCGCACACTCAGCTTGCCTCCCTGTGGTTTCTAACCAGTCCAAAGAGACACACGTTACCCTGCGTTTGCTTCCCTGAAGCAACTTCTCGAAGTAGGGTGCTCCGCATCAAGTGAACTGCCTCAACCAAGGAATGCCCTGGCTACGCCTCTGGGGCCTGCGGCTATTCCAAAGCCTGCAGGGCCACAGGAAGCACAGGGCTGAAATCGCAGTAAGAACGCAAGCCGACTTTCTCTTGGGGGCAGGGTGACTTCAGGCAGGAGGTCCTAGATGGAATGCGAGGCCGAGGGGTCTCTCAGGGCAGCTCAGGCTAGGGCAAGGCGTAAGACCGCAAAGGCATGTGAGACGTGCCAGAAGTCTGTTCGTGAAAGTGTGGGTTTGGTGGGGCAACGAATCTGCTCCAGAAGAGAGTGCAGGCCGTTTCCCTACACTCGGCGTAGGGAGCGCGGCTCCAAAGGGCTCCGGGCCTGGATGTTGCTTGGCAGACCTAGGGGTGCCGGGGAGTACTCTGTGTTCCAGCCTGGAACAGGGTGCCCCCGCGAGCCTCCCAGGTGTCCAGAAAGCTCTACTGCCGTTAAAGACGCGCAGAGCAGAGGCTACGGCCTCACGGAAACTGCCGCACGGCTCCACTTCTGCACCTGACGTCAGGGCCTTCCCTCCAGGCCTGTGCTCAATCTGGCTGTCCCGTTAGCGACACAGCATTGCAAGATGCTGACTTTCTCCTCAAGCACAGTGACTTCAGGTACGAGGCCCGCGAAGTAGGCAAAGCAGAGTGTTTTCTCACGGCAGCTCTCACAAGGGCAACGACAAATATTTCCTGGGAGCTTCGGACTCACCAGAAATCTGGTCCTGAGGCTGTTTGAGGGCTCTGGAAATGGAGCTCTCCTCCAGGAACGTGCAGCGTGTTGCCCATCACTCGGCACGCACAGAGGGGCCTCCGAGGGGCAGAGCAATGGGCCTCGATGTTGCTCAGCCGGACCACGGCGTGCGGGTGTCTGGAGGTCCTCAGTGACCTTGGAGGGAAATGGATGCACACCCGAGGGGCCTAGGAGTCCTCAAATGGGAAATTCCGTTAAAATAAACCCGAACGGTGACTAAGAACTCATGGAAACTGCTGCATGCCGCCCTTTCTGCCCGGCTACGTAGGCAGGGCCTAAACTGGAGGCAAGTTCCAACGCTGAGTTTCCCTTCCGTTCTAGAGCTTGTCAGGCTAACCACCACCGCGGCCACGGAAGCACCGTGTTGAGACGGAGCACACTCATTTTCTTCCCAGAAGCATTTCGACAGGGTTTCCAGGCCTGTCAACAGCCGGGAACGTCAGGTAGCTTCGAGGCAGCATGAATGCAGCCTTCCAAATGGGAAAGAAAGGATAGTTCCAGCAGGCTCCCGATTCCACGTGCACACTCAGCTTGCCTCCCTGTGGTTTCTAACCAGTCCAAAGAGACACACGTTACCCTGCGTTTGCTTCCCTGAACCAACTTCTCGAAGTAGGGTGCTCCGCATCAAGTGAACTGCCTCAACCAAGGAATGCCCTGGCTACGCCTCTGGGGCCTGCGGCTATTCCAAAGCCTGCAGGGCCACAGGAAGCACAGGGCTGAAATCGCAGTAAGAACGCAAGCCGACTTTCTCTTAGGGGCAGGGTGACTTCAGGCAGGAGGTCCTAGATGGAATGCGAGGCCGAGGGGTCTCTCAGGGCAGCTCAGGCTAGGGCAAGGCGTAAGACCGCAAAGGCATGTGAGACGTGCCAGAAGTCTGTTCGTGAAAGTGTGGGTTTGGTGGGGCAACGAATCTGCTCCAGAAGAGAGTGCAGGCCGTTTCCCTACACTCGGCGTAGGGAGCGCGGCTCCAAAGGGCTCCGGGCCTGGATGTTGCTTGGCAGACCTAGGGGTGCCGGGGAGTACTCTGTGTTCCAGCCTGGAACAGGGTGCCCCCGCGAGCCTCCAGGTGTCCAGAAAGCTCTACTGCCGTTAAAGACGTGCAGAGCAGAGGCTACGGCCTCACGGAAACTGCCGCACGGCTCCGCTTCTGCACCTCACGTCAGGGCCTTCCCTCCAGGCCTGTGCTCAATCTGGCTGTCCCGTTAGCCAAACAGCATTGCAAGATGCTGACTTTCTCCTCGAGCACAGTGACTTCAGGTACGAGGCCCGCGAAGTAGGCAAAGCAGAGTGTTTTCTCACGGCAGCTCTCACAAGGGCGACGACAAATATTTCCTGGGAGCTTCGGACTCACCAGAAATCTGGTCCTGAGGCTGTTTGAGGGCTCTGGAAATGGAGCTCTCCTCCAGGAACGTGCAGCGTGTTGCCCATCACTCGGCACGCACAGAGGGGCCTCCGAGGGGCAGAGCAATGGGCCTCGATGTTGCTCAGCCGGACCACGGCGTGCGGGTGTCTGGAGTTCCTCAGTGACCTTGGAGGGAAATGGATGCACACCCGAGGGGCCTAGGAGTCCTCAAATGGGAAATTCCGTTAAAATAAATCCGAACGGTGACTAAGAACTCATGGAAACTGCTGCATGCCGCCCTTTCTGCCCGGCTACGTTGGCAGGGCCTAAACTGGAGACAAGGTCTCACGCTGAGTTTTCCTTCCGTTCTAGAACTTGTCAGGCTAACCACCACCGCGGCCACGGAAGCACCGGGTAGAGTCGGAGCACACTCATTTTATTCCCAGAAGCATTTCGACAGGGTTCCCAGGCCTGTAAAAAGCCGAAAACGTCAGGTAGCTTCGAGGCAGCATGAATGCAGCCTTCCAAATGGGAAAGAAAGGATAGTTCCAGCAGGCTCCCGTTTCCACGCGCACACTCAGCTTGCCTCCCTGTGGTTTCTAACCAGTCCAAAGAGACACACGTTACCCTGCGTTTGCTTCCCTGAACCAACTTCTCGAAGTAGGGTTCTCCGCATCAAGTGAACTGCCTCAACCAAGGAATGCCCTGGCTACGCCTCTGGGGCCTGCGGCTATTCCAAAGCCTGCAGGGCCACAGGAAGCACAGGGCTGAAATCGCAGTAAGAACGCAAGCCGACTTTCTCTTGGGGGCAGGGTGACTTCAGGCAGGAGGTCCTAGATGGAATGCGAGGCCGAGGGTCTCTCAGGGCAGCTCAGGCTAGGGCAAGGCGTAAGACCGCAAAGGCATGTGAGACGTGCCAGAAGTCTGTTCGTGAAAGTGTGGGTTTGGTGGGGAAACGAATCTGCTCTAGCAGAGAGTGCAGGCCGATTCCCTACACTCGGCGTAGGGAGCGCGGCTCCAAAGGGCTCCGGGCCTGGATGTTGCTTGGCAGACCTAGGGGTGCCGGGGAGTACTCTGTGTTCCAGCCTGGAACAGGGTGCCCCCGCGAGCCTCCCAGGTGTCCAGAAAGCTCTACTGCCGTTAAAGACGCGCAGAGCTGAGGCTACGGCCTCACGGAAACTGCCGCACGGCTCCGCTTCTGCACCTCACGTCAGGGCCTTCCCTACAGGCCTGTGCTCAATCTGGCTGTCCCGTTAGCCAAACAGCATTGCAAGATGCTGACTTTCTCCTCGAGCACAGTGACTTCAGGTACGAGGCGCGCGAAGTAGGCAAAGCAGAGTGTTTTCTCAAGGCAGCTCTCACAAGGGCGACGACAAATATTTCCTGGGAGCTTCGGACTCACCAGAAATCTGGTCCTGAGGCTGTTTGAGGGCTCTGGAAATGGAGCTCTCCTCCAGGAACGTGCAGCGTGTTGCCCATCACTCGGCACGCACAGAGGGGCCTCCGAGGGGCAGAGCAATGGGCCTCGATGTTGCTCAGCCGGACCACGGCGTGCGGGTGTCTGGAGGTCCTCAGTGACCTTGGAGGGAAATGGATGCACACCCGAGGGGCCTAGGAGTCCTCAAATGGGAAATTCCGTTAAAATAAACCCGAACGGTGACTAAGAACTCATGGAAACTGCTGCATGCCGCCCTTTCTGCCCGGCTACGTAGGCAGGGCCTAAACTGGAGGCAAGTTCTCACGCTGAGTTTCCCTTCCGTTCTAGAGCTTGTCAGGCTAACCACCACCGCGGCCACGGAAGCACCGGGTTGAGTCGGAGCACACTCATTTTCTTCCCAGAAGCATTTCGACAGGGTTTCCAGGCCTGTCAACAGCCGGGAACGTCAGGTAGCTTCGAGGCAGCTTGAATGCAGCCTTCCAAATGGGAAAGAAAGGATAGTTCCAGCAGGCTCCCGTTTCCACGCGCACACTCAGCTTGTCTCCCTGTGGTTTCTAACCAGTCCAAAGAGACACACGTTACCCTGCGTTTGCTTCCCTGAACCAACTTCTCGAAGTAGGGTGCTCCGCATCAAGTGAACTGCCTCAACCAAGGAATGCCCTGGCTACGCCTCTGGGGCCTGCGGCTATTCCAAAGCCTGCAGGGCCACAGGAAGCACAGGGCTGAAATCGCAGTAAGAACGCAAGCCGACTTTTTCTTGGGGGCAGGGTGACTTCAGGCAGGAGGTCCTAGATGGAATGCGAGGCCGAGGGGTCTCTCAGGGCAGCTCAGGCTAGGGCAAGGCGTAAGACCGCAAAGGCATGTGAGACGTGCCAGAAGTCTGTTCGTGAAAGTGTGGGTTTGGTGGGGCAACGAATCTGCTCCAGAAGAGAGTGCAGGCCGTTTCCCTACACTTGGCGTGGGAGCGCGGCTCCAAAGGGCTCCGGGCCTGGATGTTGCTTGGCAGACCTAGGGGTGCCGGGGAATACTCTGTGTTCCAGCCTGGAACAGGGTGCCCCCGCGAGCCTCCAGGTGTCCAGAAAACTCTACTGTCGTTAAAGACGCGCAGAGCAGAGGCTACGGCCTCACGGAAACTGCCGCACGGCTCCGCTTCTGCACCTCACGTCAGGGCCTTCCCTCCAGGCCTGTGCTCAATCTGGCTGTCCCGTTAGCGACACAGCATTGCAAGATGCTGACTTTCTCCTCGAGCACAGTGACTTCAGGTACGAGGCCCGCGAAGTAGGCAAAGCAGAGTGTTTTCTCACGGCAGCTCTCACAAGGGCGACGACAAATATTTCCTGGGAGCTTCGGACTCCCCAGAAATCTGGTCCTGAGGCTGTTTGAGGGCTCTGGAAATGGAGCTCTCCTCCAGGAACGTGCAGCGTGTTGCCCATCACTCGGCACGCACAGAGGGGCCTCCGAGGGGCAGAGCAATGGGCCTCGATGTTGCTCAGCCGGACCACGGCGTGCGGGTGTCTGGAGGTCCTCAGTGACCTTGGAGGGAAATGGATGCACACCCGAGGGGCCTAGGAGTCCTCAAATGGGAAATTCCGTTAAAATAAACCCGAACGGTGACTAAGAACTCATGGAAACTGCTGCATGCCGCCCTTTCTGCCCGGCTACGTTGGCAGGGCCTAAACTGGAGACAAGGTCTCACGCTGAGTTTCCCTTCCGTTCTAGAACTTGTCAGGCTAACCACCACCGCGGCCACGGAAGCACCGGGTAGAGTCGGAGCACACTCATTTTATTCCCAGAAGCATTTCGACAGGGTTCCCAGGCCTGTAAAAAGCCGAAAATGTCAGGTAGCTTCGAGGCAGCATGAATGCAGCCTTCCAAATGGGAAAGAAAGGATAGTTCCAGCAGGCTCCCGTTTCCACGCGCACACTCAGCTTGCCTCCCTGTGGTTTCTAACCAGTCCAAAGAGACACACGTTACCCTGCGTTTGCTTCCCTGAACCAACTTCTCGAAGTAGGGTTCTCCGCATCAAGTGAACTGCCTCAACCAAGGAATGCCCTGGCTACGCCTCTGGGGCCTGCGGCTATTCCAAAGCCTGCAGGGCCACAGGAAGCACAGGGCTGAAATCGCAGTAAGAACGCAAGCCGACTTTCTCTTGGGGGCAGGGTGACTTCAGGCAGGAGGTCCTAGATGGAATGCGAGGCCGAGGGTCTCTCAGGGCAGCTCAGGCTAGGGCAAGGCGTAAGACCGCAAAGGCATGTGAGACGTGCCAGAAGTCTGTTCGTGAAAGTGTGGGTTTGGTGGGGAAACGAATCTGCTCTAGCAGAGAGTGCAGGCCGATTCCCTACACTCGGCGTAGGGAGCGCGGCTCCAAAGGGCTCCGGGCCTGGATGTTGCTTGGCAGACCTAGGGGTGCCGGGGAGTACTCTGTGTTCCAGCCTGGAACAGGGTGCCCCCGCGAGCCTCCCAGGTGTCCAGAAAGCTCTACTGCCGTTAAAGACGCGCAGAGCTGAGGCTACGGCCTCACGGAAACTGCCGCACGGCTCCGCTTCTGCACCTCACGTCAGGGCCTTCCCTACAGGCCTGTGCTCAATCTGGCTGTCCCGTTAGCGACACAGCATTGCAAGATGCTGACTTTCTCCTCGAGCACAGTGACTTCAGGTACGAGGCCCGCGAAGTAGGCAAAGCAGAGTGTTTTCTCACGGCAGCTCTCACAAGGGCGACGACAAATATTTCCTGGGAGCTTCGGACTCCCCAGAAATCTGGTCCTGAGGCTGTTTGAGGGCTCTGGAAATGGAGCTCTCCTCCAGGAACGTGCAGCGTGTTGCCCGTAACTCGGCACGCACAGAGGGGCCTCCGAGGGGCAGAGCAATGGGCCTCGATGTTGCTCAGCCGGACCACGGCGTGCGGGTGTCTGGAGGTCCTCAGTGACCTTGGAGGGAAATGGATGCACACCCGAGGGGCCTAGGAGTCCTCAAATGGGAAATTCCGTTAAAATAAACCCGAACGGTGACTAAGAACTCATGGAAACTGCTGCATGCCGCCCTTTCTGCCCGGCTACGTTGGCAGGGCCTGAACTGGAGACAAGGTCTCACGCTGAGTTTCCCTTCCGTTCTAGAACTTGTCAGGCTAACCACCACCGCGGCCACGGAAGCACCGGGTTGAGTCGGAGCACACTCATTTTCTTCCCAGAAGCATTTCGACAGGGTTCCCAGGCCTGTAAAAAGCCGGAAACGTCAGGTAGCTTCGAGGCAGCATGAATGCAGCCTTCCAAATGGGAAAGAAAGGATAGTTCCAGCAGGCTCCCGTTTCCACGCGCACACTCAGCTTGCCTCCCTGTGGTTTCTAACCAGTCCAAAGAGACACACGTTACCCTGCGTTTGCTTCCCTGAACCAACTTCTCGAAGTAGGGTTCTCCGCATCAAGTGAACTGCCTCAACCAAGGAATGCCCTGGCTACGCCTCTGGGGCCTGCGGCTATTCCAAAGCCTGCAGGGCCACAGGAAGCACAGGGCTGAAATCGCAGTAAGAACGCAAGCCGACTTTCTCTTGGGGGCAGGGCGACTTCAGGCAGGAGGTCCTAGATGGAATGCGAGGCCGAGGGTCTCTCAGGGCAGCTCAGGCTAGGGCAAGGCGTAAGACCGCAAAGGCACGTGAGACGTGCCAGAAGTCTGTTCGTGAAAGTGTGGGTTTGGTGGGGAAACGAATCTGCTCTAGCAGAGAGTGCAGGCCGATTCCCTACACTCGGCGTAGGGAGCGCGGCTCCAAAGGGCTCCGGGCCTGGATGTTGCTTGGCAGACCTAGGGGTGCCGGGGAGTACTCTGTGTTCCAGCCTGGAACAGGGTGCCCCCGCGAGCCTCTCATGTGTCCAGAAAGCTCTACTGCCGTTAAAGACGCGCAGAGCAGAGGCTACGGCCTCACGGAAACTGCCGCACGGCTCCGCTTCTGCACCTCACGTCAGGGCCTTCCCTCCAGGCCTGTGCTCAATCTGGCTGTCCCGTTAGCGACACAGCATTGCAAGATGCTGACTTTCTCCTCGAGCACAGTGACTTCTGGTACGAGGCCCGCGAAGTAGGCAAAGCAGAGTGTTTTCTCAAGGCAGCTCTCACAAGGGCGACGACAAATATTTCCTGGGAGCTTCGGACTCACCAGAAATCTGGTCCTGAGGCTGTTTGAGGGCTCTGGAAATGGAGCTCTCCTCCAGGAACGTGCAGCGTGTTGCCCATCACTCGGCACGCACAGAGGGGCCTCCGAGGGGCAGAGCAATGGGCCTCGATGTTGCTCAGCCGGACCACGGCGTGCGGGTGTCTGGAGTTCCTCAGTGACCTTGGAGGGAAATGGATGCACACCCGAGGGGCCTAGGAGTCCTCAAATGGGAAATTCCGTTAAAATAAACCCGAACGGTGACTAAGAACTCATGGAAACTGCTGCATGCCGCCCTTTCTGCCCGGCTACGTAGGCAGGGCCTAAACTGGAGGCAAGTTCTCACGCTGAGTTTCCCTTCCGTTTTAGAGCTTGTCAGGCTAACGACCACTGCGGCCACGGAAGCACCGGGTTCAGACGGAGCACACTCCTTTTCCTTCCCAGAAGCATTTCGACAGGGTTTCCAGGCCTGTCAACAGCCGGGAACGTCAGGTAGCTTCGAGGCAGCATGAATGCAGCCTTCCAAATGGGAAAGAAAGGATAGTTCCAGCAGGCTCCCGTTTCCACGCGCACACTCAGCTTGCCTCCCTGTGGTTTCTAACCAGTCCAAAGAGACACACGTTACCCTGCGTTTGCTTCCCTGAACCAACTTCTCGAAGTAGGGTGCTCCGCATCAAGTGAACTGCCTCAACCAAGGAATGCCCTGGCTACGCCTCTGGGGCCTGCGGCTATTCCAAAGCCTGCAGGGCCACAGGAAGCACAGGGCTGAAATCGCAGTAAGAACGCAAGCCGACTTTCTCTTGGGGGCAGGGTGACTTCAGGCAGGAGGTCCTAGATGGAATGCGAGGCCGAGGGGTCTCTCAGGGCAGCTCAGGCTAGGGCAAGGCGTAAGACCGCAAAGGCATGTGAGACGTGCCAGAAGTCTGTTCGTGAAAGTGTGGGTTTGGTGGGGCAACGAATCTGCTCCAGAAGAGAGTGCAGGCCGTTTCCCTACACTCGGCGTAGGGAGCGCGGCTCCAAAGGGCTCCGGGCCTGGATGTTGCTTGGCAGACCTAGGGGTGCCGGGGAGTACTCTGTGTTCCAGCCTGGAACAGGGTGCCCCCGCGAGCCTCCCAGGTGTCCAGAAAGCTCTACTGCCGTTAAAGACGCGCAGAGCAGAGGCTACGGCCTCACGGAAACTGCCGCACGGCTCCACTTCTGCACCTCACGTCAGGGCCTTCCCTCCAGGCCTGTGCTCAATCTGGCTGTCCCGTTAGCGACACAGCATTGCAAGATGCTGACTTTCTCCTCGAGCACAGTGACTTCAGGTACGAGGCCCGCGAAGTAGGCAAAGCAGAGTGTTTTCTCACGGCAGCTCTCACAAGGACGACGCCAAGTATTTCCTGGGAGCTTCGGACTCACCAGAAATCTGGTCCTGAGGCTGTTTGAGGGCTCTGGAAATGGAGCTCTCCTCCAGGAACGTGCAGCGTGTTGCCCATCACTCGGCACGCACAGAGGGGCCTCCGAGGGGCAGAGCAATGGGCCTCGATGTTGCTCAGCCGGACCACGGCGTGCGGGTGTCTGGAGGTCCTCAGTGACCTTGGAGGGAAATGGATGCACACCCGAGGGGCCTAGGAGTCCTCAAATGGGAAATTCCGTTAAAATAAACCCGAACGGTGACTAAGAACTCATGGAAACTGCTGCATGCCGCCCTTTCTGGCCGGCTACGTAGGCAGGGCCTAAACTGGAGGCAAGTTCCAACGCTGAGTTTCCCTTCCGTTCTAGAGCTTGTCAGGCTAACCACCACCGCGGCCACGGAAGCACCGGGTTGAGACGGAGCACACTCATTTTCTTCCCAGAAGCATTTCGACAGGGTTTCCAGGCCTGTCAACAGCCGGGAACGTCAGGTAGCTTCGAGGCAGCATGAATGCAGCCTTCCAAATGGGAAAGAAAGGATAGTTCCAGCAGGCTCCCGATTCCACGTGCACACTCAGCTTGCCTCCCTGTGGTTTCTAACCAGTCCAAAGAGACACACGTTACCCTGCGTTTGCTTCCCTGAACCAACTTCTCGAAGTAGGGTGCTCCGCATCAAGTGAACTGCCTCAACCAAGGAATGCCCTGGCTACGCCTCTGGGGCCTGCGGCTATTCCAAAGCCTGCAGGGCCACAGGAAGCACAGGGCTGAAATCGCAGTAAGAACGCAAGCCGACTTTCTCTTAGGGGCAGGGTGACTTCAGGCAGGAGGTCCTAGATGGAATGCGAGGCCGAGGGGTCTCTCAGGGCAGCTCAGGCTAGGGCAAGGCGTAAGACCGCAAAGGCATGTGAGACGTGCCAGAAGTCTGTTCGTGAAAGTGTGGGTTTGGTGGGGCAACGAATCTGCTCCAGAAGAGAGTGCAGGCCGTTTCCCTACACTCGGCGTAGGGAGCGCGGCTCCAAAGGGCTCCGGGCCTGGATGTTGCTTGGCAGACCTAGGGGTGCCGGGGAGTACTCTGTGTTCCAGCCTGGAACAGGGTGCCCCCGCGAGCCTCCAGGTGTCCAGAAAGCTCTACTGCCGTTAAAGACGTGCAGAGCAGAGGCTACGGCCTCACGGAAACTGCCGCACGGCTCCGCTTCTGCACCTCACGTCAGGGCCTTCCCTCCAGGCCTGTGCTCAATCTGGCTGTCCCGTTAGCCAAACAGCATTGCAAGATGCTGACTTTCTCCTCGAGCACAGTGACTTCTGGTACGAGGCCCGCGAAGTAGGCAAAGCAGAGTGTTTTCTCACGGCAGCTCTCACAAGGGCGACGACAAATATTTCCTGGGAGCTTCGGACTCCCCAGAAATCTGGTCCTGAGGCTGTTTGAGGGCTCTGGAAATGGAGCTCTCCTCCAGGAACGTGCAGCGTGTTGCCCATCACTCGGCACGCACAGAGGGGCCTCCGAGGGGCAGAGCAATGGGCCTCGATGTTGCTCAGCCGGACCACGGCGTGCGGGTGTCTGGAGTTCCTCAGTGACCTTGGAGGGAAATGGATGCACACCCGAGGGGCCTAGGAGTCCTCAAATGGGAAATTCCGTTAAAATAAACCCGAACGGTGACTAAGAACTCATGGAAACTGCTGCATGCCGCCCTTTCTGCCCGGCTACGTTGGCAGGGCCTAAACTGGAGACAAGGTCTCACGCTGAGTTTCCCTTCCGTTCTAGAACTTGTCAGGCTAACCACCACCGCGGCCACGGAAGCACCGGGTAGAGTCGGAGCACACTCATTTTATTCCCAGAAGCATTTCGACAGGGTTCCCAGGCCTGTAAAAAGCCGAAAACGTCAGGTAGCTTCGAGGCAGCATGAATGCAGCCTTCCAAATGGGAAAGAAAGGATAGTTCCAGCAGGCTCCCGTTTCCACGCGCACACTCAGCTTGCCTCCCTGTGGTTTCTAACCAGTCCAAAGAGACACACGTTACCCTGCGTTTGCTTCCCTGAACCAACTTCTCGAAGTAGGGTTCTCCGCATCAAGTGAACTGCCTCAACCAAGGAATGCCCTGGCTACGCCTCTGGGGCCTGCGGCTATTCCAAAGCCTGCAGGGCCACAGGAAGCACAGGGCTGAAATCGCAGTAAGAATGCAAGCCGACTTTCTCTTAGGGGCAGGGTGACTTCAGGCAGGAGGTCCTAGATGGAATGCGAGGCCGAGGGTCTCTCAGGGCAGCTCAGGCTAGGGCAAGGAGTAAGACCGCAAAGGCATGTGAGACGTGCCAGAAGTCTGTTCGTGAAAGTGTGGGTTTGGTGGGGAAACGAATCTGCTCTAGCAGAGAGTGCAGGCCGATTCCCTACACTCGGCGTAGGGAGCGCGGCTCCAAAGGGCTCCGGGCCTGGATGTTGCTTGGCAGACCTAGGGGTGCCGGGGAGTACTCTGTGTTCCAGCCTGGAACAGGGTGCCCCCGCGAGCCTCCAGGTGTCCAGAAAACTCTACTGTCGTTAAAGACGCGCAGAGCAGAGGCTACGGCCTCACGGAAACTGCCGCACGGCTCCGCTTCTGCACCTCACGTCAGGGCCTTCCCTCCAGGCCTGTGCTCAATCTGGCTGTCCCGTTAGCGACACAGCATTGCAAGATGCTGACTTTCTCCTCGAGCACAGTGACTTCAGGTACGAGGCCCGCGAAGTAGGCAAAGCAGAGTGTTTTCTCACGGCAGCTCTCACAAGGGCGACGACAAATATTTCCTGGGAGCTTCGGACTCCCCAGAAATCTGGTCCTGAGGCTGTTTGAGGGCTCTGGAAATGGAGCTCTCCTCCAGGAACGTGCAGCGTGTTGCCCGTAACTCGGCACGCACAGAGGGGCCTCCGAGGGGCAGAGCAATGGGCCTCGATGTTGCTCAGCCGGACCACGGCGTGCGGGTGTCTGGAGGTCCTCAGTGACCTTGGAGGGAAATGGATGCACACCCGAGGGGCCTAGGAGTCCTCAAATGGGAAATTCCGTTAAAATAAACCCGAACGGTGACTAAGAACTCATGGAAACTGCTGCATGCCGCCCTTTCTGCCCGGCTACGTTGGCAGGGCCTGAACTGGAGACAAGGTCTCACGCTGAGTTTCCCTTCCGTTCTAGAACTTGTCAGGCTAACCACCACAGCGGCCACGGAAGCACCGGGTTGAGTCGGAGCACACTCATTTTCTTCCCAGAAGCATTTCGACAGGGTTCCCAGGCCTGTAAAAAGCCGGAAACGTCAGGTAGCTTCGAGGCAGCATGAATGCAGCCTTCCAAATGGGAAAGAAAGGATAGTTCCAGCAGGCTCCCGTTTCCACGCGCACACTCAGCTTGCCTCCCTGTGGTTTCTAACCAGTCCAAAGAGACACACGTTACCCTGCGTTTGCTTCCCTGAACCAACTTCTCGAAGTAGGGTTCTCCGCATCAAGTGAACTGCCTCAACCAAGGAATGCCCTGGCTACGCCTCTGGGGCCTGCGGCTATTCCAAAGCCTGCAGGGCCACAGGAAATACAGGGCTGAAATCGCAGTAAGAACGCAAGCCGACTTTCTCTTGGGGGCAGGGCGACTTCAGGCAGGAGGTCCTAGATGGAATGCGAGGCCGAGGGTCTCTCAGGGCAGCTCAGGCTAGGGCAAGGCGTAAGACCGCAAAGGCACGTGAGACGTGCCAGAAGTCTGTTCGTGAAAGTGTGGGTTTGGTGGGGAAACGAATCTGCTCTAGCAGAGAGTGCAGGCCGATTCCCTACACTCGGCGTAGGGAGCGCGGCTCCAAAGGGCTCCGGGCCTGGATGTTGCTTGGCAGACCTAGGGGTGCCGGGGAGTACTCTGTGTTCCAGCCTGGAACAGGGTGCCCCCGCGAGCCTCTCATGTGTCCAGAAAGCTCTACTGCCGTTAAAGACGCGCAGAGCAGAGGCTACGGCCTCACGGAAACTGCCGCACGGCTCCGCTTCTGCACCTCACGTCAGGGCCTTCCCTCCAGGCCTGTGCTCAATCTGGCTGTCCCGTTAGCGACACAGCATTGCAAGATGCTGACTTTCTCCTCGAGCACAGTGACTTCTGGTACGAGGCCCGCGAAGTAGGCAAAGCAGAGTGTTTTCTCAAGGCAGCTCTCACAAGGGCGACGACAAATATTTCCTGGGAGCTTCGGACTCACCAGAAATCTGGTCCTGAGGCTGTTTGAGGGCTCTGGAAATGGAGCTCTCCTCCAGGAACGTGCAGCGTGTTGCCCATCACTCGGCACGCACAGAGGGGCCTCCGAGGGGCAGAGCAATGGGCCTCGATGTTGCTCAGCCGGACCACGGCGTGCGGGTGTCTGGAGGTCCTCAGTGACCTTGGAGGGAAATGGATGCACACCCGAGGGGCCTAGGAGTCCTCAAATGAGAAATTCCGTTAAAATAAACCCGAACGGTGACTAAGAACTCATGGAAACTGCTGCATGCCGCCCTTTCTGCCCGGCTACGTAGGCAGGGCCTAAACTGGAGGCAAGTTCTCACGCTGAGTTTCCCTTCCGTTCTAGAGCTTGTCAGGCTAACCACCACCGCGGCCACGGAAGCACCGTGTTGAGACGGAGCACATTCATTTTCTTCCCAGAAGCATTTCGACAGGGTTTCCAGGCCTGTCAACAGCCGGGAACGTCAGGTAGCTTCGAGGCAGCATGAATGCAGCCTTCCAAATGGGAAAGAAAGGATAGTTCCAGCAGGCTCCCGTTTCCACGCGCACACTCAGCTTGCCTCCCTGTGGTTTCTAACCAGTCCAAAGAGACACACGTTACCCTGCGTTTGCTTCCCTGAAGCAACTTCTCGAAGTAGGGTGCTCCGCATCAAGTGAACTGCCTCAACCAAGGAATGCCCTGGCTACGCCTCTGGGGCCTGCGGCTATTCCAAAGCCTGCAGGGCCACAGGAAGCACAGGGCTGAAATCGCAGTAAGAACGCAAGCCGACTTTCTCTTAGGGGCAGGGTGACTTCAGGCAGGAGGTCCTAGATGGAATGCGAGGCCGAGGGGTCTCTCAGGGCAGCTCAGGCTAGGGCAAGGCGTAAGACCGCAAAGGCATGTGAGACGTGCCAGAAGTCTGTTCGTGAAAGTGTGGGTTTGGTGGGGCAACGAATCTGCTCCAGAAGAGAGTGCAAGCCCTTTCCCTACACTCGGCGTAGGGAGCGCGGCTCCAAAGGGCTCCGGGCCTGGATGTTGCTTGGCAGACCTAGGGGTGCCGGGGAGTACTCTGTGTTCCAGCCTGGAACAGGGTGCCCCCGCGAGCCTCCCAGGTGTCCAGAAAGCTCTACTGCCGTTAAAGACGCGCAGAGCAGAGGCTACGGCCTCACGGAAACTGCCGCACGGCTCCGCTTCTGCACCTCACGTCAGGGCCTTCCCTCCAGGCCTGTGCTCAATCTGGCTGTCCCGTTAGCGACACAGCATTGCAAGATGCTGACTTTCTCCTCGAGCACAGTGACTTCAGGTACGAGGCCCGCGAAGTAGGCAAAGCAGAGTGTTTTCTCACGGCAGCTCTCACAAGGGCGACGACAAATATTTCCTGGGAGCTTCGGACTCCCCAGAAATCTGGTCCTGAGGCTGTTTGAGGGCTCTGGAAATGGAGCTCTCCTCCAGGAACGTGCAGCGTGTTGCCCATCACTCGGCACGCACAGAGGGGCCTCCGAGGGGCAGAGCAATGGGCCTCGATGTTGCTCAGCCGGACCACGGCGTGCGGGTGTCTGGAGGTCCTCAGTGACCTTGGAGGGAAATGGATGCACACCCGAGGGGCCTAGGAGTCCTCAAATGGGAAATTCCGTTAAAATAAACCCGAACGGTGACTAAGAACTCATGGAAACTGCTGCATGCCGCCCTTTCTGCCCGGCTACGTTGGCAGGGCCTGAACTGGAGACAAGGTCTCACGCTGAGTTTCCCTTCCGTTCTAGAACTTGTCAGGCTAACCACCACAGCGGCCACGGAAGCACCGGGTTGAGTCGGAGCACACTCATTTTCTTCCCAGAAGCATTTCGACAGGGTTCCCAGGCCTGTAAAAAGCCGGAAACGTCAGGTAGCTTCGAGGCAGCATGAATGCAGCCTTCCAAATGGGAAAGAAAGGATAGTTCCAGCAGGCTCCCGTTTCCACGCGCACACTCAGCTTGCCTCCCTGTGGTTTCTAACCAGTCCAAAGAGACACACGTTACCCTGCGTTTGCTTCCCTGAACCAACTTCTCGAAGTAGGGTGCTCCGCATCAAGTGAACTGCCTCAACCAAGGAATGCCCTGGCTACGCCTCTGGGGCCTGCGGCTATTCCAAAGCCTGCAGGGCCACAGGAAGCACAGGGCTGAAATCGCAGTAAGAACGCAAGCCGACTTTCTCTTGGGGGCAGGGCGACTTCAGGCAGGAGGTCCTAGATGGAATGCGAGGCCGAGGGTCTCTCAGGGCAGCTCAGGCTAGGGCAAGGCGTAAGACCGCAAAGGCACGTGAGACGTGCCAGAAGTCTGTTCGTGAAAGTGTGGGTTTGGTGGGGAAACGAATCTGCTCTAGCAGAGAGTGCAGGCCGATTCCCTACACTCGGCGTAGGGAGCGCGGCTCCAAAGGGCTCCGGGCCTGGATGTTGCTTGGCAGACCTAGGGGTGCCGGGGAGTACTCTGTGTTCCAGCCTGGAACAGGGTGCCCCCGCGAGCCTCTCATGTGTCCAGAAAGCTCTACTGCCGTTAAAGACGCGCAGAGCAGAGGCTACGGCCTCACGGAAACTGCCGCACGGCTCAGCTTCTGCACCTCACGTCAGGGCCTTCCCTCCAGGACTGTGCTCAATCTGGCTGTCCCGTTAGCGACACAGCATTGCAAGATGCTGACTTTCTCCTCGAGCACAGTGACTTCTGGTACAAGGCCCGCGAAGTAGGCAAAGCAGAGTGTTTTCTCAAGGCAGCTCTCACAAGGGCGACGACAAATATTTCCTGGGAGCTTCGGACTCACCAGAAATCTGGTCCTGAGGCTGTTTGAGGGCTCTGGAAATGGAGCTCTCCTCCAGGAACGTGCAGCGTGTTGCCCATCACTCGGCACGCACAGAGGGGCCTCCGAGGGGCAGAGCAATGGGCCTCGATGTTGCTCAGCCGGACCACGGCGTGCGGGTGTCTGGAGGTCCTCAGTGACCTTGGAGGGAAATGGATGCACACCCGAGGGGCCTAGGAGTCCTCAAATGAGAAATTCCGTTAAAATAAACCCGAACGGTGACTAAGAACTCATGGAAACTGCTGCATGCCGCCCTTTCTGCCCGGCTACGTAGGCAGGGCCTAAACTGGAGGCAAGTTCTCACGCTGAGTTTCCCTTCCGTTCTAGAGCTTGTCAGGCTAACCACCACCGCGGCCACGGAAGCACCGTGTTGAGACGGAGCACATTCATTTTCTTCCCAGAAGCATTTCGACAGGGTTTCCAGGCCTGTCAACAGCCGGGAACGTCAGGTAGCTTCGAGGCAGCATGAATGCAGCCTTCCAAATGGGAAAGAAAGGATAGTTCCAGCAGGCTCCCGTTTCCACGCGCACACTCAGCTTGCCTCCCTGTGGTTTCTAACCAGTCCAAAGAGACACACGTTACCCTGCGTTTGCTTCCCTGAAGCAACTTCTCGAAGTAGGGTGCTCCGCATCAAGTGAACTGCCTCAACCAAGGAATGCCCTGGCTACGCCTCTGGGGCCTGCGGCTATTCCAAAGCCTGCAGGGCCACAGGAAGCACAGGGCTGAAATCGCAGTAAGAACGCAAGCCGACTTTCTCTTGGGGGCAGGGTGACTTCAGGCAGGAGGTCCTAGATGGAATGCGAGGCCGAGGGGTCTCTCAGGGCAGCTCAGGCTAGGGCAAGGCGTAAGACCGCAAAGGCATGTGAGACGTGCCAGAAGTCTGTTCGTGAAAGTGTGGCTTTGGTGGGGCAACGAATCTGCTCCAGAAGAGAGTGCAAGCCCTTTCCCTACACTCGGCGTAGGGAGCGCGGCTCCAAAGGGCTCCGGGCCTGGATGTTGCTTGGCAGACCTAGGGGTGCCGGGGAGTACTCTGTGTTCCAGCCTGGAACAGGGTGCCCCCGCGAGCCTCCCAGGTGTCCAGAAAGCTCTACTGCCGTTAAAGACGCGCAGAGCAGAGGCTACGGCCTCACGGAAACTGCCGCACGGCTCCGCTTCTGCACCTCACGTCAGGGCCTTCCCTCCAGGCCTGTGCTCAATCTGGCTGTCCCGTTAGCGACACAGCATTGCAAGATGCTGACTTTCTCCTCGAGCACAGTGACTTCAGGTACGAGGCCCGCGAAGTAGGCAAAGCAGAGTGTTTTCTCACGGCAGCTCTCACAAGGGCGACGACAAATATTTCCTGGGAGCTTCGGACTCACCAGAAATCTGGTCCTGAGGCTGTTTGAGGGCTCTGGAAATGGAGCTCTCCTCCAGGAACGTGCAGCGTGTTGCCCATCACTCGGCACGCACAGAGGGGCCTCCGAGGGGCAGAGCAATGGGCCTCGATGTTGCTCAGCCGGACCACGGCGTGCGGGTGTCTGGAGGTCCTCAGTGACCTTGGAGGGAAATGGATGCACACCCGAGGGGCCTAGGAGTCCTCAAATGGGAAATTCCGTTAAAATAAACCCGAACGGTGACTAAGAACTCATGGAAACTGCTGCATGCCGCCCTTTCTGCCCGGCTACGTAGGCAGGGCCTAAACTGGAGGCAAGTTCTCACGCTGAGTTTCCCTTCCGTTCTAGAGCTTGTCAGGCTAACCACCACCGCGGCCACGGAAGCACCGTGTTGAGACGGAGCACACTCATTTTCTTCCCAGAAGCATTTCGACAGGGTTTCCAGGCCTGTCAACAGCCGGGAACGTCAGGTAGCTTCGAGGCAGCATGAATGCAGCCTTCCAAATGGGAAAGAAAGGATAGTTCCAGCAGGCTCCCGTTTCCACGCGCACACTCAGCTTGCCTCCCTGTGGTTTCTAACCAGTCCAAAGAGACACACGTTACCCTGCGTTTGCTTCCCTGAACCAACTTCTCGAAGTAGGGTTCTCCGCATCAAGTGAACTGCCTCAACCAAGGAATGCCCTGGCTACGCCCCTGGGGCCTGCGGCTATTCCAAAGCCTGCAGGGCCACAGGAAGCACAGGGCTGAAATCGCAGTAAGAACGCAAGCCGACTTTCTCTTGGGGGCAGGGTGACTTCAGGCAGGAGGTCCTAGATGGAATGCGAGGCCGAGGGTCTCTCAGGGCAGCTCAGGCTAGGGCAAGGCGTAAGACCGCAAAGGCACGTGAGACGTGCCAGAAGTCTGTTCGTGAAAGTGTGGGTTTGGTGGGGAAACGAATCTGCTCTAGCAGAGAGTGCAGGCCGATTCCCTACACTCGGCGTAGGGAGCGCGGCTCCAAAGGGCTCCGGGCCTGGATGTTGCTTGGCAGACCTAGGGGTGCCGGGGAGTACTCTGTGTTCCAGCCTGGAACAGGGTGCCCCCGCGAGCCTCCCAGGTGTCCAGAAAGCTCTACTGCCGTTAAAGACGCGCAGAGCAGAGGCTACGGCCTCAAGGAAACTGCCGCACGGCTCTGCTTCTGCAGCTCACGTCAGGGCCTTCCCTCCAGGCCTGTGCTCAATCTGGCTGTCCCGTTAGCGACACAGCATTGCAAGATGCTGACTTTCTCCTCGAGCACAGTGACTTCTGGTACGAGGCCCGCGAAGTAGGCAAAGCAGAGTGTTTTCTCAAGGCAGCTCACACAAGGGCGACGACAAATATATCCTGGGAGCTTCGGACTCACCAGAAATCTGGTCCTGAGGCTGTTTGAGGGCTCTGGAAATGGAGCTCTCCTCCAGGAACGTGCAGCGTGTTCCTCATCACTCGGCACGCACAGAGGGGCCTCCGAGGGGCAGAGCAATGGGCCTCGATGTTGCTCAGCCGGACCACGGCGTGCGGGTGTCTGGAGGTCCTCAGTGACCTTGGAGGGAAATGGATGCACACCCGAGGGGCCTAGGAGTCCTCAAATGGGAAATTCCGTTAAAATAAACCCGAACGGTGACTAAGAACTCATGGAAACTGCTGCATGCCGCCCTTTCTGCCCGGCTACGTAGGCAGGGCCTAAACTGGAGGCAAGTTCTCACGCTGAGTTTCCCTTCCGTTTTAGAGCTTGTCAGGCTAACGACCACTGCGGCCACGGAAGCAACGGGTTCAGACGGAGCACACTCCTTTTCCTTCCCAGAAGCATTTCGACAGGGTTTCCAGGCCTGTCAACAGCCGGGAACGTCAGGTAGCTTCGAGGCAGCATGAATGCAGCCTTCCAAATGGGAAAGAAAGGATAGTTCCAGCAGGCTCCCGTTTCCACGCGCACACTCAGCTTGCCTCCCTGTGGTTTCTAACCAGTCCAAAGAGACACACGTTACCCTGCGTTTGCTTCCCTGAACCAACTTCTCGAAGTAGGGTGCTCCGCATCAAGTGAACTGCCTCAACCAAGGAGTGCCCTGGCTACGCCTCTGGGGCCTGCGGCTATTCCAAAGCCTGCAGGGCCACAGGAAGCACAGGGCTGAAATCGCAGTAAGAACGCAAGCCGACTTTGTCTTGGGGGCAGGGTGACTTCAGGCAGGAGGTCCTAGATGGAATGCGAGGCCGAGGGGTCTCTCAGGGCAGCTCAGGCTAGGGCAAGGCGTAAGACCGCAAAGGCATGTGAGACGTGCCAGAAGTCTGTTCGTGAAAGTGTGGGTTTGGTGGGGCAACGAATCTGCTCCAGAAGAGAGTGCAGGCCGTTTCCCTACACTTGGCGTGGGAGCGCGGCTCCAAAGGGCTCCGGGCCTGGATGTTGCTTGGCAGACCTAGGGGTGCCGGGGAGTACTCTGTGTTCCAGCCTGGAACAGGGTGCCCCCGCGAGCCTCCAGGTGTCCAGAAAACTCTACTGTCGTTAAAGACGCGCAGAGCAGAGGCTACGGCCTCACGGAAACTGCCGCACGGCTCCGCTTCTGCACCTCACGTCAGGGCCTTCCCTCCAGGCCTGTGCTCAATCTGGCTGTCCCGTTAGCGACACAGCATTGCAAGATGCTGACTTTCTCCTCGAGCACAGTGACTTCAGGTACGAGGCCCGCGAAGTAGGCAAAGCAGAGTGTTTTCTCACGGCAGCTCTCACAAGGGCGACGACAAATATTTCCTGGGAGCTTCGGACTCCCCAGAAATCTGGTCCTGAGGCTGTTTGAGGGCTCTGGAAATGGAGCTCTCCTCCAGGAACGTGCAGCGTGTTGCCCGTAACTCGGCACGCACAGAGGGGCCTCCGAGAGGCAGAGCAATGGGCCTCGATGTTGCTCAGCCGGACCACGGCGTGCGGGTGTCTGGAGGTCCTCAGTGACCTTGGAGGGAAATGGATGCACACCCGAGGGGCCTAGGAGTCCTCAAATGGGAAATTCCGTTAAAATAAACCCGAACGGTGACTAAGAACTCATGGAAACTGCTGCATGCCGCCCTTTCTGCCCGGCTACGTTGGCAGGGCCTGAACTGGAGACAAGGTCTCACGCTGAGTTTCCCTTCCGTTCTAGAACTTGTCAGGCTAACCACCACAGCGGCCACGGAAGCACCGGGTTGAGTCGGAGCACACTCATTTTCTTCCCAGAAGCATTTCGACAGGGTTCCCAGGCCTGTAAAAAGCCGGAAACGTCAGGTAGCTTCGAGGCAGCATGAATGCAGCCTTCCAAATGGGAAAGAAAGGATAGTTCCAGCAGGCTCCCGTTTCCACGCGCACACTCAGCTTGCCTCCCTGTGGTTTCTAACCAGTCCAAAGAGACACACGTTACCCTGCGTTTGCTTCCCTGAACCAACTTCTCGAAGTAGGGTTCTCCGCATCAAGTGAACTGCCTCAACCAAGGAATGCCCTGGCTACGCCTCTGGGGCCTGCGGCTATTCCAAAGCCTGCAGGGCCACAGGAAATACAGGGCTGAAATCGCAGTAAGAACGCAAGCCGACTTTCTCTTGGGGGCAGGGCGACTTCAGGCAGGAGGTCCTAGATGGAATGCGAGGCCGAGGGTCTCTCAGGGCAGCTCAGGCTAGGGCAAGGCGTAAGACCGCAAAGGCACGTGAGACGTGCCAGAAGTCTGTTCGTGAAAGTGTGGGTTTGGTGGGGAAACGAATCTGCTCTAGCAGAGAGTGCAGGCCGATTCCCTACACTCGGCGTAGGGAGCGCGGCTCCAAAGGGCTCCGGGCCTGGATGTTGCTTGGCAGACCTAGGGGTGCCGGGGAGTACTCTGTGTTCCAGCCTGGAACAGGGTGCCCCCGCGAGCCTCTCATGTGTCCAGAAAGCTCTACTGCCGTTAAAGACGCGCAGAGCAGAGGCTACGGCCTCACGGAAACTGCCGCACGGCTCCGCTTCTGCACCTCACGTCAGGGCCTTCCCTCCAGGCCTGTGCTCAATCTGGCTGTCCCGTTAGCGACACAGCATTGCAAGATGCTGACTTTCTCCTCGAGCACAGTGACTTCTGGTACGAGGCCCGCGAAGTAGGCAAAGCAGAGTGTTTTCTCAAGGCAGCTCTCACAAGGGCGACGACAAATATTTCCTGGGAGCTTCGGACTCACCAGAAATCTGGTCCTGAGGCTGTTTGAGGGCTCTGGAAATGGAGCTCTCCTCCAGGAACGTGCAGCGTGTTGCCCATCACTCGGCACGCACAGAGGGGCCTCCGAGGGGCAGAGCAATGGGCCTCGATGTTGCTCAGCCGGACCACGGCGTGCGGGTGTCTGGAGGTCCTCAGTGACCTTGGAGGGAAATGGATGCACACCCGAGGGGCCTAGGAGTCCTCAAATGAGAAATTCCGTTAAAATAAACCCGAACGGTGACTAAGAACTCATGGAAACTGCTGCATGCCGCCCTTTCTGCCCGGCTACGTAGGCAGGGCCTAAACTGGAGGCAAGTTCTCACGCTGAGTTTCCCTTCCGTTCTAGAGCTTGTCAGGCTAACCACCACCGCGGCCACGGAAGCACCGTGTTGAGACGGAGCACATTCATTTTCTTCCCAGAAGCATTTCGACAGGGTTTCCAGGCCTGTCAACAGCCGGGAACGTCAGGTAGCTTCGAGGCAGCATGAATGCAGCCTTCCAAATGGGAAAGAAAGGATAGTTCCAGCAGGCTCCCGTTTCCACGCGCACACTCAGCTTGCCTCCCTGTGGTTTCTAACCAGTCCAAAGAGACACACGTTACCCTGCGTTTGCTTCCCTGAAGCAACTTCTCGAAGTAGGGTGCTCCGCATCAAGTGAACTGCCTCAACCAAGGAATGCCCTGGCTACGCCTCTGGGGCCTGCGGCTATTCCAAAGCCTGCAGGGCCACAGGAAGCACAGGGCTGAAATCGCAGTAAGAACGCAAGCCGACTTTCTCTTAGGGGCAGGGTGACTTCAGGCAGGAGGTCCTAGATGGAATGCGAGGCCGAGGGGTCTCTCAGGGCAGCTCAGGCTAGGGCAAGGCGTAAGACCGCAAAGGCATGTGAGACGTGCCAGAAGTCTGTTCGTGAAAGTGTGGGTTTGGTGGGGCAACGAATCTGCTCCAGAAGAGAGTGCAAGCCCTTTCCCTACACTCGGCGTAGGGAGCGCGGCTCCAAAGGGCTCCGGGCCTGGATGTTGCTTGGCAGACCTAGGGGTGCCGGGGAGTACTCTGTGTTCCAGCCTGGAACAGGGTGCCCCCGCGAGCCTCCCAGGTGTCCAGAAAGCTCTACTGCCGTTAAAGACGCGCAGAGCAGAGGCTACGGCCTCACGGAAACTGCCGCACGGCTCCGCTTCTGCACCTCACGTCAGGGCCTTCCCTCCAGGCCTGTGCTCAATCTGGCTGTCCCGTTAGCGACACAGCATTGCAAGATGCTGACTTTCTCCTCGAGCACAGTGACTTCAGGTACGAGGCCCGCGAAGTAGGCAAAGCAGAGTGTTTTCTCACGGCAGCTCTCACAAGGGCGACGACAAATATTTCCTGGGAGCTTCGGACTCCCCAGAAATCTGGTCCTGAGGCTGTTTGAGGGCTCTGGAAATGGAGCTCTCCTCCAGGAACGTGCAGCGTGTTGCCCGTAACTCGGCACGCACAGAGGGGCCTCCGAGGGGCAGAGCAATGGGCCTCGATGTTGCTCAGCCGGACCACGGCGTGCGGGTGTCTGGAGGTCCTCAGTGACCTTGGAGGGAAATGGATGCACACCCGAGGGGCCTAGGAGTCCTCAAATGGGAAATTCCGTTAAAATAAACCCGAACGGTGACTAAGAACTCATGGAAACTGCTGCATGCCGCCCTTTCTGCCCGGCTACGTTGGCAGGGCCTGAACTGGAGACAAGGTCTCACGCTGAGTTTCCCTTCCGTTCTAGAACTTGTCAGGCTAACCACCACAGCGGCCACGGAAGCACCGGGTTGAGTCGGAGCACACTCATTTTCTTCCCAGAAGCATTTCGACAGGGTTCCCAGGCCTGTAAAAAGCCGGAAACGTCAGGTAGCTTCGAGGCAGCATGAATGCAGCCTTCCAAATGGGAAAGAAAGGATAGTTCCAGCAGGCTCCCGTTTCCACGCGCACACTCAGCTTGCCTCCCTGTGGTTTCTAACCAGTCCAAAGAGACACACGTTACCCTGCGTTTGCTTCCCTGAACCAACTTCTCGAAGTAGGGTGCTCCGCATCAAGTGAACTGCCTCAACCAAGGAATGCCCTGGCTACGCCTCTGGGGCCTGCGGCTATTCCAAAGCCTGCAGGGCCACAGGAAGCACAGGGCTGAAATCGCAGTAAGAACGCAAGCCGACTTTCTCTTGGGGGCAGGGCGACTTCAGGCAGGAGGTCCTAGATGGAATGCGAGGCCGAGGGTCTCTCAGGGCAGCTCAGGCTAGGGCAAGGCGTAAGACCGCAAAGGCACGTGAGACGTGCCAGAAGTCTGTTCGTGAAAGTGTGGGTTTTGTGGGGAAACGAATCTGCTCTAGCAGAGAGTGCAGGCCGATTCCCTACACTCGGCGTAGGGAGCGCGGCTCCAAAGGGCTCCGGGCCTGGATGTTGCTTGGCAGACCTAGGGGTGCCGGGGAGTACTCTGTGTTCCAGCCTGGAACAGGGTGCCCCCGCGAGCCTCTCATGTGTCCAGAAAGCTCTACTGCCGTTAAAGACGCGCAGAGCAGAGGCTACGGCCTCACGGAAACTGCCGCACGGCTCCGCTTCTGCACCTCACGTCAGGGCCTTCCCTCCAGGCCTGTGCTCAATCTGGCTGTCCCGTTAGCGACACAGCATTGCAAGATGCTGACTTTCTCCTCGAGCACAGTGACTTCTGGTACAAGGCCCGTGAAGTAGGCAAAGCAGAGTGTTTTCTCAAGGCAGCTCTCACAAGGGCGACGACAAATATTTCCTGGGAGCTTCGGACTCACCAGAAATCTGGTCCTGAGGCTGTTTGAGGGCTCTGGAAATGGAGCTCTCCTCCAGGAACGTGCAGCGTGTTGCCCATCACTCGGCACGCACAGAGGGGCCTCCGAGGGGCAGAGCAATGGGCCTCGATGTTGCTCAGCCGGACCACGGCGTGCGGGTGTCTGGAGGTCCTCAGTGACCTTGGAGGGAAATGGATGCACACCCGAGGGGCCTAGGAGTCCTCAAATGAGAAATTCCGTTAAAATAAACCCGAACGGTGACTAAGAACTCATGGAAACTGCTGCATGCCGCCCTTTCTGCCCGGCTACGTAGGCAGGGCCTAAACTGGAGGCAAGTTCTCACGCTGAGTTTCCCTTCCGTTCTAGAGCTTGTCAGGCTAACCACCACCGCGGCCACGGAAGCACCGTGTTGAGACGGAGCACATTCATTTTCTTCCCAGAAGCATTTCGACAGGGTTTCCAGGCCTGTCAACAGCCGGGAACGTCAGGTAGCTTCGAGGCAGCATGAATGCAGCCTTCCAAATGGGAAAGAAAGGATAGTTCCAGCAGGCTCCCGTTTCCACGCGCACACTCAGCTTGCCTCCCTGTGGTTTCTAACCAGTCCAAAGAGACACACGTTACCCTGCGTTTGCTTCCCTGAAGCAACTTCTCGAAGTAGGGTGCTCCGCATCAAGTGAACTGCCTCAACCAAGGAATGCCCTGGCTACGCCTCTGGGGCCTGCGGCTATTCCAAAGCCTGCAGGGCCACAGGAAGCACAGGGCTGAAATCGCAGTAAGAACGCAAGCCGACTTTCTCTTGGGGGCAGGGTGACTTCAGGCAGGAGGTCCTAGATGGAATGCGAGGCCGAGGGGTCTCTCAGGGCAGCTCAAGCTAGGGCAAGGCGTAAGACCGCAAAGGCATGTGAGACGTGCCAGAAGTCTGTTCGTGAAAGTGTGGGTTTGGTGGGGCAACGAATCTGCTCCAGAAGAGAGTGCAAGCCCTTTCCCTACACTCGGCGTAGGGAGCGCGGCTCCAAAGGGCTCCGGGCCTGGATGTTGCTTGGCAGACCTAGGGGTGCCGGGGAGTACTCTGTGTTCCAGCCTGGAACAGGGTGCCCCCGCGAGCCTCCCAGGTGTCCAGAAAGCTCTACTGCCGTTAAAGACGCGCAGAGCAGAGGCTACGGCCTCAAGGAAACTGCCGCACGGCTCCGCTTCTGCAGCTCACGTCAGGGCCTTCCCTCCAGGCCTGTGCTCAATCTGGCTGTCCCGTTAGCGACACAGCATTGCAAGATGCTGACTTTCTCCTCGAGCACAGTGACTTCTGGTACGAGGCCCGCGAAGTAGGCAAAGCAGAGTGTTTTCTCAAGGCAGCTCACACAAGGGCGACGACAAATATATCCTGGGAGCTTCGGACTCACCAGAAATCTGGTCCTGAGGCTGTTTGAGGGCTCTGGAAATGGAGCTCTCCTCCAGGAACGTGCAGCGTGTTCCTCATCACTCGGCACGCACAGAGGGGCCTCCGAGGGGCAGAGCAATGGGCCTCGATGTTGCTCAGCCGGACCACGGCGTGCGGGTGTCTGGAGGTCCTCAGTGACCTTGGAGGGAAATGGATGCACACCCGAGGGGCCTAGGAGTCCTCAAATGGGAAATTCCGTTAAAATAAACCCGAACGGTGACTAAGAACTCATGGAAACTGCTGCATGCCGCCCTTTCTGCCCGGCTACGTAGGCAGGGCCTAAACTGGAGGCAAGTTCTCACGCTGAGTTTCCCTTCCGTTTTAGAGCTTGTCAGGCTAACGACCACTGCGGCCACGGAAGCACCGGGTTCAGACGGAGCACACTCCTTTTCCTTCCCAGAAGCATTTCGACAGGGTTTCCAGGCCTGTCAACAGCCGGGAACGTCAGGTAGCTTCGAGGCAGCATGAATGCAGCCTTCCAAATGGGAAAGAAAGGATAGTTCCAGCAGGCTCCCGTTTCCACGCGCACACTCAGCTTGCCTCCCTGTGGTTTCTAACCAGTCCAAAGAGACACACGTTACCCTGCGTTTGCTTCCCTGAAGCAACTTCTCGAAGTAGGGTGCTCCGCATCAAGTGAACTGCCTCAACCAAGGAATGCCCTGGCTACGCCTCTGGGGCCTGCGGCTATTCCAAAGCCTGCAGGGCCACAGGAAGCACAGGGCTGAAATCGCAGTAAGAACGCAAGCCGACTTTGTCTTGGGGGCAGGGTGACTTCAGGCAGGAGGTCCTAGATGGAATGCGAGGCCGAGGGGTCTCTCAGGGCAGCTCAGGCTAGGGCAAGGCGTAAGACCGCAAAGGCATGTGAGACGTGCCAGAAGTCTGTTCGTGAAAGTGTGGCTTTGGTGGGGAAACGAATCTGCTCCAGAGGAGAGTGCAGGCCGTTTCCCTACACTCGGCGTAGGGAGCGCGGCTCCAAAGGGCTCCGGGCCTGGATGTTGCTTGGCAGACCTAGGGGTGCCGGGGAGTACTCTGTGTTCCAGCCTGGAACAGGGTGCCCCCGCGAGCCTCCCAGGTGTCCAGAAAGCTCTACTGCCGTTAAAGACGCGCAGAGCAGAGGCTACGGCCTCACGGAAACTGCCGCACGGCTCCGCTTCTGCACCTCACGTCAGGGCCTTCCCTCCAGGCCTGTGCTCAATCTGGCTGTCCCGTTAGCGACACAGCATTGCAAGATGCTGTCTTTCTCCTCGAGCAGAGTGCCTTCAGGTACGAGGCCCGCGAAGTAGGCAAAGCAGAGTGTTTTCTCACGGCAGCTCTCACAAGGGCGACGACAAGTATTTCCTGGGAGCTTCGGACTCACCAGAAATCTGGTCCTGAGGCTGTTTGAGGGCTCTGGAAATGGAGCTCTCCTCCAGGAACGTGCAGCGTGTTGCCCATCACTCGGCACGCACAGAGGGGCCTCCGAGGGGCAGAGCAATGGGCCTCGATGTTGCTCAGCCGGACCACGGCGTGCGGGTGTCTGGAGGTCCTCAGTGACCTTGGAGGGAAATGGATGCACACCCGAGGGGCCTAGGAGTCCTCAAATGGGAAATTCCGTTAAAATAAACCCGAACGGTGACTAAGAACTCATGGAAAGTGCTGCATGCCGCCCTTTCTGCCCGGCTACGTAGGCAGGGCCTAAACTGGAGGCAAGTTCTCACGCTGAGTTTCCCTTCCGTTCTAGAGCTTGTCAGGCTAACCACCACCGCGGCCACGGAAGTACTGGGTTGAGTCGGAGCACACTCATTTTCTTCCCAGAAGCATTTCGACAGGGTTTCCAGGCCTGTCAACAGCCGGGAACGTCAGGTAGCTTCGAGGCAGCATGAATGCAGCCTTCCAAATGGGAAAGAAAGGATAGTTCCAGCAGGCTCCCGTTTCCACGCGCACACTCAGCTTGCCTCCCTGTGGTTTCTAACCAGTCCAAAGAGACACACGTTACCCTGCGTTTGCTTCCCTGAACCAACTTCTCGAAGTAGGGTGCTCCGCATCAAGTGAACTGCCTCAACCAAGGAATGCCCTGGCTACGCCTCTGGGGCCTGCGGCTATTCCAAAGCCTGCAGGGCCACAGGAAGCACAGGGCTTAAATCGCAGTAAGAACGCAAGCCGACTTTCTCTTGGGGGCAGGGTGACTTCAGGCAGGAGGTCCTAGATGGAATGCGAGGCCGAGGGGTCTCTCAGGGCAGCTCAGGCTAGGGCAAGGCGTAAGACCGCAAAGGCATGTGAGACGTGCCAGAAGTCTGTTCGTGAAAGTGTGGGTTTGGTGGGGCAACGAATCTGCTCCAGAAGAGAGTGCAGGCCGTTTCCCTACACTCGGCGTAGGGAGCGCGGCTCCAAAGGGCTCCGGGCCTGGATGTTGCTTGGCAGACATGGGGGTGCCGGGGAGTACTCTGTGTTCCAGCCTGGAACAGGGTGCCCCCGCGAGCCTCCCAGGTGTCCAGAAAGCTCTACTGCCGTTAAAGACGCGCAGAGCAGAGGCTACGGCCTCACGGAAACTGCCGCACGGCTCAGCTTCTGCACCTCACGTCAGGGCCTACCCTCCAGGACTGTGCTCAATCTGGCTGTCCCGTTAGCGACACAGCATTGCAAGATGCTGACTTTCTCCTCGAGCACAGTGACTTCAGGTACGAGGCCCGCGAAGTAGGCAAAGCAGAGTGTTTTCTCACGGCAGCTCTCACAAGGACGACGACAAGTATTTCCTGGAAGCTTCGGACTCACCAGAAATCTGGTCCTGAGGCTGTTTGAGGGCTCTGGAAATGGAGCTCTCCTCCAGGAACGTGCAGCGTGTTGCCCATCACTCGGCACGCTCGGAGGGCCTCCGAGGGGCAGAGCAATGGGCCTCGATGTTGCTCAGCCGGACCACGGCGTGCGGGTGTCTGGAGGTCCTCAGTGACCTTGGAGGGAAATGGATGCACACCCGAGGGGCCTAGGAGTCCTCAAATGGGAAATTCCGTTAAAATAAACCCGAACGGTGACTAAGAACTCATGGAAACTGCTGCATGCCGCCCTTTCTGCCCGGCTACGTAGGCAGGGCCTAAACTGGAGGCAAGTTCTCACGCTGAGTTTCCCTTCCGTTCTAGAGCTTGTCAGGCTAACCACCACCGCGGCCACGGAAGCACCGTGTTGAGACGGAGCACATTCATTTTCTTCCCAGAAGCATTTCGACAGGGTTTCCAGGCCTGTCAACAGCCGGGAACGTCAGGTAGCTTCGAGGCAGCATGAATGCAGCCTTCCAAATGGGAAAGAAAGGATAGTTCCAGCAGGCTCCCGTTTCCACGCGCACACTCAGCTTGCCTCCCTGTGGTTTCTAACCAGTCCAAAGAGACACACGTTACCCTGCGTTTGCTTCCCTGAAGCAACTTCTCGAAGTAGGGTGCTCCGCATCAAGTGAACTGCCTCAACCAAGGAGTGCCCTGGCTACGCCTCTGGGGCCTGCGGCTATTCCAAAGCCTGCAGGGCCACAGGAAGCACAGGGCTGAAATCGCAGTAAGAACGCAAGCCGACTTTGTCTTGGGGGCAGGGTGACTTCAGGCAGGAGGTCCTAGATGGAATGCGAGGCCGAGGGGTCTCTCAGGGCAGCTCAGGCTAGGGCAAGGCGTAAGACCGCAAAGGCATGTGAGACGTGCCAGAAGTCTGTTCGTGAAAGTGTGGCTTTGGTGGGGAAACGAATCTGCTCCAGAGGAGAGTGCAGGCCGTTTCCCTACACTCGGCGTAGGGAGCGCGGCTCCAAAGGGCTCCGGGCCTGGATGTTGCTTGGCAGACCTAGGGGTGCCGGGGAGTACTCTGTGTTCCAGCCTGGAACAGGGTGCCCCCGCGAGCCTCCCAGGTGTCCAGAAAGCTCTACTGCCGTTAAAGACGCGCAGAGCAGAGGCTACGGCCTCACGGAAACTGCCGCACGGCTCCGCTTCTGCACCTCACGTCAGGGCCTTCCCTCCAGGCCTGTGCTCAATCTGGCTGTCCCGTTAGCGACACAGCATTGCAAGATGCTGTCTTTCTCCTCGAGCAGAGTGCCTTCAGGTACGAGGCCCGCGAAGTAGGCAAAGCAGAGTGTTTTCTCACGGCAGCTCTCACAAGGGCGACGACAAGTATTTCCTGGGAGCTTCGGACTCACCAGAAATCTGGTCCTGAGGCTGTTTGAGGGCTCTGGAAATGGAGCTCTCCTCCAGGAACGTGCAGCGTGTTGCCCATCACTCGGCACGCACAGAGGGGCCTCCGAGGGGCAGAGCAATGGGCCTCGATGTTGCTCAGCCGGACCACGGCGTGCGGGTGTCTGGAGGTCCTCAGTGACCTTGGAGGGAAATGGATGCACACCCGAGGGGCCTAGGAGTCCTCAAATGGGAAATTCCGTTAAAATAAACCCGAACGGTGACTAAGAACTCATGGAAAGTGCTGCATGCCGCCCTTTCTGCCCGGCTACGTAGGCAGGGCCTAAACTGGAGGCAAGTTCTCACGCTGAGTTTCCCTTCCGTTCTAGAGCTTGTCAGGCTAACCACCACCGCGGCCACGGAAGTACTGGGTTGAGTCGGAGCACACTCATTTTCTTCCCAGAAGCATTTCGACAGGGTTTCCAGGCCTGTCAACAGCCGGGAACGTCAGGTAGCTTCGAGGCAGCATGAATGCAGCCTTCCAAATGGGAAAGAAAGGATAGTTCCAGCAGGCTCCCGTTTCCACGCGCACACTCAGCTTGCCTCCCTGTGGTTTCTAACCAGTCCAAAGAGACACACGTTACCCTGCGTTTGCTTCCCTGAACCAACTTCTCGAAGTAGGGTGCTCCGCATCAAGTGAACTGCCTCAACCAAGGAATGCCCTGGCTACGCCTCTGGGGCCTGCGGCTATTCCAAAGCCTGCAGGGCCACAGGAAGCACAGGGCTTAAATCGCAGTAAGAACGCAAGCCGACTTTCTCTTGGGGGCAGGGTGACTTCAGGCAGGAGGTCCTAGATGGAATGCGAGGCCGAGGGGTCTCTCAGGGCAGCTCAGGCTAGGGCAAGGCGTAAGACCGCAAAGGCATGTGAGACGTGCCAGAAGTCTGTTCGTGAAAGTGTGGGTTTGGTGGGGCAACGAATCTGCTCCAGAAGAGAGTGCAGGCCGTTTCCCTACACTCGGCGTAGGGAGCGCGGCTCCAAAGGGCTCCGGGCCTGGATGTTGCTTGGCAGACATGGGGGTGCCGGGGAGTACTCTGTGTTCCAGCCTGGAACAGGGTGCCCCCGCGAGCCTCCCAGGTGTCCAGAAAGCTCTACTGCCGTTAAAGACGCGCAGAGCAGAGGCTACGGCCTCACGGAAACTGCCGCACGGCTCAGCTTCTGCACCTCACGTCAGGGCCTACCCTCCAGGACTGTGCTCAATCTGGCTGTCCCGTTAGCGACACAGCATTGCAAGATGCTGACTTTCTCCTCGAGCACAGTGACTTCAGGTACGAGGCCCGCGAAGTAGGCAAAGCAGAGTGTTTTCTCACGGCAGCTCTCACAAGGACGACGACAAGTATTTCCTGGAAGCTTCGGACTCACCAGAAATCTGGTCCTGAGGCTGTTTGAGGGCTCTGGAAATGGAGCTCTCCTCCAGGAACGTGCAGCGTGTTGCCCATCACTCGGCACGCTCGGAGGGCCTCCGAGGGGCAGAGCAATGGGCCTCGATGTTGCTCAGCCGGACCACGGCGTGCGGGTGTCTGGAGGTCCTCAGTGACCTTGGAGGGAAATGGATGCACACCCGAGGGGCCTAGGAGTCCTCAAATGGGAAATTCCGTTAAAATAAACCCGAACGGTGACTAAGAACTCATGGAAACTGCTGCATGCCGCCCTTTCTGCCCGGCTACGTAGGCAGGGCCTAAACTGGAGGCAAGTTCTCACGCTGAGTTTCCCTTCCGTTCTAGAGCTTGTCAGGCTAACCACCACCGCGGCCACGGAAGCACCGTGTTGAGACGGAGCACATTCATTTTCTTCCCAGAAGCATTTCGACAGGGTTTCCAGGCCTGTCAACAGCCGGGAACGTCAGGTAGCTTCGAGGCAGCATGAATGCAGCCTTCCAAATGGGAAAGAAAGGATAGTTCCAGCAGGCTCCCGTTTCCACGCGCACACTCAGCTTGCCTCCCTGTGGTTTCTAACCAGTCCAAAGAGACACACGTTACCCTGCGTTTGCTTCCCTGAAGCAACTTCTCGAAGTAGGGTGCTCCGCATCAAGTGAACTGCCTCAACCAAGGAATGCCCTGGCTACGCCTCTGGGGCCTGCGGCTATTCCAAAGCCTGCAGGGCCACAGGAAGCACAGGGCTGAAATCGCAGTAAGAACGCAAGCCGACTTTCTCTTAGGGGCAGGGTGACTTCAGGCAGGAGGTCCTAGATGGAATGCGAGGCCGAGGGGTCTCTCAGGGCAGCTCAAGCTAGGGCAAGGCGTAAGACCGCAAAGGCATGTGAGACGTGCCAGAAGTCTGTTCGTGAAAGTGTGGGTTTGGTGGGGCAACGAATCTGCTCCAGAAGAGAGTGCAAGCCCTTTCCCTACACTCGGCGTAGGGAGCGCGGCTCCAAAGGGCTCCGGGCCTGGATGTTGCTTGGCAGACCTAGGGGTGCCGGGGAGTACTCTGTGTTCCAGCCTGGAACAGGGTGCCCCCGCGAGCCTCCCAGGTGTCCAGAAAGCTCTACTGCCGTTAAAGACGCGCAGAGCAGAGGCTACGGCCTCACGGAAACTGCCGCACGGCTCCGCTTCTGCACCTCACGTCAGGGCCTTCCCTCCAGGCCTGTGCTCAATCTGGCTGTCCCGTTAGCCAAACAGCATTGCAAGATGCTGACTTTCTCCTCGAGCACAGTGACTTCTGGTACGAGGCCCGCGAAGTAGGCAAAGCAGAGTGTTTTCTCACGGCAGCTCTCACAAGGGCGACGACAAATATTTCCTGGGAGCTTCGGACTCCCCAGAAATCTGGTCCTGAGGCTGTTTGAGGGCTCTGGAAATGGAGCTCTCCTCCAGGAACGTGCAGCGTGTTGCCCGTAACTCGGCACGCACAGAGGGGCCTCCGAGGGGCAGAGCAATGGGCCTCGATGTTGCTCAGCCGGACCACGGCGTGCGGGTGTCTGGAGGTCCTCAGTGACCTTGGAGGGAAATGGATGCACACCCGAGGGGCCTAGGAGTCCTCAAATGGGAAATTCCGTTAAAATAAACCCGAACGGTGACTAAGAACTCATGGAAACTGCTGCATGCCGCCCTTTCTGCCCGGCTACGTTGGCAGGGCCTGAACTGGAGACAAGGTCTCACGCTGAGTTTCCCTTCCGTTCTAGAACTTGTCAGGCTAACCACCACAGCGGCCACGGAAGCACCGGGTTGAGTCGGAGCACACTCATTTTCTTCCCAGAAGCATTTCGACAGGGTTCCCAGGCCTGTAAAAAGCCGGAAACGTCAGGTAGCTTCGAGGCAGCATGAATGCAGCCTTCCAAATGGGAAAGAAAGGATAGTTCCAGCAGGCTCCCGTTTCCACGCGCACACTCAGCTTGCCTCCCTGTGGTTTCTAACCAGTCCAAAGAGACACACGTTACCCTGCGTTTGCTTCCCTGAACCAACTTCTCGAAGTAGGGTTCTCCGCATCAAGTGAACTGCCTCAACCAAGGAATGCCCTGGCTACGCCTCTGGGGCCTGCGGCTATTCCAAAGCCTGCAGGGCCACAGGAAGCACAGGGCTGAAATCGCAGTAAGAACGCAAGCCGACTTTCTCTTGGGGGCAGGGCGACTTCAGGCAGTAGGTCCTAGATGGAATGCGAGGCCGAGGGTCTCTCAGGGCAGCTCAGGCTAGGGCAAGGCGTAAGACCGCAAAGGCACGTGAGACGTGCCAGAAGTCTGTTCGTGAAAGTGTGGGTTTGGTGGGGAAACGAATCTGCTCTAGCAGAGAGTGCAGGCCGATTCCCTACACTCGGCGTAGGGAGCGCGGCTCCAAAGGGCTCCGGGCCTGGATGTTGCTTGGCAGACCTAGGGGTGCCGGGGAGTACTCTGTGTTCCAGCCTGGAACAGGGTGCCCCCGCGAGCCTCTCATGTGTCCAGAAAGCTCTACTGCCGTTAAAGACGCGCAGAGCAGAGGCTACGGCCTCACGGAAACTGCCGCACGGCTCCGCTTCTGCACCTCACGTCAGGGCCTTCCCTCCAGGCCTGTGCTCAATCTGGCTGTCCCGTTAGCGACACAGCATTGCAAGATGCTGACTTTCTCCTCGAGCACAGTGACTTCTGGTACAAGGCCCGCGAAGTAGGCAAAGCAGAGTGTTTTCTCAAGGCAGCTCTCACAAGGGCGACGACAAATATTTCCTGGGAGCTTCGGACTCACCAGAAATCTGGTCCTGAGGCTGTTTGAGGGCTCTGGAAATGGAGCTCTCCTCCAGGAACGTGCAGCGTGTTGCCCATCACTCGGCACGCACAGAGGGGCCTCCGAGGGGCAGAGCAATGGGCCTCGATGTTGCTCAGCCGGACCACGGCGTGCGGGTGTCTGGAGGTCCTCAGTGACCTTGGAGGGAAATGGATGCACACCCGAGGGGCCTAGGAGTCCTCAAATGAGAAATTCCGTTAAAATAAACCCGAACGGTGACTAAGAACTCATGGAAACTGCTGCATGCCGCCCTTTCTGCCCGGCTACGTAGGCAGGACCTAAACTGGAGGCAAGTTCTCACGCTGAGTTTCCCTTCCGTTCTAGAGCTTGTCAGGCTAACCACCACCGCGGCCACAGAAGCACCGTGTTGAGACGGAGCACATTCATTTTCTTCCCAGAAGCATTTCGACAGGGTTTCCAGGCCTGTCAACAGCCGGGAACGTCAGGTAGCTTCGAGGCAGCATGAATGCAGCCTTCCAAATGGGAAAGAAAGGATAGTTCCAGCAGGCTCCCGTTTCCACGCGCACACTCAGCTTGCCTCCCTGTGGTTTCTAACCAGTCCAAAGAGACACACGTTACCCTGCGTTTGCTTCCCTGAACCAACTTCTCGAAGTAGGGTGCTCCGCATCAAGTGAACTGCCTCAACCAAGGAATGCCCTGGCTACGCCTCTGGGGCCTGCGGCTATTCCAAAGCCTGCAGGGCCACAGGAAGCACAGGGCTGAAATCGCAGTAAGAACGCAAGCCGACTTTCTCTTAGGGGCAGGGTGACTTCAGGCAGGAGGTCCTAGATGGAATGCGAGGCCGAGGGGTCTCTCAGGGCAGCTCAGGCTAGGGCAAGGCGTAAGACCGCAAAGGCATGTGAGACGTGCCAGAAGTCTGTTCGTGAAAGTGTGGGTTTGGTGGGGCAACGAATCTGCTCCAGAAGAGAGTGCAAGCCCTTTCCCTACACTCGGCGTAGGGAGCGCGGCTCCAAAGGGCTCCGGGCCTGGATGTTGCTTGGCAGACCTAGGGGTGCCGGGGAGTACTCTGTGTTCCAGCCTGGAACAGGGTGCCCCCGCGAGCCTCCCAGGTGTCCAGAAAGCTCTACTGCCGTTAAAGACGCGCAGAGCAGAGGCTACGGCCTCACGGAAACTGCCGCACGGCTCCGCTTCTGCACCTCACGTCAGGGCCTTCCCTCCAGGCCTGTGCTCAATCTGGCTGTCCCGTTAGCGACACAGCATTGCAAGATGCTGACTTTCTCCTCGAGCACAGTGACTTCTGGTACGAGGCCCGCGAAGTAGGCAAAGCAGAGTGTTTTCTCACGGCAGCTCTCACAAGGGCGACGACAAATATTTCCTGGGAGCTTCGGACTCACCAGAAATCTGGTCCTGAGGCTGTTTGAGGGCTCTGGAAATGGAGCTCTCCTCCAGGAACGTGCAGCGTGTTGCCCATCACTCGGCACGCACAGAGGGGCCTCCGAGGGGCAGAGCAATGGGCCTCGATGTTGCTCAGCCGGACCACGGCGTGCGGGTGTCTGGAGGTCCTCAGTGACCTTGGAGGGAAATGGATGCACACCCGAGGGGCCTAGGAGTCCTCAAATGGGAAATTCCGTTAAAATAAACCCGAACGGTGACTAAGAACTCATGGAAAGTGCTGCATGCCGCCCTTTCTGCCCGGCTACGTAGGCAGGGCCTAAACTGGAGGCAAGTTCTCACGCTGAGTTTCCCTTCCGTTCTAGAGCTTGTCAGGCTAACCACCACCGCGGCCACGGAAGTACTGGGTTGAGTCGGAGCACACTCATTTTCTTCCCAGAAGCATTTCGACAGGGTTTCCAGGCCTGTCAACAGCCGGGAACGTCAGGTAGCTTCGAGGCAGCATGAATGCAGCCTTCCAAATGGGAAAGAAAGGATAGTTCCAGCAGGCTCCCGTTTCCACGCGCACACTCAGCTTGCCTCCCTGTGGTTTCTAACCAGTCCAAAGAGACACACGTTACCCTGCGTTTGCTTCCCTGAACCAACTTCTCGAAGTAGGGTTCTCCGCATCAAGTGAACTGCCTCAACCAAGGAATGCCCTGGCTACGCCTCTGGGGCCTGCGGCTATTCCAAAGCCTGCAGGGCCACAGGAAGCACAGGGCTGAAATCGCAGTAAGAACGCAAGCCGACTTTCTCTTGGGGGCAGGGTGACTTCAGGCAGGAGGTCCTAGATGGAATGCGAGGCCGAGGGTCTCTCAGGGCAGCTCAGGCTAGGGCAAGGCGTAAGACCGCAAAGGCACGTGAGACGTGCCAGAAGTCTGTTCGTGAAAGTGTGGGTTTGGTGGGGAAACGAATCTGCTCTAGCAGAGAGTGCAGGCCGATTCCCTACACTCGGCGTAGGGAGCGCGGCTCCAAAGGGCTCCGGGCCTGGATGTTGCTTGGCAGACCTAGGGGTGCCGGGGAGTACTCTGTGTTCCAGCCTGGAACAGGGTGCCCCCGCGAGCCTCCCAGGTGTCCAGAAAGCTCTACTGCCGTTAAAGACGCGCAGAGCAGAGGCTACGGCCTCAAGGAAACTGCCGCACGGCTCCGCTTCTGCAGCTCACGTCAGGGCCTTCCCTCCAGGCCTGTGCTCAATCTGGCTGTCCCGTTAGCGACACAGCATTGCAAGATGCTGACTTTCTCCTCGAGCACAGTGACTTCTGGTACGAGGCCCGCGAAGTAGGCAAAGCAGAGTGTTTTCTCAAGGCAGCTCACACAAGGGCGACGACAAATATATCCTGGGAGCTTCGGACTCACCAGAAATCTGGTCCTGAGGCTGTTTGAGGGCTCTGGAAATGGAGCTCTCCTCCAGGAACGTGCAGCGTGTTCCTCATCACTCGGCACGCACAGAGGGGCCTCCGAGGGGCAGAGCAATGGGCCTCGATGTTGCTCAGCCGGACCACGGCGTGCGGGTGTCTGGAGGTCCTCAGTGACCTTGGAGGGAAATGGATGCACACCCGAGGGGCCTAGGAGTCCTCAAATGGGAAATTCCGTTAAAATAAACCCGAACGGTGACTAAGAACTCATGGAAACTGCTGCATGCCGCCCTTTCTGCCCGGCTACGTAGGCAGGGCCTAAACTGGAGGCAAGTTCTCACGCTGAGTTTCCCTTCCGTTTTAGAGCTTGTCAGGCTAACGACCACTGCGGCCACGGAAGCACCGGGTTCAGACGGAGCACACTCCTTTTCCTTCCCAGAAGCATTTCGACAGGGTTTCCAGGCCTGTCAACAGCCGGGAACGTCAGGTAGCTTCGAGGCAGCATGAATGCAGCCTTCCAAATGGGAAAGAAAGGATAGTTCCAGCAGGCTCCCGTTTCCACGCGCACACTCAGCTTGCCTCCCTGTGGTTTCTAACCAGTCCAAAGAGACACACGTTACCCTGCGTTTGCTTCCCTGAACCAACTTCTCGAAGTAGGGTGCTCCGCATCAAGTGAACTGCCTCAACCAAGGAATGCCCTGGCTACGCCTCTGGGGCCTGCGGCTATTCCAAAGCCTGCAGGGCCACAGGAAGCACAGGGCTTAAATCGCAGTAAGAACGCAAGCCGACTTTCTCTTGGGGGCAGGGTGACTTCAGGCAGGAGGTCCTAGATGGAATGCGAGGCCGAGGGGTCTCTCAGGGCAGCTCAGGCTAGGGCAAGGCGTAAGACCGCAAAGGCATGTGAGACGTGCCAGAAGTCTGTTCGTGAAAGTGTGGGTTTGGTGGGGCAACGAATCTGCTCCAGAAGAGAGTGCAGGCCGTTTCCCTACACTCGGCGTAGGGAGCGCGGCTCCAAAGGGCTCCGGGCCTGGATGTTGCTTGGCAGACATGGGGGTGCCGGGGAGTACTCTGTGTTCCAGCCTGGAACAGGGTGCCCCCGCGAGCCTCCCAGGTGTCCAGAAAGCTCTACTGCCGTTAAAGACGCGCAGAGCAGAGGCTACGGCCTCACGGAAACTGCCGCACGGCTCAGCTTCTGCACCTCACGTCAGGGCCTACCCTCCAGGACTGTGCTCAATCTGGCTGTCCCGTTAGCGACACAGCATTGCAAGATGCTGACTTTCTCCTCGAGCACAGTGACTTCAGGTACGAGGCCCGCGAAGTAGGCAAAGCAGAGTGTTTTCTCACGGCAGCTCTCACAAGGACGACGACAAGTATTTCCTGGAAGCTTCGGACTCACCAGAAATCTGGTCCTGAGGCTGTTTGAGGGCTCTGGAAATGGAGCTCTCCTCCAGGAACGTGCAGCGTGTTGCCCATCACTCGGCACGCTCGGAGGGCCTCCGAGGGGCAGAGCAATGGGCCTCGATGTTGCTCAGCCGGACCACGGCGTGCGGGTGTCTGGAGGTCCTCAGTGACCTTGGAGGGAAATGGATGCACACCCGAGGGGCCTAGGAGTCCTCAAATGGGAAATTCCGTTAAAATAAACCCGAACGGTGACTAAGAACTCATGGAAACTGCTGCATGCCGCCCTTTCTGCCCGGCTACGTAGGCAGGGCCTAAACTGGAGGCAAGTTCTCACGCTGAGTTTCCCTTCCGTTCTAGAGCTTGTCAGGCTAACCACCACCGCGGCCACGGAAGCACCGTGTTGAGACGGAGCACATTCATTTTCTTCCCAGAAGCATTTCGACAGGGTTTCCAGGCCTGTCAACAGCCGGGAACGTCAGGTAGCTTCGAGGCAGCATGAATGCAGCCTTCCAAATGGGAAAGAAAGGATAGTTCCAGCAGGCTCCCGTTTCCACGCGCACACTCAGCTTGCCTCCCTGTGGTTTCTAACCAGTCCAAAGAGACACACGTTACCCTGCGTTTGCTTCCCTGAAGCAACTTCTCGAAGTAGGGTGCTCCGCATCAAGTGAACTGCCTCAACCAAGGAATGCCCTGGCTACGCCTCTGGGGCCTGCGGCTATTCCAAAGCCTGCAGGGCCACAGGAAGCACAGGGCTGAAATCGCAGTAAGAACACAAGCCGACTTTCTCTTAGGGGCAGGGTGACTTCAGGCAGGAGGTCCTAGATGGAATGCGAGGCCGAGGGGTCTCTCAGGGCAGCTCAAGCTAGGGCAAGGCGTAAGACCGCAAAGGCATGTGAGACGTGCCAGAAGTCTGTTCGTGAAAGTGTGGGTTTGGTGGGGCAACGAATCTGCTCCAGAAGAGAGTGCAAGCCCTTTCCCTACACTCGGCGTAGGGAGCGCGGCTCCAAAGGGCTCCGGGCCTGGATGTTGCTTGGCAGACCTAGGGGTGCCGGGGAGTACTCTGTGTTCCAGCCTGGAACAGGGTGCCCCCGCGAGCCTCCCAGGTGTCCAGAAAGCTCTACTGCCGTTAAAGACGCGCAGAGCAGAGGCTACGGCCTCACGGAAACTGCCGCACGGCTCCGCTTCTGCACCTCACGTCAGGGCCTTCCCTCCAGGCCTGTGCTCAATCTGGCTGTCCCGTTAGCGACACAGCATTGCAAGATGCTGACTTTCTCCTCGAGCACAGTGACTTCTGGTACGAGGCCCGCGAAGTAGGCAAAGCAGAGTGTTTTCTCACGGCAGCTCTCACAAGGGCGACGACAAATATTTCCTGGGAGCTTCGGACTCCCCAGAAATCTGGTCCTGAGGCTGTTTGAGGGCTCTGGAAATGGAGCTCTCCTCCAGGAACGTGCAGCGTGTTGCCCGTAACTCGGCACGCACAGAGGGGCCTCCGAGGGGCAGAGCAATGGGCCTCGATGTTGCTCAGCCGGACCACGGCGTGCGGGTGTCTGGAGGTCCTCAGTGACCTTGGAGGGAAATGGATGCACACCCGAGGGGCCTAGGAGTCCTCAAATGGGAAATTCCGTTAAAATAAACCCGAACGGTGACTAAGAACTCATGGAAACTGCTGCATGCCGCCCTTTCTGCCCGGCTACGTTGGCAGGGCCTGAACTGGAGACAAGGTCTCACGCTGAGTTTCCCTTCCGTTCTAGAACTTGTCAGGCTAACCACCACAGCGGCCACGGAAGCACCGGGTTGAGTCGGAGCACACTCATTTTCTTCCCAGAAGCATTTCGACAGGGTTCCCAGGCCTGTAAAAAGCCGGAAACGTCAGGTAGCTTCGAGGCAGCATGAATGCAGCCTTCCAAATGGGAAAGAAAGGATAGTTCCAGCAGGCTCCCGTTTCCACGCGCACACTCAGCTTGCCTCCCTGTGGTTTCTAACCAGTCCAAAGAGACACACGTTACCCTGCGTTTGCTTCCCTGAACCAACTTCTCGAAGTAGGGTTCTCCGCATCAAGTGAACTGCCTCAACCAAGGAATGCCCTGGCTACGCCTCTGGGGCCTGCGGCTATTCCAAAGCCTGCAGGGCCACAGGAAGCACAGGGCTGAAATCGCAGTAAGAACGCAAGCCGACTTTCTCTTGGGGGCAGGGCGACTTCAGGCAGGAGGTCCTAGATGGAATGCGAGGCCGAGGGTCTCTCAGGGCAGCTCAGGCTAGGGCAAGGCGTAAGACCGCAAAGGCACGTGAGACGTGCCAGAAGTCTGTTCGTGAAAGTGTGGGTTTGGTGGGGAAACGAATCTGCTCTAGCAGAGAGTGCAGGCCGATTCCCTACACTCGGCGTAGGGAGCGCGGCTCCAAAGGGCTCCGGGCCTGGATGTTGCTTGGCAGACCTAGGGGTGCCGGGGAGTACTCTGTGTTCCAGCCTGGAACAGGGTGCCCCCGCGAGCCTCTCATGTGTCCAGAAAGCTCTACTGCCGTTAAAGACGCGCAGAGCAGAGGCTACGGCCTCACGGAAACTGCCGCACGGCTCCGCTTCTGCACCTCACGTCAGGGCCTTCCCTCCAGGCCTGTGCTCAATCTGGCTGTCCCGTTAGCGACACAGCATTGCAAGATGCTGACTTTCTCCTCGAGCACAGTGACTTCTGGTACAAGGCCCGCGAAGTAGGCAAAGCAGAGTGTTTTCTCAAGGCAGCTCTCACAAGGGCGACGACAAATATTTCCTGGGAGCTTCGGACTCACCAGAAATCTGGTCCTGAGGCTGTTTGAGGGCTCTGGAAATGGAGCTCTCCTCCAGGAACGTGCAGCGTGTTGCCCATCACTCGGCACGCACAGAGGGGCCTCCGAGGGGCAGAGCAATGGGCCTCGATGTTGCTCAGCCGGACCACGGCGTGCGGGTGTCTGGAGGTCCTCAGTGACCTTGGAGGGAAATGGATGCACACCCGAGGGGCCTAGGAGTCCTCAAATGAGAAATTCCGTTAAAATAAACCCGAACGGAGACTAAGAACTCATGGAAACTGCTGCATGCCGCCCTTTCTGCCCGGCTACGTAGGCAGGACCTAAACTGGAGGCAAGTTCTCACGCTGAGTTTCCCTTCCATTCTAGAGCTTGTCAGGCTAACCACCACCGCGGCCACGGAAGCACCGTGTTGAGACGGAGCACATTCATTTTCTTCCCAGAAGCATTTCGACAGGGTTTCCAGGCCTGTCAACAGCCGGGAACGTCAGGTAGCTTCGAGGCAGCATGAATGCAGCCTTCCAAATGGGAAAGAAAGGATAGTTCCAGCAGGCTCCCGTTTCCACGCGCACACTCAGCTTGCCTCCCTGTGGTTTCTAACCAGTCCAAAGAGACACACGTTACCCTGCGTTTGCTTCCCTGAACCAACTTCTCGAAGTAGGGTGCTCCGCATCAAGTGAACTGCCTCAACCAAGGAATGCCCTGGCTACGCCTCTGGGGCCTGCGGCTATTCCAAAGCCTGCAGGGCCACAGGAAGCACAGGGCTGAAATCGCAGTAAGAACGCAAGCCGACTTTCTCTTAGGGGCAGGGTGACTTCAGGCAGGAGGTCCTAGATGGAATGCGAGGCCGAGGGGTCTCTCAGGGCAGCTCAGGCTAGGGCAAGGCGTAAGACCGCAAAGGCATGTGAGACGTGCCAGAAGTCTGTTCGTGAAAGTGTGGCTTTGGTGGGGCAACGAATCTGCTCCAGAAGAGAGTGCAAGCCCTTTCCCTACACTCGGCGTAGGGAGCGCGGCTCCAAAGGGCTCCGGGCCTGGATGTTGCTTGGCAGACCTAGGGGTGCCGGGGAGTACTCTGTGTTCCAGCCTGGAACAGGGTGCCCCCGCGAGCCTCCCAGGTGTCCAGAAAGCTCTACTGCCGTTAAAGACGCGCAGAGCAGAGGCTACGGCCTCACGGAAACTGCCGCACGGCTCCGCTTCTGCACCTCACGTCAGGGCCTTCCCTCCAGGCCTGTGCTCAATCTGGCTGTCCCGTTAGCGACACAGCATTGCAAGATGCTGACTTTCTCCTCGAGCACAGTGACTTCAGGTACGAGGCCCGCGAAGTAGGCAAAGCAGAGTGTTTTCTCACGGCAGCTCTCACAAGGGCGACGACAAATATTTCCTGGGAGCTTCGGACTCACCAGAAATCTGGTCCTGAGGCTGTTTGAGGGCTCTGGAAATGGAGCTCTCCTCCAGGAACGTGCAGCGTGTTGCCCATCACTCGGCACGCACAGAGGGGCCTCCGAGGGGCAGAGCAATGGGCCTCGATGTTGCTCAGCCGGACCACGGCGTGCGGGTGTCTGGAGGTCCTCAGTGACCTTGGAGGGAAATGGATGCACACCCGAGGGGCCTAGGAGTCCTCAAATGGGAAATTCCGTTAAAATAAACCCGAACGGTGACTAAGAACTCATGGAAACTGCTGCATGCCGCCCTTTCTGCCCGGCTACGTAGGCAGGGCCTAAACTGGAGGCAAGTTCTCACGCTGAGTTTCCCTTCCGTTCTAGAGCTTGTCAGGCTAACCACCACCGCGGCCACGGAAGCACCGTGTTGAGACGGAGCACACTCATTTTCTTCCCAGAAGCATTTCGACAGGGTTTCCAGGCCTGTCAACAGCCGGGAACGTCAGGTAGCTTCGAGGCAGCATGAATGCAGCCTTCCAAATGGGAAAGAAAGGATAGTTCCAGCAGGCTCCCGTTTCCACGCGCACACTCAGCTTGCCTCCCTGTGGTTTCTAACCAGTCCAAAGAGACACACGTTACCCTGCGTTTGCTTCCCTGAACCAACTTCTCGAAGTAGGGTTCTCCGCATCAAGTGAACTGCCTCAACCAAGGAATGCCCTGGCTACGCCCCTGGGGCCTGCGGCTATTCCAAAGCCTGCAGGGCCACAGGAAGCACAGGGCTGAAATCGCAGTAAGAACGCAAGCCGACTTTCTCTTGGGGGCAGGGTGACTTCAGGCAGGAGGTCCTAGATGGAATGCGAGGCCGAGGGTCTCTCAGGGCAGCTCAAGCTAGGGCAAGGCGTAAGACCGCAAAGGCACGTGAGACGTGCCAGAAGTCTGTTCGTGAAAGTGTGGGTTTGGTGGGGAAACGAATCTGCTCTAGCAGAGAGTGCAGGCCGATTCCCTACACTCGGCGTAGGGAGCGCGGCTCCAAAGGGCTCCGGGCCTGGATGTTGCTTGGCAGACCTAGGGGTGCCGGGGAGTACTCTGTGTTCCAGCCTGGAACAGGGTGCCCCCGCGAGCCTCCCAGGTGTCCAGAAAGCTCTACTGCCGTTAAAGACGCGCAGAGCAGAGGCTACGGCCTCAAGGAAACTGCCGCACGGCTCCGCTTCTGCAGCTCACGTCAGGGCCTTCCCTCCAGGCCTGTGCTCAATCTGGCTGTCCCGTTAGCGACACAGCATTGCAAGATGCTGACTTTCTCCTCGAGCACAGTGACTTCTGGTACGAGGCCCGCGAAGTAGGCAAAGCAGAGTGTTTTCTCAAGGCAGCTCACACAAGGGCGACGACAAATATATCCTGGGAGCTTCGGACTCACCAGAAATCTGGTCCTGAGGCTGTTTGAGGGCTCTGGAAATGGAGCTCTCCTCCAGGAACGTGCAGCGTGTTCCTCATCACTCGGCACGCACAGAGGGGCCTCCGAGGGGCAGAGCAATGGGCCTCGATGTTGCTCAGCCGGACCACGGCGTGCGGGTGTCTGGAGGTCCTCAGTGACCTTGGAGGGAAATGGATGCACACCCGAGGGGCCTAGGAGTCCTCAAATGGGAAATTCCGTTAAAATAAACCCGAACGGTGACTAAGAACTCATGGAAACTGCTGCATGCCGCCCTTTCTGCCCGGCTACGTAGGCAGGGCCTAAACTGGAGGCAAGTTCTCACGCTGAGTTTCCCTTCCGTTTTAGAGCTTGTCAGGCTAACGACCACTGCGGCCACGGAAGCACCGGGTTCAGACGGAGCACACTCCTTTTCCTTCCCAGAAGCATTTCGACAGGGTTTCCAGGCCTGTCAACAGCCGGGAACGTCAGGTAGCTTCGAGGCAGCATGAATGCAGCCTTCCAAATGGGAAAGAAAGGATAGTTCCAGCAGGCTCCCGTTTCCACGCGCACACTCAGCTTGCCTCCCTGTGGTTTCTAACCAGTCCAAAGAGACACACGTTACCCTGCGTTTGCTTCCCTGAACCAACTTCTCGAAGTAGGGTGCTCCGCATCAAGTGAACTGCCTCAACCAAGGAGTGCCCTGGCTACGCCTCTGGGGCCTGCGGCTATTCCAAAGCCTGCAGGGCCACAGGAAGCACAGGGCTGAAATCGCAGTAAGAACGCAAGCCGACTTTGTCTTGGGGGCAGGGTGACTTCAGGCAGGAGGTCCTAGATGGAATGCGAGGCCGAGGGGTCTCTCAGGGCAGCTCAGGCTAGGGCAAGGCGTAAGACCGCAAAGGCATGTGAGACGTGCCAGAAGTCTGTTCGTGAAAGTGTGGCTTTGGTGGGGAAACGAATCTGCTCCAGAGGAGAGTGCAGGCCGTTTCCCTACACTCGGCGTAGGGAGCGCGGCTCCAAAGGGCTCCGGGCCTGGATGTTGCTTGGCAGACCTAGGGGTGCCGGGGAGTACTCTGTGTTCCAGCCTGGAACAGGGTGCCCCCGCGAGCCTCCCAGGTGTCCAGAAAGCTCTACTGCCGTTAAAGACGCGCAGAGCAGAGGCTACGGCCTCACGGAAACTGCCGCACGGCTCCGCTTCTGCACCTCACGTCAGGGCCTTCCCTCCAGGCCTGTGCTCAATCTGGCTGTCCCGTTAGCGACACAGCATTGCAAGATGCTGTCTTTCTCCTCGAGCAGAGTGCCTTCAGGTACGAGGCCCGCGAAGTAGGCAAAGCAGAGTGTTTTCTCACGGCAGCTCTCACAAGGGCGACGACAAGTATTTCCTGGGAGCTTCGGACTCACCAGAAATCTGGTCCTGAGGCTGTTTGAGGGCTCTGGAAATGGAGCTCTCCTCCAGGAACGTGCAGCGTGTTGCCCATCACTCGGCACGCACAGAGGGGCCTCCGAGGGGCAGAGCAATGGGCCTCGATGTTGCTCAGCCGGACCACGGCGTGCGGGTGTCTGGAGGTCCTCAGTGACCTTGGAGGGAAATGGATGCACACCCGAGGGGCCTAGGAGTCCTCAAATGGGAAATTCCGTTAAAATAAACCCGAACGGTGACTAAGAACTCATGGAAAGTGCTGCATGCCGCCCTTTCTGCCCGGCTACGTAGGCAGGGCCTAAACTGGAGGCAAGTTCTCACGCTGAGTTTCCCTTCCGTTCTAGAGCTTGTCAGGCTAACCACCACCGCGGCCACGGAAGTACTGGGTTGAGTCGGAGCACACTCATTTTCTTCCCAGAAGCATTTCGACAGGGTTTCCAGGCCTGTCAACAGCCGGGAACGTCAGGTAGCTTCGAGGCAGCATGAATGCAGCCTTCCAAATGGGAAAGAAAGGATAGTTCCAGCAGGCTCCCGTTTCCACGCGCACACTCAGCTTGCCTCCCTGTGGTTTCTAACCAGTCCAAAGAGACACACGTTACCCTGCGTTTGCTTCCCTGAACCAACTTCTCGAAGTAGGGTGCTCCGCATCAAGTGAACTGCCTCAACCAAGGAATGCCCTGGCTACGCCTCTGGGGCCTGCGGCTATTCCAAAGCCTGCAGGGCCACAGGAAGCACAGGGCTGAAATCGCAGTAAGAACGCAAGCCGACTTTCTCTTGGGGGCAGGGTGACTTCAGGCAGGAGGTCCTAGATGGAATGCGAGGCCGAGGGGTCTCTCAGGGCAGCTCAGGCTAGGGCAAGGCGTAAGACCGCAAAGGCATGTGAGACGTGCCAGAAGTCTGTTCGTGAAAGTGTGGGTTTGGTGGGGAAAGGAATCTGCTCCAGAAGAGAGTGCAGGGCCGTTTCCCTACACTCGGCGTAGGGAGCGCGGCTCCAAAGGGCTCCGGGCCTGGATGTTGCTTGGCAGACCTAGGGGTGCCGGGGAGTACTCTGTGTTCCAGCCTGGAACAGGGTGCCCCCGCGAGCCTCCCAGGTGTCCAGAAAGCTCTACTGCCGTTAAAGACGCGCAGAGCAGAGGCTACGGCCTCACGGAAACTGCCGCACGGCTCAGCTTCTGCACCTCACGTCAGGGCCTACCCTCCAGGACTGTGCTCAATCTGGCTGTCCCGTTAGCGACACAGCATTGCAAGATGCTGACTTTCTCCTCGAGCACAGTGACTTCAGGTACGAGGCCCGCGAAGTAGGCAAAGCAGAGTGTTTTCTCACGGCAGCTCTCACAAGGACGACGACAAGTATTTCCTGGAAGCTTCGGACTCACCAGAAATCTGGTCCTGAGGCTGTTTGAGGGCTCTGGAAATGGAGCTCTCCTCCAGGAACGTGAAGCGTGTTGCCCATCACTCGGCACGCACAGAGGGGCCTCCGAGGGGCAGAGCAATGGGCCTCGATGTTGCTCAGCCGGACCACGGCGTGCGGGTGTCTGGAGGTCCTCAGTGACCTTGGAGGGAAATGGATGCACACCCGAGGGGCCTAGGAGTCCTCAAATGGGAAATTCCGTTAAAATAAACCCGAACGGTGACTAAGAACTCATGGAAACTGCTGCATGCCGCCCTTTCTGCCCGGCTACGTAGGCAGGGCCTAAACTGGAGGCAAGTTCTCACGCTGAGTTTCCCTTCCGTTCTAGAGCTTGTCAGGCTAACCACCACCGCGGCCACGGAAGCACCGGGTTGAGTCGGAGCACACTCATTTTCTTCCCAGAAGCATTTCGACAGGGTTTCCAGGCCTGTCAACAGCCAGGAACGTCAGGTAGCTTCGAGGCAGCATGAATGCAGCCTTCCAAATGGGAAAGAAAGGATAGTTCCAGCAGGCTCCCGTTTCCACACGCACACTCAGCTTCCCTCCCTGTGGTTTCTAACCAGTCCAAAGAGACACACGTTACCCTGCGTTTGCTTCCCTGAACCAACTTCTCGAAGTAGGGTTCTCCGCATCAAGTGAACTGCCTCAACCAAGGAGTGCCCTGGCTACGCCTCTGGGGCCTGCGGCTATTCCAAAGCCTGCAGGGCCACAGGAAGCACAGGGCTGAAATCGCAGTAAGAACGCAAGCCGACTTTCTCTTGGGGGCAGGGTGACTTCAGGCAGGAGGTCCTAGATGGAATGCGAGGCCGAGGGGTCTCTCAGGGCAGCTCAGGCTAGGGCAAGGCGTAAGACCGCAAAGGCATGTGAGACGTGCCAGAAGTCTGTTCGTGAAAGTGTGGGTTTGGTGGGGCAACGAATCTGCTCCAGAAGAGAGTGCAGGCCGTTTCCCTACACTCGGCGTAGGGAGCGCGGCTCCAAAGGGCTCCGGGCCTGGATGTTGCTTGGCAGACCTAGGGGTGCCGGGGAGTACTCTGTGTTCCATCCTGGAACAGGGTGCCCCCGCGAGCCTCCCAGGTGTCCAGAAAGCTCTACTGCCGTTAAAGACGCGCAGAGCAGAGGCTACGGCCTCACGGAAACTGCCGCACGGCTCCACTTCTGCACCTCACGTCAGGGCCTTCCCTCCAGGCCTGTGCTCAATCTGGCTGTCCCGTTAGCGACACAGCATTGCAAGATGCTGACTTTCTCCTCGAGCACAGTGACTTCAGGTACGAGGCCCGCGAAGTAGGCAAAGCAGAGTGTTTTCTCACGGCAGCTCTCACAAGGACGACGCCAAGTATTTCCTGGGAGCTTCGGACTCACCAGAAATCTGGTCCTGAGGCTGTTTGAGGGCTCTGGAAATGGAGCTCTCCTCCAGGAACGTGCAGCGTGTTGCCCATCACTCGGCACGCACAGAGGGGCCTCCGAGGGGCAGAGCAATGGGCCTCGATGTTGCTCAGCCGGACCACGGCGTGCGGGTGTCTGGAGGTCCTCAGTGACCTTGGAGGGAAATGGATGCACACCCGAGGGGCCTAGGAGTCCTCAAATGGGAAATTCCGTTAAAATAAACCCGAACGGTGACTAAGAACTCATGGAAACTGCTGCATGCCGCCCTTTCTGCCCGGCTACGTTGGCAGGGCCTAAACTGGAGACAAGGTCTCACGCTGAGTTTCCCTTCCGTTCTAGAACTTGTCAGGCTAACCACCACCGCGGCCACGGAAGCACCGGGTAGAGTCGGAGCACACTCATTTTATTCCCAGAAGCATTTCGACAGGGTTCCCAGGCCTGTAAAAAGCCGAAAACGTCAGGTAGCTTCGAGGCAGCATGAATGCAGCCTTCCAAATGGGAAAGAAAGGATAGTTCCAGCAGGCTCCCGTTTCCACGCGCACACTCAGCTTGCCTCCCTGTGGTTTCTAACCAGTCCAAAGAGACACACGTTACCCTGCGTTTGCTTCCCTGAACCAACTTCTCGAAGTAGGGTTCTCCGCATCAAGTGAACTGCCTCAACCAAGGAATGCCCTGGCTACGCCTCTGGGGCCTGCGGCTATTCCAAAGCCTGCAGGGCCACAGGAAGCACAGGGCTTAAATCGCAGTAAGAACGCAAGCCGACTTTCTCTTGGGGGCAGGGTGACTTCAGGCAGGAGGTCCTAGATGGAATGCGAGGCCGAGGGTCTCTCAGGGCAGCTCAGGCTAGGGCAAGGCGTAAGACCGCAAAGGCATGTGAGACGTGCCAGAAGTCTGTTCGTGAAAGTGTGGGTTTGGTGGGGAAACGAATCTGCTCTAGCAGAGAGTGCAGGCCGATTCCCTACACTCGGCGTAGGGAGCGCGGCTCCAAAGGGCTCCGGGCCTGGATGTTGCTTGGCAGACCTAGGGGTGCCGGGGAGTACTCTGTGTTCCAGCCTGGAACAGGGTGCCCCCGCGAGCCTCCCAGGTGTCCAGAAAGCTCTACTGCCGTTAAAGACGCGCAGAGCTGAGGCTACGGCCTCACGGAAACTGCCGCACGGCTCCGCTTCTGCACCTCACGTCAGGGCCTTCCCTCCAGGCCTGTGCTCAATCTGGCTGTCCCGTTAGCGACACAGCATTGCAAGATGCTGACTTTCTCCTCGAGCACAGTGACTTCAGGTACGAGGCGCGCGAAGTAGGCAAAGCAGAGTGTTTTCTCAAGGCAGCTCTCACAAGGGCGACGACAAATATTTCCTGGGAGCTTCGGACTCACCAGAAATCTGGTCCTGAGGCTGTTTGAGGGCTCTGGAAATGGAGCTCTCCTCCAGGAACGTGCAGCGTGTTGCCCATCACTCGGCACGCACAGAGGGGCCTCCGAGGGGCAGAGCAATGGGCCTCGATGTTGCTCAGCCGGACCACGGCGTGCGGGTGTCTGGAGGTCCTCAGTGACCTTGGAGGGAAATGGATGCACACCCGAGGGGCCTAGGAGTCCTCAAATGGGAAATTCCGTTAAAATAAACCCGAACGGTGACTAAGAACTCATGGAAACTGCTGCATGCCGCCCTTTCTGCCCGGCTACGTAGGCAGGGCCTAAACTGGAGGCAAGTTCTCACGCTGAGTTTCCCTTCCGTTCTAGAGCTTGTCAGGCTAACCACCACCGCGGCCACGGAAGCACCGGGTTGAGTCGGAGCACACTCATTTTCTTCCCAGAAGCATTTCGACAGGGTTTCCAGGCCTGTCAACAGCCGGGAACATCAGGTAGCTTCGAGGCAGCATGAATGCAGCCTTCCAAATGGGAAAGAAAGGATAGTTCCAGCAGGCTCCCGTTTCCACGCGCACACTCAGCTTGTCTCCCTGTGGTTTCTAACCAGTCCAAAGAGACACACGTTACCCTGCGTTTGCTTCCCTGAACCAACTTCTCGAAGTAGGGTGCTCCGCATCAAGTGAACTGCCTCAACCAAGGAATGCCCTGGCTACGCCTCTGGGGCCTGCGGCTATTCCAAAGCCTGCAGGGCCACAGGAAGCACAGGGCTGAAATCGCAGTAAGAACGCAAGCCGACTTTCTCTTGGGGGCAGGGTGACTACAGGCAGGAGGTCCTAGATGGAATGCGAGGCCGAGGGGTCTCTCAGGGCAGCTCAGGCTAGGGCAAGGCGTAAGACCGCAAAGGCATGTGAGACGTGCCAGAAGTTTGTTCGTGAAAGTGTGGGTTTGGTGGGGCAACGAATCTGCTCCAGAAGAGAGTGCAGGCCGTTTCCCTACACTCGGCGTGGGAGCGCGGCTCCAAAGGGCTCCGGGCCTGGATGTTGCTTGGCAGACCTAGGGGTGCCGGGGAGTACTCTGTGTTCCAGCCTGGAACAGGGTGCCCCCGCGAGCCTCTCATGTGTCCAGAAAGCTCTACTGCCGTTAAAGACGCGCAGAGCAGAGGCTACGGCCTCACGGAAACTGCCGCACGGCTCCGCTTCTGCACCTCACGTCAGGGCCTTCCCTCCAGGCCTGTGCTCAATCTGGCTGTCCCGTTAGCGACACAGCATTGCAAGATGCTGACTTTCTCCTCGAGCACAGTGACTTCTGGTACGAGGCCCGCGAAGTAGGCAAAGCAGAGTGTTTTCTCACGGCAGCTCTCACAAGGGCGACAACAAATATTTCCTGGGAGCTTCGGACTCACCAGAAATCTGGTCCTGAGGCTGTTTGAGGGCTCTGGAAATGGAGCTCTCCTCCAGGAACGTGCAGCGTGTTGCCCATCACTCGGCACGCATAGAGGGGCCTCCGAGGGGCAGAGCAATGGGCCTCGATGTTGCTCAGCCGGACCACGGCGTGCGGGTGTCTGGAGGTCCTCAGTGACCTTGGAGGGAAATGGATGCACACCCGAGGGGCCTAGGAGTCCTCAAATGGGAAATTCCGTTAAAATAAACCCGAACGGTGACTAAGAACTCATGGAAACTGCTGCATGCCGCCCTTTCTGCCCGGCTACGTAGGCAGGGCCTAAAATGGAGGCAAGTTCCAACGCTGAGTTTCCCTTCCGTTCTAGAGCTTGTCAGGCTAACCACCATCGCGGCCACGGAAGCACCGGGTTGAGTCGGAGCACACTCATTTTCTTCCCAGAAGCATTTCGACAGGGTTTCCAGGCCTGTCAACAGCCGGGAACGTCAGGTAGCTTCGAGGCAGCATGAATGCAGCCTTCCAAATGGGAAAGAAAGGATAGTTCCAGCAGGCTCCCGTTTCCACGCGCACACTCAGCTTGCCTCCCTGTGGTTTCTAACCAGTCCAAAGAGACACACGTTACCCTGCGTTTGCTTCCCTGAACCAACTTCTCGAAGTAGGGTGCTCCGCATCAAGTGAACTGCCTCAACCAAGGAATGCCCTGGCTACGCCTCTGGGGCCTGCGGCTATTCCAAAGCCTGCAGGGCCACAGGAAGCACAGGGCTGAAATCGCAGTAAGAATGCAAGCCGACTTTCTCTTGGGGGCAGGGCGACTTCAGGCAGGAGGTCCTAGATGGAATGCGAGGCCGAGGGGTCTCTCAGGGCAGCTCAGGCTAGGGCAAGGCGTAAGACCGCAAAGGCATGTGAGACGTGCCAGAAGTCTGTTCGTGAAAGTGTGGGTTTGGTGGGGCAACGAATCTGCTCCAGAAGAGAGTGCAGGCCGTTTCCCTACACTCGGCGTAGGGAGCGCGGCTCCAAAGGGCTCCGGGCCTGGATGTTGCTTGGCAGACCTAGGGGTGCCGGGGAGTACTCTGTGTTCCAGCCTGGAACAGGGTGCCCCCGCGAGCCTCCCAGGTGTCCAGAAAGCTCTACTGCCGTTAAAGACGCGCAGAGCAGAGGCTACGGCCTCACGGAAACTGCCGCACGGCTCCACTTCTGCACCTCACGTCAGGGCCTTCCCTCCAGGCCTGTGCTCAATCTGGCTGTCCCGTTAGCGACACAGCATTGCAAGATGCTGACTTTCTCCTCGAGCACAGTGACTTCAGGTACGAGGCCCGCGAAGTAGGCAAAGCAGAGTGTTTTCTCACGGCAGCTCTCACAAGGACGATGCCAAGTATTTCCTGGGAGCTTCGGACTCACCAGAAATCTGGTCCTGAGGCTGTTTGAGGGCTCTGGAAATGGAGCTCTCCTCCAGGAACGTGCAGCGTGTTGCCCATCACTCGGCACGCACAGAGGGGCCTCCGAGGGGCAGAGCAATGGGCCTCGATGTTGCTCAGCCGGACCACGGCGTGCGGGTGTCTGGAGGTCCTCAGTGACCTTGGAGGGAAATGGATGCACACCCGAGGGGCCTAGGAGTCCTCAAATGGGAAATTCCGTTAAAATAAACCCGAACGGTGACTAAGAACTCATGGAAACTGCTGCATGCCGCCCTTTCTGCCCGGCTACATAGGCAGGGCCTAAACTGGAGGCAAGTTCCAACGCTGAGTTTCCCTTCCGTTCTAGAGCTTGTCAGGCTAACCACCACCGCGGCCACGGAAGCACCGTGTTGAGACGGAGCACACTCATTTTCTTCCCAGAAGCATTTCGACAGGGTTTCCAGGCCTGTCAACAGCCGGGAACGTCAGGTAGCTTCGAGGCAGCATGAATGCAGCCTTCCAAATGGGAAAGAAAGGATAGTTCCAGCAGGCTCCCGATTCCACGCGCACACTCAGCTTGCCTCCCTGTGGTTTCTAACCAGTCCAAAGAGACACACGTTACCCTGCGTTTGCTTCCCTGAACCAACTTCTCGAAGTAGGGTGCTCCGCATCAAGTGAACTGCCTCAACCAAGGAATGCCCTGGCTACGCCTCTGGGGCCTGCGGCTATTCCAAAGCCTGCAGGGCCACAGGAAGCACAGGGCTGAAATCGCAGTAAGAACGCAAGCCGACTTTCTCTTAGGGGCAGGGTGACTTCAGGCAGGAGGTCCTAGATGGAATGCGAGGCCGAGGGGTCTCTCAGGGCAGCTCAGGCTAGGGCAAGGCGTAAGACCGCAAAGGCATGTGAGACGTGCCAGAAGTCTGTTCGTGAAAGTGTGGGTTTGGTGGGGCAACGAATCTGCTCCAGAAGAGAGTGCAGGCCGTTTCCCTACACTCGGCGTAGGGAGCGCGGCTCCAAAGGGCTCCGGGCCTGGATGTTGCTTGGCAGACCTAGGGGTGCCGGGGAGTACTCTGTGTTCCAGCCTGGAACAGGGTGCCCCCGCGAGCCTCCACGTGTCCAGAAAACTCTACTGCCGTTAAAGACGCGCAGAGCAGCGGCTACGGCCTCACGGAAACTGCCGCACGGCTCCGCTTCTGCACCTCACGTCAGGGCCTTCCCTCCAGGCCTGTGCTCAATCTGGCTGTCCCGTTAGCCAAACAGCATTGCAAGATGCTGACTTTCTCCTCGAGCACAGTGACTTCAGGTACGAGGCCCGCGAAGTAGGCAAAGCAGAGTGTTTTCTCACGGCAGCTCTCACAAGGGCGACGACAAATATTTCCTGGGAGCTTCGGACTCCCCAGAAATCTGGTCCTGAGGCTGTTTGAGGGCTCTGGAAATGGAGCTCTCCTCCAGGAACGTGCAGCGTGTTGCCCGTAACTCGGCACGCACAGAGGGGCCTCCGAGGGGCAGAGCAATGGGCCTCGATGTTGCTCAGCCGGACCACGGCGTGCGGGTGTCTGGAGGTCCTCAGTGACCTTGGAGGGAAATGGATGCACACCCGAGGGGCCTAGGAGTCCTCAAATGGGAAATTCCGTTAAAATAAACCCGAACGGTGACTAAGAACTCATGGAAACTGCTGCATGCCGCCCTTTCTGCCCGGCTACGTTGGCAGGGCCTGAACTGGAGACAAGGTCTCACGCTGAGTTTCCCTTCCGTTCTAGAACTTGTCAGGCTAACCACCACAGCGGCCACGGAAGCACCGGGTTGAGTCGGAGCACACTCATTTTCTTCCCAGAAGCATTTCGACAGGGTTCCCAGGCCTGTAAAAAGCCGGAAACGTCAGGTAGCTTCGAGGCAGCATGAATGCAGCCTTCCAAATGGGAAAGAAAGGATAGTTCCAGCAGGCTCCCGTTTCCACGCGCACACTCAGCTTGCCTCCCTGTGGTTTCTAACCAGTCCAAAGAGACACACGTTACCCTGCGTTTGCTTCCCTGAACCAACTTCTCGAAGTAGGGTTCTCCGCATCAAGTGAACTGCCTCAACCAAGGAATGCCCTGGCTACGCCTCTGGGGCCTGCGGCTATTCCAAAGCCTGCAGGGCCACAGGAAGCACAGGGCTGAAATCGCAGTAAGAACGCAAGCCGACTTTCTCTTGGGGGCAGGGCGACTTCAGGCAGGAGGTCCTAGATGGAATGCGAGGCCGAGGGTCTCTCAGGGCAGCTCAGGCTAGGGCAAGGCGTAAGACCGCAAAGGCACGTGAGACGTGCCAGAAGTCTGTTCGTGAAAGTGTGGGTTTGGTGGGGAAACGAATCTGCTCTAGCAGAGAGTGCAGGCCGATTCCCTACACTCGGCGTAGGGAGCGCGGCTCCAAAGGGCTCCGGGCCTGGATGTTGCTTGGCAGACCTAGGGGTGCCGGGGAGTACTCTGTGTTCCAGCCTGGAACAGGGTGCCCCCGCGAGCCTCTCATGTGTCCAGAAAGCTCTACTGCCGTTAAAGACGCGCAGAGCAGAGGCTACGGCCTCACGGAAACTGCCGCACGGCTCAGCTTCTGCACCTCACGTCAGGGCCTTCCCTCCAGGACTGTGCTCAATCTGGCTGTCCCGTTAGCGACACAGCATTGCAAGATGCTGACTTTCTCCTCGAGCACAGTGACTTCTGGTACAAGGCCCGCGAAGTAGGCAAAGCAGAGTGTTTTCTCAAGGCAGCTCTCACAAGGGCGACGACAAATATTTCCTGGGAGCTTCGGACTCACCAGAAATCTGGTCCTGAGGCTGTTTGAGGGCTCTGGAAATGGAGCTCTCCTCCAGGAACGTGCAGCGTGTTGCCCATCACTCGGCACGCACAGAGGGGCCTCCGAGGGGCAGAGCAATGGGCCTCGATGTTGCTCAGCCGGACCACGGCGTGCGGGTGTCTGGAGGTCCTCAGTGACCTTGGAGGGAAATGGATGCACACCCGAGGGGCCTAGGAGTCCTCAAATGAGAAATTCCGTTAAAATAAACCCGAACGGTGACTAAGAACTCATGGAAACTGCTGCATGCCGCCCTTTCTGCCCGGCTACGTAGGCAGGACCTAAACTGGAGGCAAGTTCTCACGCTGAGTTTCCCTTCCGTTCTAGAGCTTGTCAGGCTAACCACCACCGCGGCCACGGAAGCACCGTGTTGAGACGGAGCACATTCATTTTCTTCCCAGAAGCATTTCGACAGGGTTTCCAGGCCTGTCAACAGCCGGGAACGTCAGGTAGCTTCGAGGCAGCATGAATGCAGCCTTCCAAATGGGAAAGAAAGGATAGTTCCAGCAGGCTCCCGTTTCCACGCGCACACTCAGCTTGCCTCCCTGTGGTTTCTAACCAGTCCAAAGAGACACACGTTACCCTGCGTTTGCTTCCCTGAACCAACTTCTCGAAGTAGGGTGCTCCGCATCAAGTGAACTGCCTCAACCAAGGAATGCCCTGGCTACGCCTCTGGGGCCTGCGGCTATTCCAAAGCCTGCAGGGCCACAGGAAGCACAGGGCTGAAATCGCAGTAAGAACGCAAGCCGACTTTCTCTTAGGGGCAGGGTGACTTCAGGCAGGAGGTCCTAGATGGAATGCGAGGCCGAGGGGTCTCTCAGGGCAGCTCAGGCTAGGGCAAGGCGTAAGACCGCAAAGGCATGTGAGACGTGCCAGAAGTCTGTTCGTGAAAGTGTGGCTTTGGTGGGGCAACGAATCTGCTCCAGAAGAGAGTGCAAGCCCTTTCCCTACACTCGGCGTAGGGAGCGCGGCTCCAAAGGGCTCCGGGCCTGGATGTTGCTTGGCAGACCTAGGGGTGCCGGGGAGTACTCTGTGTTCCAGCCTGGAACAGGGTGCCCCCGCGAGCCTCCCAGGTGTCCAGAAAGCTCTACTGCCGTTAAAGACGCGCAGAGCAGAGGCTACGGCCTCACGGAAACTGCCGCACGGCTCCGCTTCTGCACCTCACGTCAGGGCCTTCCCTCCAGGCCTGTGCTCAATCTGGCTGTCCCGTTAGCGACACAGCATTGCAAGATGCTGACTTTCTCCTCGAGCACAGTGACTTCAGGTACGAGGCCCGCGAAGTAGGCAAAGCAGAGTGTTTTCTCACGGCAGCTCTCACAAGGGCGACGACAAATATTTCCTGGGAGCTTCGGACTCACCAGAAATCTGGTCCTGAGGCTGTTTGAGGGCTCTGGAAATGGAGCTCTCCTCCAGGAACGTGCAGCGTGTTGCCCATCACTCGGCACGCACAGAGGGGCCTCCGAGGGGCAGAGCAATGGGCCTCGATGTTGCTCAGCCGGACCACGGCGTGCGGGTGTCTGGAGGTCCTCAGTGACCTTGGAGGGAAATGGATGCACACCCGAGGGGCCTAGGAGTCCTCAAATGGGAAATTCCGTTAAAATAAACCCGAACGGTGACTAAGAACTCATGGAAACTGCTGCATGCCGCCCTTTCTGCCCGGCTACGTAGGCAGGGCCTAAACTGGAGGCAAGTTCTCACGCTGAGTTTCCCTTCCGTTCTAGAGCTTGTCAGGCTAACCACCACCGCGGCCACGGAAGCACCGTGTTGAGACGGAGCACACTCATTTTCTTCCCAGAAGCATTTCGACAGGGTTTCCAGGCCTGTCAACAGCCGGGAACGTCAGGTAGCTTCGAGGCAGCATGAATGCAGCCTTCCAAATGGGAAAGAAAGGATAGTTCCAGCAGGCTCCCGTTTCCACGCGCACACTCAGCTTGCCTCCCTGTGGTTTCTAACCAGTCCAAAGAGACACACGTTACCCTGCGTTTGCTTCCCTGAACCAACTTCTCGAAGTAGGGTTCTCCGCATCAAGTGAACTGCCTCAACCAAGGAATGCCCTGGCTACGCCCCTGGGGCCTGCGGCTATTCCAAAGCCTGCAGGGCCACAGGAAGCACAGGGCTGAAATCGCAGTAAGAACGCAAGCCGACTTTCTCTTGGGGGCAGGGTGACTTCAGGCAGGAGGTCCTAGATGGAATGCGAGGCCGAGGGTCTCTCAGGGCAGCTCAGGCTAGGGCAAGGCGTAAGACCGCAAAGGCACGTGAGACGTGCCAGAAGTCTGTTCGTGAAAGTGTGGGTTTGGTGGGGAAACGAATCTGCTCTAGCAGAGAGTGCAGGCCGATTCCCTACACTCGGCGTAGGGAGCGCGGCTCCAAAGGGCTCCGGGCCTGGATGTTGCTTGGCAGACCTAGGGGTGCCGGGGAGTACTCTGTGTTCCAGCCTGGAACAGGGTGCCCCCGCGAGCCTCCCAGGTGTCCAGAAAGCTCTACTGCCGTTAAAGACGCGCAGAGCAGAGGCTACGGCCTCAAGGAAACTGCCGCACGGCTCCGCTTCTGCAGCTCACGTCAGGGCCTTCCCTCCAGGCCTGTGCTCAATCTGGCTGTCCCGTTAGCGACACAGCATTGCAAGATGCTGACTTTCTCCTCGAGCACAGTGACTTCTGGTACGAGGCCCGCGAAGTAGGCAAAGCAGAGTGTTTTCTCAAGGCAGCTCACACAAGGGCGACGACAAATATATCCTGGGAGCTTCGGACTCACCAGAAATCTGGTCCTGAGGCTGTTTGAGGGCTCTGGAAATGGAGCTCTCCTCCAGGAACGTGCAGCGTGTTCCTCATCACTCGGCACGCACAGAGGGGCCTCCGTGGGGCAGAGCAATGGGCCTCGATGTTGCTCAGCCGGACCACGGCGTGCGGGTGTCTGGAGGTCCTCAGTGACCTTGGAGGGAAATGGATGCACACCCGAGGGGCCTAGGAGTCCTCAAATGGGAAATTCCGTTAAAATAAACCCGAACGGTGACTAAGAACTCATGGAAACTGCTGCATGCCGCCCTTTCTGCCCGGCTACGTAGGCAGGGCCTAAACTGGAGGCAAGTTCTCACGCTGAGTTTCCCTTCCGTTTTAGAGCTTGTCAGGCTAACGACCACTGCGGCCACGGAAGCACCGGGTTCAGACGGAGCACACTCCTTTTCCTTCCCAGAAGCATTTCGACAGGGTTTCCAGGCCTGTCAACAGCCGGGAACGTCAGGTAGCTTCGAGGCAGCATGAATGCAGCCTTCCAAATGGGAAAGAAAGGATAGTTCCAGCAGGCTCCCGTTTCCACGCGCACACTCAGCTTGCCTCCCTGTGGTTTCTAACCAGTCCAAAGAGACACACGTTACCCTGCGTTTGCTTCCCTGAACCAACTTCTCGAAGTAGGGTGCTCCGCATCAAGTGAACTGCCTCAACCAAGGAGTGCCCTGGCTACGCCTCTGGGGCCTGCGGCTATTCCAAAGCCTGCAGGGCCACAGGAAGCACAGGGCTGAAATCGCAGTAAGAACGCAAGCCGACTTTGTCTTGGGAGCAGGGTGACTTCAGGCAGGAGGTCCTAGATGGAATGCGAGGCCGAGGGGTCTCTCAGGGCAGCTCAGGCTAGGGCAAGGCGTAAGACCGCAAAGGCATGTGAGACGTGCCAGAAGTCTGTTCGTGAAAGTGTGGGTTTGGTGGGGCAACGAATCTGCTCCAGAAGAGAGTGCAGGCCGTTTCCCTACACTTGGCGTGGGAGCGCGGCTCCAAAGGGCTCCGGGCCTGGATGTTGCTTGGCAGACCTAGGGGTGCCGGGGAGTACTCTGTGTTCCAGCCTGGAACAGGGTGCCCCCGCGAGCCTCCAGGTGTCCAGAAAACTCTACTGTCGTTAAAGACGCGCAGAGCAGAGGCTACGGCCTCACGGAAACTGCCGCACGGCTCCGCTTCTGCACCTCACGTCAGGGCCTTCCCTCCAGGCCTGTGCTCAATCTGGCTGTCCCGTTAGCGACACAGCATTGCAAGATGCTGACTTTCTCCTCGAGCACAGTGACTTCAGGTACGAGGCCCGCGAAGTAGGCAAAGCAGAGTGTTTTCTCACGGCAGCTCTCACAAGGGCGACGACAAATATTTCCTGGGAGCTTCGGACTCCCCAGAAATCTGGTCCTGAGGCTGTTTGAGGGCTCTGGAAATGGAGCTCTCCTCCAGGAACGTGCAGCGTGTTGCCCGTAACTCGGCACGCACAGAGGGGCCTCCGAGGGGCAGAGCAATGGGCCTCGATGTTGCTCAGCCGGACCACGGCGTGCGGGTGTCTGGAGGTCCTCAGTGACCTTGGAGGGAAATGGATGCACACCCGAGGGGCCTAGGAGTCCTCAAATGGGAAATTCCGTTAAAATAAACCCGAACGGTGACTAAGAACTCATGGAAACTGCTGCATGCCGCCCTTTCTGCCCGGCTACGTAGGCAGGGCCTAAAATGGAGGCAAGTTCCAACGCTGAGTTTCCCTTCCGTTCTAGAGCTTGTCAGGCTAACCACCATCGCGGCCACGGAAGCACCGGGTTGAGTCGGAGCACACTCATTTTCTTCCCAGAAGCATTTCGACAGGGTTTCCAGGCCTGTCAACAGCCGGGAACGTCAGGTAGCTTCGAGGCAGCATGAATGCAGCCTTCCAAATGGGAAAGAAAGGATAGTTCCAGCAGGCTCCCGTTTCCACGCGCACACTCAGCTTGCCTCCCTGTGGTTTCTAACCAGTCCAAAGAGACACACGTTACCCTGCGTTTGCTTCCCTGAACCAACTTCTCGAAGTAGGGTGCTCCGCATCAAGTGAACTGCCTCAACCAAGGAATGCCCTGGCTACGCCTCTGGGGCCTGCGGCTATTCCAAAGCCTGCAGGGCCACAGGAAGCACAGGGCTGAAATCGCAGTAAGAATGCAAGCCGACTTTCTCTTGGGGGCAGGGCGACTTCAGGCAGGAGGTCCTAGATGGAATGCGAGGCCGAGGGGTCTCTCAGGGCAGCTCAGGCTAGGGCAAGGCGTAAGACCGCAAAGGCATGTGAGACGTGCCAGAAGTCTGTTCGTGAAAGTGTGGGTTTGGTGGGGCAACGAATCTGCTCCAGAAGAGAGTGCAGGCCGTTTCCCTACACTCGGCGTAGGGAGCGCGGCTCCAAAGGGCTCCGGGCCTGGATGTTGCTTGGCAGACCTAGGGGTGCCGGGGAGTACTCTGTGTTCCAGCCTGGAACAGGGTGCCCCCGCGAGCCTCCCAGGTGTCCAGAAAGCTCTACTGCCGTTAAAGACGCGCAGAGCAGAGGCTACGGCCTCACGGAAACTGCCGCACGGCTCCACTTCTGCACCTCACGTCAGGGCCTTCCCTCCAGGCCTGTGCTCAATCTGGCTGTCCCGTTAGCGACACAGCATTGCAAGATGCTGACTTTCTCCTCGAGCACAGTGACTTCAGGTACGAGGCCCGCGAAGTAGGCAAAGCAGAGTGTTTTCTCACGGCAGCTCTCACAAGGACGATGCCAAGTATTTCCTGGGAGCTTCGGACTCACCAGAAATCTGGTCCTGAGGCTGTTTGAGGGCTCTGGAAATGGAGCTCTCCTCCAGGAACGTGCAGCGTGTTGCCCATCACTCGGCACGCACAGAGGGGCCTCCGAGGGGCAGAGCAATGGGCCTCGATGTTGCTCAGCCGGACCACGGCGTGCGGGTGTCTGGAGGTCCTCAGTGACCTTGGAGGGAAATGGATGCACACCCGAGGGGCCTAGGAGTCCTCAAATGGGAAATTCCGTTAAAATAAACCCGAACGGTGACTAAGAACTCATGGAAACTGCTGCATGCCGCCCTTTCTGCCCGGCTACATAGGCAGGGCCTAAACTGGAGGCAAGTTCCAACGCTGAGTTTCCCTTCCGTTCTAGAGCTTGTCAGGCTAACCACCACCGCGGCCACGGAAGCACCGTGTTGAGACGGAGCACACTCATTTTCTTCCCAGAAGCATTTCGACAGGGTTTCCAGGCCTGTCAACAGCCGGGAACGTCAGGTAGCTTCGAGGCAGCATGAATGCAGCCTTCCAAATGGGAAAGAAAGGATAGTTCCAGCAGGCTCCCGATTCCACGCGCACACTCAGCTTGCCTCCCTGTGGTTTCTAACCAGTCCAAAGAGACACACGTTACCCTGCGTTTGCTTCCCTGAACCAACTTCTCGAAGTAGGGTGCTCCGCATCAAGTGAACTGCCTCAACCAAGGAATGCCCTGGCTACGCCTCTGGGGCCTGCGGCTATTCCAAAGCCTGCAGGGCCACAGGAAGCACAGGGCTGAAATCGCAGTAAGAACGCAAGCCGACTTTCTCTTAGGGGCAGGGTGACTTCAGGCAGGAGGTCCTAGATGGAATGCGAGGCCGAGGGGTCTCTCAGGGCAGCTCAGGCTAGGGCAAGGCGTAAGACCGCAAAGGCATGTGAGACGTGCCAGAAGTCTGTTCGTGAAAGTGTGGGTTTGGTGGGGCAACGAATCTGCTCCAGAAGAGAGTGCAGGCCGTTTCCCTACACTCGGCGTAGGGAGCGCGGCTCCAAAGGGCTCCGGGCCTGGATGTTGCTTGGCAGACCTAGGGGTGCCGGGGAGTACTCTGTGTTCCAGCCTGGAACAGGGTGCCCCCGCGAGCCTCCACGTGTCCAGAAAACTCTACTGCCGTTAAAGACGCGCAGAGCAGCGGCTACGGCCTCACGGAAACTGCCGCACGGCTCCGCTTCTGCACCTCACGTCAGGGCCTTCCCTCCAGGCCTGTGCTCAATCTGGCTGTCCCGTTAGCCAAACAGCATTGCAAGATGCTGACTTTCTCCTCGAGCACAGTGACTTCAGGTACGAGGCCCGCGAAGTAGGCAAAGCAGAGTGTTTTCTCACGGCAGCTCTCACAAGGGCGACGACAAATATTTCCTGGGAGCTTCGGACTCCCCAGAAATCTGGTCCTGAGGCTGTTTGAGGGCTCTGGAAATGGAGCTCTCCTCCAGGAACGTGCAGCGTGTTGCCCGTAACTCGGCACGCACAGAGGGGCCTCCGAGGGGCAGAGCAATGGGCCTCGATGTTGCTCAGCCGGACCACGGCGTGCGGGTGTCTGGAGGTCCTCAGTGACCTTGGAGGGAAATGGATGCACACCCGAGGGGCCTAGGAGTCCTCAAATGGGAAATTCCGTTAAAATAAACCCGAACGGTGACTAAGAACTCATGGAAACTGCTGCATGCCGCCCTTTCTGCCCGGCTACGTTGGCAGGGCCTGAACTGGAGACAAGGTCTCACGCTGAGTTTCCCTTCCGTTCTAGAACTTGTCAGGCTAACCACCACAGCGGCCACGGAAGCACCGGGTTGAGTCGGAGCACACTCATTTTCTTCCCAGAAGCATTTCGACAGGGTTCCCAGGCCTGTAAAAAGCCGGAAACGTCAGGTAGCTTCGAGGCAGCATGAATGCAGCCTTCCAAATGGGAAAGAAAGGATAGTTCCAGCAGGCTCCCGTTTCCACGCGCACACTCAGCTTGCCTCCCTGTGGTTTCTAACCAGTCCAAAGAGACACACGTTACCCTGCGTTTGCTTCCCTGAACCAACTTCTCGAAGTAGGGTTCTCCGCATCAAGTGAACTGCCTCAACCAAGGAATGCCCTGGCTACGCCTCTGGGGCCTGCGGCTATTCCAAAGCCTGCAGGGCCACAGGAAGCACAGGGCTGAAATCGCAGTAAGAACGCAAGCCGACTTTCTCTTGGGGGCAGGGCGACTTCAGGCAGGAGGTCCTAGATGGAATGCGAGGCCGAGGGTCTCTCAGGGCAGCTCAGGCTAGGGCAAGGCGTAAGACCGCAAAGGCACGTGAGACGTGCCAGAAGTCTGTTCGTGAAAGTGTGGGTTTGGTGGGGAAACGAATCTGCTCTAGCAGAGAGTGCAGGCCGATTCCCTACACTCGGCGTAGGGAGCGCGGCTCCAAAGGGCTCCGGGCCTGGATGTTGCTTGGCAGACCTAGGGGTGCCGGGGAGTACTCTGTGTTCCAGCCTGGAACAGGGTGCCCCCGCGAGCCTCTCATGTGTCCAGAAAGCTCTACTGCCGTTAAAGACGCGCAGAGCAGAGGCTACGGCCTCACGGAAACTGCCGCACGGCTCAGCTTCTGCACCTCACGTCAGGGCCTTCCCTCCAGGACTGTGCTCAATCTGGCTGTCCCGTTAGCGACACAGCATTGCAAGATGCTGACTTTCTCCTCGAGCACAGTGACTTCTGGTACAAGGCCCGCGAAGTAGGCAAAGCAGAGTGTTTTCTCAAGGCAGCTCTCACAAGGGCGACGACAAATATTTCCTGGGAGCTTCGGACTCACCAGAAATCTGGTCCTGAGGCTGTTTGAGGGCTCTGGAAATGGAGCTCTCCTCCAGGAACGTGCAGCGTGTTGCCCATCACTCGGCACGCACAGAGGGGCCTCCGAGGGGCAGAGCAATGGGCCTCGATGTTGCTCAGCCGGACCACGGCGTGCGGGTGTCTGGAGGTCCTCAGTGACCTTGGAGGGAAATGGATGCACACCCGAGGGGCCTAGGAGTCCTCAAATGAGAAATTCCGTTAAAATAAACCCGAACGGTGACTAAGAACTCATGGAAACTGCTGCATGCCGCCCTTTCTGCCCGGCTACGTAGGCAGGACCTAAACTGGAGGCAAGTTCTCACGCTGAGTTTCCCTTCCGTTCTAGAGCTTGTCAGGCTAACCACCACCGCGGCCACGGAAGCACCGTGTTGAGACGGAGCACATTCATTTTCTTCCCAGAAGCATTTCGACAGGGTTTCCAGGCCTGTCAACAGCCGGGAACGTCAGGTAGCTTCGAGGCAGCATGAATGCAGCCTTCCAAATGGGAAAGAAAGGATAGTTCCAGCAGGCTCCCGTTTCCACGCGCACACTCAGCTTGCCTCCCTGTGGTTTCTAACCAGTCCAAAGAGACACACGTTACCCTGCGTTTGCTTCCCTGAACCAACTTCTCGAAGTAGGGTGCTCCGCATCAAGTGAACTGCCTCAACCAAGGAATGCCCTGGCTACGCCTCTGGGGCCTGCGGCTATTCCAAAGCCTGCAGGGCCACAGGAAGCACAGGGCTGAAATCGCAGTAAGAACGCAAGCCGACTTTCTCTTAGGGGCAGGGTGACTTCAGGCAGGAGGTCCTAGATGGAATGCGAGGCCGAGGGGTCTCTCAGGGCAGCTCAGGCTAGGGCAAGGCGTAAGACCGCAAAGGCATGTGAGACGTGCCAGAAGTCTGTTCGTGAAAGTGTGGCTTTGGTGGGGCAACGAATCTGCTCCAGAAGAGAGTGCAAGCCCTTTCCCTACACTCGGCGTAGGGAGCGCGGCTCCAAAGGGCTCCGGGCCTGGATGTTGCTTGGCAGACCTAGGGGTGCCGGGGAGTACTCTGTGTTCCAGCCTGGAACAGGGTGCCCCCGCGAGCCTCCCAGGTGTCCAGAAAGCTCTACTGCCGTTAAAGACGCGCAGAGCAGAGGCTACGGCCTCACGGAAACTGCCGCACGGCTCCGCTTCTGCACCTCACGTCAGGGCCTTCCCTCCAGGCCTGTGCTCAATCTGGCTGTCCCGTTAGCGACACAGCATTGCAAGATGCTGACTTTCTCCTCGAGCACAGTGACTTCAGGTACGAGGCCCGCGAAGTAGGCAAAGCAGAGTGTTTTCTCACGGCAGCTCTCACAAGGGCGACGACAAATATTTCCTGGGAGCTTCGGACTCACCAGAAATCTGGTCCTGAGGCTGTTTGAGGGCTCTGGAAATGGAGCTCTCCTCCAGGAACGTGCAGCGTGTTGCCCATCACTCGGCACGCACAGAGGGGCCTCCGAGGGGCAGAGCAATGGGCCTCGATGTTGCTCAGCCGGACCACGGCGTGCGGGTGTCTGGAGGTCCTCAGTGACCTTGGAGGGAAATGGATGCACACCCGAGGGGCCTAGGAGTCCTCAAATGGGAAATTCCGTTAAAATAAACCCGAACGGTGACTAAGAACTCATGGAAACTGCTGCATGCCGCCCTTTCTGCCCGGCTACGTAGGCAGGGCCTAAACTGGAGGCAAGTTCTCACGCTGAGTTTCCCTTCCGTTCTAGAGCTTGTCAGGCTAACCACCACCGCGGCCACGGAAGCACCGTGTTGAGACGGAGCACACTCATTTTCTTCCCAGAAGCATTTCGACAGGGTTTCCAGGCCTGTCAACAGCCGGGAACGTCAGGTAGCTTCGAGGCAGCATGAATGCAGCCTTCCAAATGGGAAAGAAAGGATAGTTCCAGCAGGCTCCCGTTTCCACGCGCACACTCAGCTTGCCTCCCTGTGGTTTCTAACCAGTCCAAAGAGACACACGTTACCCTGCGTTTGCTTCCCTGAACCAACTTCTCGAAGTAGGGTTCTCCGCATCAAGTGAACTGCCTCAACCAAGGAATGCCCTGGCTACGCCCCTGGGGCCTGCGGCTATTCCAAAGCCTGCAGGGCCACAGGAAGCACAGGGCTGAAATCGCAGTAAGAACGCAAGCCGACTTTCTCTTGGGGGCAGGGTGACTTCAGGCAGGAGGTCCTAGATGGAATGCGAGGCCGAGGGTCTCTCAGGGCAGCTCAGGCTAGGGCAAGGCGTAAGACCGCAAAGGCACGTGAGACGTGCCAGAAGTCTGTTCGTGAAAGTGTGGGTTTGGTGGGGAAACGAATCTGCTCTAGCAGAGAGTGCAGGCCGATTCCCTACACTCGGCGTAGGGAGCGCGGCTCCAAAGGGCTCCGGGCCTGGATGTTGCTTGGCAGACCTAGGGGTGCCGGGGAGTACTCTGTGTTCCAGCCTGGAACAGGGTGCCCCCGCGAGCCTCCCAGGTGTCCAGAAAGCTCTACTGCCGTTAAAGACGCGCAGAGCAGAGGCTACGGCCTCAAGGAAACTGCCGCACGGCTCCGCTTCTGCAGCTCACGTCAGGGCCTTCCCTCCAGGCCTGTGCTCAATCTGGCTGTCCCGTTAGCGACACAGCATTGCAAGATGCTGACTTTCTCCTCGAGCACAGTGACTTCTGGTACGAGGCCCGCGAAGTAGGCAAAGCAGAGTGTTTTCTCAAGGCAGCTCACACAAGGGCGACGACAAATATATCCTGGGAGCTTCGGACTCACCAGAAATCTGGTCCTGAGGCTGTTTGAGGGCTCTGGAAATGGAGCTCTCCTCCAGGAACGTGCAGCGTGTTCCTCATCACTCGGCACGCACAGAGGGGCCTCCGAGGGGCAGAGCAATGGGCCTCGATGTTGCTCAGCCGGACCACGGCGTGCGGGTGTCTGGAGGTCCTCAGTGACCTTGGAGGGAAATGGATGCACACCCGAGGGGCCTAGGAGTCCTCAAATGGGAAATTCCGTTAAAATAAACCCGAACGGTGACTAAGAACTCATGGAAACTGCTGCATGCCGCCCTTTCTGCCCGGCTACGTAGGCAGGGCCTAAACTGGAGGCAAGTTCTCACGCTGAGTTTCCCTTCCGTTTTAGAGCTTGTCAGGCTAACGACCACTGCGGCCACGGAAGCACCGGGTTCAGACGGAGCACACTCCTTTTCCTTCCCAGAAGCATTTCGACAGGGTTTCCAGGCCTGTCAACAGCCGGGAACGTCAGGTAGCTTCGAGGCAGCATGAATGCAGCCTTCCAAATGGGAAAGAAAGGATAGTTCCAGCAGGCTCCCGTTTCCACGCGCACACTCAGCTTGCCTCCCTGTGGTTTCTAACCAGTCCAAAGAGACACACGTTACCCTGCGTTTGCTTCCCTGAACCAACTTCTCGAAGTAGGGTGCTCCGCATCAAGTGAACTGCCTCAACCAAGGAGTGCCCTGGCTACGCCTCTGGGGCCTGCGGCTATTCCAAAGCCTGCAGGGCCACAGGAAGCACAGGGCTGAAATCGCAGTAAGAACGCAAGCCGACTTTGTCTTGGGAGCAGGGTGACTTCAGGCAGGAGGTCCTAGATGGAATGCGAGGCCGAGGGGTCTCTCAGGGCAGCTCAGGCTAGGGCAAGGCGTAAGACCGCAAAGGCATGTGAGACGTGCCAGAAGTCTGTTCGTGAAAGTGTGGGTTTGGTGGGGCAACGAATCTGCTCCAGAAGAGAGTGCAGGCCGTTTCCCTACACTTGGCGTGGGAGCGCGGCTCCAAAGGGCTCCGGGCCTGGATGTTGCTTGGCAGACCTAGGGGTGCCGGGGAGTACTCTGTGTTCCAGCCTGGAACAGGGTGCCCCCGCGAGCCTCCAGGTGTCCAGAAAACTCTACTGTCGTTAAAGACGCGCAGAGCAGAGGCTACGGCCTCACGGAAACTGCCGCACGGCTCCGCTTCTGCACCTCACGTCAGGGCCTTCCCTCCAGGCCTGTGCTCAATCTGGCTGTCCCGTTAGCGACACAGCATTGCAAGATGCTGACTTTCTCCTCGAGCACAGTGACTTCAGGTACGAGGCCCGCGAAGTAGGCAAAGCAGAGTGTTTTCTCACGGCAGCTCTCACAAGGGCGACGACAAATATTTCCTGGGAGCTTCGGACTCCCCAGAAATCTGGTCCTGAGGCTGTTTGAGGGCTCTGGAAATGGAGCTCTCCTCCAGGAACGTGCAGCGTGTTGCCCGTAACTCGGCACGCACAGAGGGGCCTCCGAGGGGCAGAGCAATGGGCCTCGATGTTGCTCAGCCGGACCACGGCGTGCGGGTGTCTGGAGGTCCTCAGTGACCTTGGAGGGAAATGGATGCACACCCGAGGGGCCTAGGAGTCCTCAAATGGGAAATTCCGTTAAAATAAACCCGAACGGTGACTAAGAACTCATGGAAACTGCTGCATGCCGCCCTTTCTGCCCGGCTACGTTGGCAGGGCCTGAACTGGAGACAAGGTCTCACGCTGAGTTTCCCTTCCGTTCTAGAACTTGTCAGGCTAACCACCACAGCGGCCACGGAAGCACCGGGTTGAGTCGGAGCACACTCATTTTCTTCCCAGAAGCATTTCGACAGGGTTCCCAGGCCTGTAAAAAGCCGGAAACGTCAGGTAGCTTCGAGGCAGCATGAATGCAGCCTTCCAAATGGGAAAGAAAGGATAGTTCCAGCAGGCTCCCGTTTCCACGCGCACACTCAGCTTGCCTCCCTGTGGTTTCTAACCAGTCCAAAGAGACACACGTTACCCTGCGTTTGCTTCCCTGAACCAACTTCTCGAAGTAGGGTTCTCCGCATCAAGTGAACTGCCTCAACCAAGGAATGCCCTGGCTACGCCTCTGGGGCCTGCGGCTATTCCAAAGCCTGCAGGGCCACAGGAAATACAGGGCTGAAATCGCAGTAAGAACGCAAGCCGACTTTCTCTTGGGGGCAGGGCGACTTCAGGCAGGAGGTCCTAGATGGAATGCGAGGCCGAGGGTCTCTCAGGGCAGCTCAGGCTAGGGCAAGGCGTAAGACCGCAAAGGCACGTGAGACGTGCCAGAAGTCTGTTCGTGAAAGTGTGGCTTTGGTGGGGAAACGAATCTGCTCTAGCAGAGAGTGCAGGCCGATTCCCTACACTCGGCGTAGGGAGCGCGGCTCCAAAGGGCTCCGGGCCTGGATGTTGCTTGGCAGACCTAGGGGTGCCGGGGAGTACTCTGTGTTCCAGCCTGGAACAGGGTGCCCCCGCGAGCCTCTCATGTGTCCAGAAAGCTCTACTGCCGTTAAAGACGCGCAGAGCAGAGGCTACGGCCTCACGGAAACTGCCGCACGGCTCCGCTTCTGCACCTCACGTCAGGGCCTTCCCTCCAGGCCTGTGCTCAATCTGGCTGTCCCGTTAGCGACACAGCATTGCAAGATGCTGACTTTCTCCTCGAGCACAGTGACTTCTGGTACGAGGCCCGCGAAGTAGGCAAAGCAGAGTGTTTTCTCAAGGCAGCTCTCACAAGGGCGACGACAAATATTTCCTGGGAGCTTCGGACTCACCAGAAATCTGGTCCTGAGGCTGTTTGAGGGCTCTGGAAATGGAGCTCTCCTCCAGGAACGTGCAGCGTGTTGCCCATCACTCGGCACGCACAGAGGGGCCTCCGAGGGGCAGAGCAATGGGCCTCGATGTTGCTCAGCCGGACCACGGCGTGCGGGTGTCTGGAGGTCCTCAGTGACCTTGGAGGGAAATGGATGCACACCCGAGGGGCCTAGGAGTCCTCAAATGAGAAATTCCGTTAAAATAAACCCGAACGGTGACTAAGAACTCATGGAAACTGCTGCATGCCGCCCTTTCTGCCCGGCTACGTAGGCAGGGCCTAAACTGGAGGCAAGTTCTCACGCTGAGTTTCCCTTCCGTTCTAGAGCTTGTCAGGCTAACCACCACCGCGGCCACGGAAGCACCGTGTTGAGACGGAGCACATTCATTTTCTTCCCAGAAGCATTTCGACAGGGTTTCCAGGCCTGTCAACAGCCGGGAACGTCAGGTAGCTTCGAGGCAGCATGAATGCAGCCTTCCAAATGGGAAAGAAAGGATAGTTCCAGCAGGCTCCCGTTTCCACGCGCACACTCAGCTTGCCTCCCTGTGGTTTCTAACCAGTCCAAAGAGACACACGTTACCCTGCGTTTGCTTCCCTGAACCAACTTCTCGAAGTAGGGTGCTCCGCATCAAGTGAACTGCCTCAACCAAGGAATGCCCTGGCTACGCCTCTGGGGCCTGCGGCTATTCCAAAGCCTGCAGGGCCACAGGAAGCACAGGGCTGAAATCGCAGTAAGAACGCAAGCCGACTTTCTCTTAGGGGCAGGGTGACTTCAGGCAGGAGGTCCTAGATGGAATGCGAGGCCGAGGGGTCTCTCAGGGCAGCTCAGGCTAGGGCAAGGCGTAAGACCGCAAAGGCATGTGAGACGTGCCAGAAGTCTGTTCGTGAAAGTGTGGGTTTGGTGGGGCAACGAATCTGCTCCAGAAGAGAGTGCAAGCCCTTTCCCTACACTCGGCATAGGGAGCGCGGCTCCAAAGGGCTCCGGGCCTGGATGTTGCTTGGCAGACCTAGGGGTGCCGGGGAGTACTCTGTGTTCCAGCCTGGAACAGGGTGCCCCCGCGAGCCTCCCAGGTGTCCAGAAAGCTCTACTGCCGTTAAAGACGCGCAGAGCAGAGGCTACGGCCTCACGGAAACTGCCGCACGGCTCCGCTTCTGCACCTCACGTCAGGGCCTTCCCTCCAGGCCTGTGCTCAATCTGGCTGTCCCGTTAGCGACACAGCATTGCAAGATGCTGACTTTCTCCTCGAGCACAGTGACTTCAGGTACGAGGCCCGCGAAGTAGGCAAAGCAGAGTGTTTTCTCACGGCAGCTCTCACAAGGGCGACGACAAATATTTCCTGGGAGCTTCGGACTCCCCAGAAATCTGGTCCTGAGGCTGTTTGAGGGCTCTGGAAATGGAGCTCTCCTCCAGGAACGTGCAGCGTGTTGCCCGTAACTCGGCACGCACAGAGGGGCCTCCGAGGGGCAGAGCAATGGGCCTCGATGTTGCTCAGCCGGACCACGGCGTGCGGGTGTCTGGAGGTCCTCAGTGACCTTGGAGGGAAATGGATGCACACCCGAGGGGCCTAGGAGTCCTCAAATGGGAAATTCCGTTAAAATAAACCCGAACGGTGACTAAGAACTCATGGAAACTGCTGCATGCCGCCCTTTCTGCCCGGCTACGTTGGCAGGGCCTGAACTGGAGACAAGGTCTCACGCTGAGTTTCCCTTCCGTTCTAGAACTTGTCAGGCTAACCACCACAGCGGCCACGGAAGCACCGGGTTGAGTCGGAGCACACTCATTTTCTTCCCAGAAGCATTTCGACAGGGTTCCCAGGCCTGTAAAAAGCCGGAAACGTCAGGTAGCTTCGAGGCAGCATGAATGCAGCCTTCCAAATGGGAAAGAAAGGATAGTTCCAGCAGGCTCCCGTTTCCACGCGCACACTCAGCTTGCCTCCCTGTGGTTTCTAACCAGTCCAAAGAGACACACGTTACCCTGCGTTTGCTTCCCTGAACCAACTTCTCGAAGTAGGGTGCTCCGCATCAAGTGAACTGCCTCAACCAAGGAGTGCCCTGGCTACGCCTCTGGGGCCTGCGGCTATTCCAAAGCCTGCAGGGCCACAGGAAGCACAGGGCTGAAATCGCAGTAAGAACGCAAGCCGACTTTCTCTTGGGGGCAGGGCGACTTCAGGCAGGAGGTCCTAGATGGAATGCGAGGCCGAGGGTCTCTCAGGGCAGCTCAGGCTAGGGCAAGGCGTAAGACCGCAAAGGCACGTGAGACGTGCCAGAAGTCTGTTCGTGAAAGTGTGGGTTTGGTGGGGAAACGAATCTGCTCTAGCAGAGAGTGCAGGCCGATTCCCTACACTCGGCGTAGGGAGCGCGGCTCCAAAGGGCTCCGGGCCTGGATGTTGCTTGGCAGACCTAGGGGTGCCGGGGAGTACTCTGTGTTCCAGCCTGGAACAGGGTGCCCCCGCGAGCCTCTCATGTGTCCAGAAAGCTCTACTGCCGTTAAAGACGCGCAGAGCAGAGGCTACGGCCTCACGGAAACTGCCGCACGGCTCCGCTTCTGCACCTCACGTCAGGGCCTTCCCTCCAGGCCTGTGCTCAATCTGGCTGTCCCGTTAGCGACACAGCATTGCAAGATGCTGACTTTCTCCTCGAGCACAGTGACTTCTGGTACAAGGCCCGCGAAGTAGGCAAAGCAGAGTGTTTTCTCAAGGCAGCTCTCACAAGGGCGACGACAAATATTTCCTGGGAGCTTCGGACTCACCAGAAATCTGGTCCTGAGGCTGTTTGAGGGCTCTGGAAATGGAGCTCTCCTCCAGGAACGTGCAGCGTGTTGCCCATCACTCGGCACGCACAGAGGGGCCTCCGAGGGGCAGAGCAATGGGCCTCGATGTTGCTCAGCCGGACCACGGCGTGCGGGTGTCTGGAGGTCCTCAGTGACCTTGGAGGGAAATGGATGCACACCCGAGGGGCCTAGGAGTCCTCAAATGAGAAATTCCGTTAAAATAAACCCGAACGGTGACTAAGAACTCATGGAAACTGCTGCATGCCGCCCTTTCTGCCCGGCTACGTAGGCAGGGCCTAAACTGGAGGCAAGTTCTCACGCTGAGTTTCCCTTCCGTTCTAGAGCTTGTCAGGCTAACCACCACCGCGGCCACGGAAGCACCGTGTTGAGACGGAGCACATTCATTTTCTTCCCAGAAGCATTTCGACAGGGTTTCCAGGCCTGTCAACAGCCGGGAACGTCAGGTAGCTTCGAGGCAGCATGAATGCAGCCTTCCAAATGGGAAAGAAAGGATAGTTCCAGCAGGCTCCCGTTTCCACGCGCACACTCAGCTTGCCTCCCTGTGGTTTCTAACCAGTCCAAAGAGACACACGTTACCCTGCGTTTGCTTCCCTGAAGCAACTTCTCGAAGTAGGGTGCTCCGCATCAAGTGAACTGCCTCAACCAAGGAATGCCCTGGCTACGCCTCTGGGGCCTGCGGCTATTCCAAAGCCTGCAGGGCCACAGGAAGCACAGGGCTGAAATCGCAGTAAGAACGCAAGCCGACTTTCTCTTAGGGGCAGGGTGACTTCAGGCAGGAGGTCCTAGATGGAATGCGAGGCCGAGGGGTCTCTCAGGGCAGCTCAAGCTAGGGCAAGGCGTAAGACCGCAAAGGCATGTGAGACGTGCCAGAAGTCTGTTCGTGAAAGTGTGGGTTTGGTGGGGCAACGAATCTGCTCCAGAAGAGAGTGCAAGCCCTTTCCCTACACTCGGCGTAGGGAGCGCGGCTCCAAAGGGCTCCGGGCCTGGATGTTGCTTGGCAGACCTAGGGGTGCCGGGGAGTACTCTGTGTTCCAGCCTGGAACAGGGTGCCCCCGCGAGCCTCCCAGGTGTCCAGAAAGCTCTACTGCCGTTAAAGACGCGCAGAGCAGAGGCTACGGCCTCACGGAAACTGCCGCACGGCTCCGCTTCTGCACCTCACGTCAGGGCCTTCCCTCCAGGCCTGTGCTCAATCTGGCTGTCCCGTTAGCGACACAGCATTGCAAGATGCTGACTTTCTCCTCGAGCACAGTGACTTCTGGTACGAGGCCCGCGAAGTAGGCAAAGCAGAGTGTTTTCTCACGGCAGCTCTCACAAGGGCGACGACAAATATTTCCTGGGAGCTTCGGACTCACCAGAAATCTGGTCCTGAGGCTGTTTGAGGGCTCTGGAAATGGAGCTCTCCTCCAGGAACGTGCAGCGTGTTGCCCGTAACTCGGCACGCACAGAGGGGCCTCCGAGGGGCAGAGCAATGGGCCTCGATGTTGCTCAGCCGGACCACGGCGTGCGGGTGTCTGGAGGTCCTCAGTGACCTTGGAGGGAAATGGATGCACACCCGAGGGGCCTAGGAGTCCTCAAATGGGAAATTCCGTTAAAATAAACCCGAACGGTGACTAAGAACTCATGGAAACTGCTGCATGCCGCCCTTTCTGCCCGGCTACGTTGGCAGGGCCTGAACTGGAGACAAGGTCTCACGCTGAGTTTCCCTTCCGTTCTAGAACTTGTCAGGCTAACCACCACAGCGGCCACGGAAGCACCGGGTTGAGTCGGAGCACACTCATTTTCTTCCCAGAAGCATTTCGACAGGGTTCCCAGGCCTGTAAAAAGCCGGAAACGTCAGGTAGCTTCGAGGCAGCATGAATGCAGCCTTCCAAATGGGAAAGAAAGGATAGTTCCAGCAGGCTCCCGTTTCCACGCGCACACTCAGCTTGCCTCCCTGTGGTTTCTAACCAGTCCAAAGAGACACACGTTACCCTGCGTTTGCTTCCCTGAACCAACTTCTCGAAGTAGGGTTCTCCGCATCAAGTGAACTGCCTCAACCAAGGAATGCCCTGGCTACGCCTCTGGGGCCTGCGGCTATTCCAAAGCCTGCAGGGCCACAGGAAGCACAGGGCTGAAATCGCAGTAAGAACGCAAGCCGACTTTCTCTTGGGGGCAGGGCGACTTCAGGCAGGAGGTCCTAGATGGAATGCGAGGCCGAGGGTCTCTCAGGGCAGCTCAGGCTAGGGCAAGGCGTAAGACCGCAAAGGCACGTGAGACGTGCCAGAAGTCTGTTCGTGAAAGTGTGGGTTTGGTGGGGAAACGAATCTGCTCTAGCAGAGAGTGCAGGCCGATTCCCTACACTCGGCGTAGGGAGCGCGGCTCCAAAGGGCTCCGGGCCTGGATGTTGCTTGGCAGACCTAGGGGTGCCGGGGAGTACTCTGTGTTCCAGCCTGGAACAGGGTGCCCCCGCGAGCCTCTCATGTGTCCAGAAAGCTCTACTGCCGTTAAAGACGCGCAGAGCAGAGGCTACGGCCTCACGGAAACTGCCGCACGGCTCCGCTTCTGCACCTCACGTCAGGGCCTTCCCTCCAGGCCTGTGCTCAATCTGGCTGTCCCGTTAGCGACACAGCATTGCAAGATGCTGACTTTCTCCTCGAGCACAGTGACTTCTGGTACAAGGCCCGCGAAGTAGGCAAAGCAGAGTGTTTTCTCAAGGCAGCTCTCACAAGGGCGACGACAAATATTTCCTGGGAGCTTCGGACTCACCAGAAATCTGGTCCTGAGGCTGTTTGAGGGCTCTGGAAATGGAGCTCTCCTCCAGGAACGTGCAGCGTGTTGCCCATCACTCGGCACGCACAGAGGGGCCTCCGAGGGGCAGAGCAATGGGCCTCGATGTTGCTCAGCCGGACCACGGCGTGCGGGTGTCTGGAGGTCCTCAGTGACCTTGGAGGGAAATGGATGCACACCCGAGGGGCCTAGGAGTCCTCAAATGAGAAATTCCGTTAAAATAAACCCGAACGGTGACTAAGAACTCATGGAAACTGCTGCATGCCGCCCTTTCTGCCCGGCTACGTAGGCAGGACCTAAACTGGAGGCAAGTTCTCATGCTGAGTTTCCCTTCCGTTCTAGAGCTTGTCAGGCTAACCACCACCGCGGCCACGGAAGCACCGTGTTGAGACGGAGCACATTCATTTTCTTCCCAGAAGCATTTCGACAGGGTTTCCAGGCCTGTCAACAGCCGGGAACGTCAGGTAGCTTCGAGGCAGCATGAATGCAGCCTTCCAAATGGGAAAGAAAGGATAGTTCCAGCAGGCTCCCGTTTCCACGCGCACACTCAGCTTGCCTCCCTGTGGTTTCTAACCAGTCCAAAGAGACACACGTTACCCTGCGTTTGCTTCCCTGAACCAACTTCTCGAAGTAGGGTGCTCCGCATCAAGTGAACTGCCTCAACCAAGGAATGCCCTGGCTACGCCTCTGGGGCCTGCGGCTATTCCAAAGCCTGCAGGGCCACAGGAAGCACAGGGCTGAAATCGCAGTAAGAACGCAAGCCGACTTTCTCTTAGGGGCAGGGTGACTTCAGGCAGGAGGTCCTAGATGGAATGCGAGGCCGAGGGGTCTCTCAGGGCAGCTCAGGCTAGGGCAAGGCGTAAGACCGCAAAGGCATGTGAGACGTGCCAGAAGTCTGTTCGTGAAAGTGTGGCTTTGGTGGGGCAACGAATCTGCTCCAGAAGAGAGTGCAAGCCCTTTCCCTACACTCGGCGTAGGGAGCACGGCTCCAAAGGGCTCCGGGCCTGGATGTTGCTTGGCAGACCTAGGGGTGCCGGGGAGTACTCTGTGTTCCAGCCTGGAACAGGGTGCCCCCGCGAGCCTCCCAGGTGTCCAGAAAGCTCTACTGCCGTTAAAGACGCGCAGAGCAGAGGCTACGGCCTCACGGAAACTGCCGCACGGCTCCGCTTCTGCACCTCACGTCAGGGCCTTCCCTCCAGGCCTGTGCTCAATCTGGCTGTCCCGTTAGTGACACAGCATTGCAAGATGCTGACTTTCTCCTCGAGCACAGTGACTTCAGGTACGAGGCCCGCGAAGTAGGCAAAGCAGAGTGTTTTCTCACGGCAGCTCTCACAAGGGCGACGACAAATATTTCCTGGGAGCTTCGGACTCACCAGAAATCTGGTCCTGAGGCTGTTTGAGGGCTCTGGAAATGGAGCTCTCCTCCAGGAACGTGCAGCGTGTTGCCCATCACTCGGCACGCACAGAGGGGCCTCCGAGGGGCAGAGCAATGGGCCTCGATGTTGCTCAGCCGGACCACGGCGTGCGGGTGTCTGGAGGTCCTCAGTGACCTTGGAGGGAAATGGATGCACACCCGAGGGGCCTAGGAGTCCTCAAATGGGAAATTCCGTTAAAATAAACCCGAACGGTGACTAAGAACTCATGGAAACTGCTGCATGCCGCCCTTTCTGCCCGGCTACGTAGGCAGGGCCTAAACTGGAGGCAAGTTCTCACGCTGAGTTTCCCTTCCGTTCTAGAGCTTGTCAGGCTAACCACCACCGCGGCCACGGAAGCACCGTGTTGAGACGGAGCACACTCATTTTCTTCCCAGAAGCATTTCGACAGGGTTTCCAGGCCTGTCAACAGCCGGGAACGTCAGGTAGCTTCGAGGCAGCATGAATGCAGCCTTCCAAATGGGAAAGAAAGGATAGTTCCAGCAGGCTCCCGTTTCCACGCGCACACTCAGCTTGCCTCCCTGTGGTTTCTAACCAGTCCAAAGAGACACACGTTACCCTGCGTTTGCTTCCCTGAACCAACTTCTCGAAGTAGGGTTCTCCGCATCAAGTGAACTGCCTCAACCAAGGAATGCCCTGGCTACGCCCCTGGGGCCTGCGGCTATTCCAAAGCCTGCAGGGCCACAGGAAGCACAGGGCTGAAATCGCAGTAAGAACGCAAGCCGACTTTCTCTTGGGGGCAGGGTGACTTCAGGCAGGAGGTCCTAGATGGAATGCGAGGCCGAGGGTCTCTCAGGGCAGCTCAGGCTAGGGCAAGGCGTAAGACCGCAAAGGCACGTGAGACGTGCCAGAAGTCTGTTCGTGAAAGTGTGGGTTTGGTGGGGAAACGAATCTGCTCTAGCAGAGAGTGCAGGCCGATTCCCTACACTCGGCGTAGGGAGCGCGGCTCCAAAGGGCTCCGGGCCTGGATGTTGCTTGGCAGACCTAGGGGTGCCGGGGAGTACTCTGTGTTCCAGCCTGGAACAGGGTGCCCCCGCGAGCCTCCCAGGTGTCCAGAAAGCTCTACTGCCGTTAAAGACGCGCAGAGCAGAGGCTACGGCCTCAAGGAAACTGCCGCACGGCTCCGCTTCTGCAGCTCACGTCAGGGCCTTCCCTCCAGGCCTGTGCTCAATCTGGCTGTCCCGTTAGCGACACAGCATTGCAAGATGCTGACTTTCTCCTCGAGCACAGTGACTTCTTGTACGAGGCCCGCGAAGTAGGCAAAGCAGAGTGTTTTCTCAAGGCAGCTCACACAAGGGCGACGACAAATATATCCTGGGAGCTTCGGACTCACCAGAAATCTGGTCCTGAGGCTGTTTGAGGGCTCTGGAAATGGAGCTCTCCTCCAGGAACGTGCAGCGTGTTCCTCATCACTCGGCACGCACAGAGGGGCCTCCGAGGGGCAGAGCAATGGGCCTCGATGTTGCTCAGCCGGACCACGGCGTGCGGGTGTCTGGAGGTCCTCAGTGACCTTGGAGGGAAATGGATGCACACCCGAGGGGCCTAGGAGTCCTCAAATGGGAAATTCCGTTAAAATAAACCCGAACGGTGACTAAGAACTCATGGAAACTGCTGCATGCCGCCCTTTCTGCCCGGCTACGTAGGCAGGGCCTAAACTGGAGGCAAGTTCTCACGCTGAGTTTCCCTTCCGTTTTAGAGCTTGTCAGGCTAACGACCACTGCGGCCACGGAAGCACCGGGTTCAGACGGAGCACACTCCTTTTCCTTCCCAGAAGCATTTCGACAGGGTTTCCAGGCCTGTCAACAGCCGGGAACGTCAGGTAGCTTCGAGGCAGCATGAATGCAGCCTTCCAAATGGGAAAGAAAGGATAGTTCCAGCAGGCTCCCGTTTCCACGCGCACACTCAGCTTGCCTCCCTGTGGTTTCTAACCAGTCCAAAGAGACACACGTTACCCTGCGTTTGCTTCCCTGAAGCAACTTCTCGAAGTAGGGTGCTCCGCATCAAGTGAACTGCCTCAACCAAGGAGTGCCCTGGCTACGCCTCTGGGGCCTGCGGCTATTCCAAAGCCTGCAGGGCCACAGGAAGCACAGGGCTGAAATCGCAGTAAGAACGCAAGCCGACTTTGTCTTGGGGGCAGGGTGACTTCAGGCAGGAGGTCCTAGATGGAATGCGAGGCCGAGGGGTCTCTCAGGGCAGCTCAGGCTAGGGCAAGGCGTAAGACCGCAAAGGCATGTGAGACGTGCCAGAAGTCTGTTCGTGAAAGTGTGGCTTTGGTGGGGAAACGAATCTGCTCCAGAGGAGAGTGCAGGCCGTTTCCCTACACTCGGCGTAGGGAGCGCGGCTCCAAAGGGCTCCGGGCCTGGATGTTGCTTGGCAGACCTAGGGGTGCCGGGGAGTACTCTGTGTTCCAGCCTGGAACAGGGTGCCCCCGCGAGCCTCCCAGGTGTCCAGAAAGCTCTACTGCCGTTAAAGACGCGCAGAGCAGAGGCTACGGCCTCACGGAAACTGCCGCACGGCTCCGCTTCTGCACCTCACGTCAGGGCCTTCCCTCCAGGCCTGTGCTCAATCTGGCTGTCCCGTTAGCGACACAGCATTGCAAGATGCTGTCTTTCTCCTCGAGCAGAGTGCCTTCAGGTACGAGGCCCGCGAAGTAGGCAAAGCAGAGTGTTTTCTCACGGCAGCTCTCACAAGGGCGACGACAAGTATTTCCTGGGAGCTTCGGACTCACCAGAAATCTGGTCCTGAGGCTGTTTGAGGGCTCTGGAAATGGAGCTCTCCTCCAGGAACGTGCAGCGTGTTGCCCATCACTCGGCACGCACAGAGGGGCCTCCGAGGGGCAGAGCAATGGGCCTCGATGTTGCTCAGCCGGACCACGGCGTGCGGGTGTCTGGAGGTCCTCAGTGACCTTGGAGGGAAATGGATGCACACCCGAGGGGCCTAGGAGTCCTCAAATGGGAAATTCCGTTAAAATAAACCCGAACGGTGACTAAGAACTCATGGAAAGTGCTGCATGCCGCCCTTTCTGCCCGGCTACGTAGGCAGGGCCTAAACTGGAGGCAAGTTCTCACGCTGAGTTTCCCTTCCGTTCTAGAGCTTGTCAGGCTAACCACCACCGCGGCCACGGAAGTACTGGGTTGAGTCGGAGCACACTCATTTTCTTCCCAGAAGCATTTCGACAGGGTTTCCAGGCCTGTCAACAGCCGGGAACGTCAGGTAGCTTCGAGGCAGCATGAATGCAGCCTTCCAAATGGGAAAGAAAGGATAGTTCCAGCAGGCTCCCGTTTCCACGCGCACACTCAGCTTGCCTCCCTGTGGTTTCTAACCAGTCCAAAGAGACACACGTTACCCTGCGTTTGCTTCCCTGAACCAACTTCTCGAAGTAGGGTGCTCCGCATCAAGTGAACTGCCTCAACCAAGGAATGCCCTGGCTACGCCTCTGGGGCCTGCGGCTATTCCAAAGCCTGCAGGGCCACAGGAAGCACAGGGCTTAAATCGCAGTAAGAACGCAAGCCGACTTTCTCTTGGGGGCAGGGTGACTTCAGGCAGGAGGTCCTAGATGGAATGCGAGGCCGAGGGGTCTCTCAGGGCAGCTCAGGCTAGGGCAAGGCGTAAGACCGCAAAGGCATGTGAGACGTGCCAGAAGTCTGTTCGTGAAAGTGTGGGTTTGGTGGGGCAACGAATCTGCTCCAGAAGAGAGTGCAGGCCGTTTCCCTACACTCGGCGTAGGGAGCGCGGCTCCAAAGGGCTCCGGGCCTGGATGTTGCTTGGCAGACATGGGGGTGCCGGGGAGTACTCTGTGTTCCAGCCTGGAACAGGGTGCCCCCGCGAGCCTCCCAGGTGTCCAGAAAGCTCTACTGCCGTTAAAGACGCGCAGAGCAGAGGCTACGGCCTCACGGAAACTGCCGCACGGCTCAGCTTCTGCACCTCACGTCAGGGCCTACCCTCCAGGACTGTGCTCAATCTGGCTGTCCCGTTAGCGACACAGCATTGCAAGATGCTGACTTTCTCCTCGAGCACAGTGACTTCAGGTACGAGGCCCGCGAAGTAGGCAAAGCAGAGTGTTTTCTCACGGCAGCTCTCACAAGGACGACGACAAGTATTTCCTGGAAGCTTCGGACTCACCAGAAATCTGGTCCTGAGGCTGTTTGAGGGCTCTGGAAATGGAGCTCTCCTCCAGGAACGTGCAGCGTGTTGCCCATCACTCGGCACGCTCGGAGGGCCTCCGAGGGGCAGAGCAATGGGCCTCGATGTTGCTCAGCCGGACCACGGCGTGCGGGTGTCTGGAGGTCCTCAGTGACCTTGGAGGGAAATGGATGCACACCCGAGGGGCCTAGGAGTCCTCAAATGGGAAATTCCGTTAAAATAAACCCGAACGGTGACTAAGAACTCATGGAAACTGCTGCATGCCGCCCTTTCTGCCCGGCTACGTAGGCAGGGCCTAAACTGGAGGCAAGTTCTCACGCTGAGTTTCCCTTCCGTTCTAGAGCTTGTCAGGCTAACCACCACCGCGGCCACGGAAGCACCGTGTTGAGACGGAGCACATTCATTTTCTTCCCAGAAGCATTTCGACAGGGTTTCCAGGCCTGTCAACAGCCGGGAACGTCAGGTAGCTTCGAGGCAGCATGAATGCAGCCTTCCAAATGGGAAAGAAAGGATAGTTCCAGCAGGCTCCCGTTTCCACGCGCACACTCAGCTTGCCTCCCTGTGGTTTCTAACCAGTCCAAAGAGACACACGTTACCCTGCGTTTGCTTCCCTGAAGCAACTTCTCGAAGTAGGGTGCTCCGCATCAAGTGAACTGCCTCAACCAAGGAATGCCCTGGCTACGCCTTTGGGGCCTGCGGCTATTCCAAAGCCTGCAGGGCCACAGGAAGCACAGGGCTGAAATCGCAGTAAGAACGCAAGCCGACTTTCTCTTAGGGGCAGGGTGACTTCAGGCAGGAGGTCCTAGATGGAATGCGAGGCCGAGGGGTCTCTCAGGGCAGCTCAAGCTAGGGCAAGGCGTAAGACCGCAAAGGCATGTGAGACGTGCCAGAAGTCTGTTCGTGAAAGTGTGGGTTTGGTGGGGCAACGAATCTGCTCCAGAAGAGAGTGCAAGCCCTTTCCCTACACTCGGCGTAGGGAGCGCGGCTCCAAAGGGCTCCGGGCCTGGATGTTGCTTGGCAGACCTAGGGGTGCCGGGGAGTACTCTGTGTTCCAGCCTGGAACAGGGTGCCCCCGCGAGCCTCCCAGGTGTCCAGAAAGCTCTACTGCCGTTAAAGACGCGCAGAGCAGAGGCTACGGCCTCACGGAAACTGCCGCACGGCTCCGCTTCTGCACCTCACGTCAGGGCCTTCCCTCCAGGCCTGTGCTCAATCTGGCTGTCCCGTTAGCGACACAGCATTGCAAGATGCTGACTTTCTCCTCGAGCACAGTGACTTCTGGTACGAGGCCCGCGAAGTAGGCAAAGCAGAGTGTTTTCTCACGGCAGCTCTCACAAGGGCGACGACAAATATTTCCTGGGAGCTTCGGACTCCCCAGAAATCTGGTCCTGAGGCTGTTTGAGGGCTCTGGAAATGGAGCTCTCCTCCAGGAACGTGCAGCGTGTTGCCCGTAACTCGGCACGCACAGAGGGGCCTCCGAGGGGCAGAGCAATGGGCCTCGATGTTGCTCAGCCGGACCACGGCGTGCGGGTGTCTGGAGGTCCTCAGTGACCTTGGAGGGAAATGGATGCACACCCGAGGGGCCTAGGAGTCCTCAAATGGGAAATTCCGTTAAAATAAACCCGAACGGTGACTAAGAACTCATGGAAACTGCTGCATGCCGCCCTTTCTGCCCGGCTACGTTGGCAGGGCCTGAACTGGAGACAAGGTCTCACGCTGAGTTTCCCTTCCGTTCTAGAACTTGTCAGGCTAACCACCACAGCGGCCACGGAAGCACCGGGTTGAGTCGGAGCACACTCATTTTCTTCCCAGAAGCATTTCGACAGGGTTCCCAGGCCTGTAAAAAGCCGGAAACGTCAGGTAGCTTCGAGGCAGCATGAATGCAGCCTTCCAAATGGGAAAGAAAGGATAGTTCCAGCAGGCTCCCGTTTCCACGCGCACACTCAGCTTGCCTCCCTGTGGTTTCTAACCAGTCCAAAGAGACACACGTTACCCTGCGTTTGCTTCCCTGAACCAACTTCTCGAAGTAGGGTTCTCCGCATCAAGTGAACTGCCTCAACCAAGGAATGCCCTGGCTACGCCTCTGGGGCCTGCGGCTATTCCAAAGCCTGCAGGGCCACAGGAAGCACAGGGCTGAAATCGCAGTAAGAACGCAAGCCGACTTTCTCTTGGGGGCAGGGCGACTTCAGGCAGGAGGTCCTAGATGGAATGCGAGGCCGAGGGTCTCTCAGGGCAGCTCAGGCTAGGGCAAGGCGTAAGACCGCAAAGGCACGTGAGACGTGCCAGAAGTCTGTTCGTGAAAGTGTGGGTTTGGTGGGGAAACGAATCTGCTCTAGCAGAGAGTGCAGGCCGATTCCCTACACTCGGCGTAGGGAGCGCGGCTCCAAAGGGCTCCGGGCCTGGATGTTGCTTGGCAGACCTAGGGGTGCCGGGGAGTACTCTGTGTTCCAGCCTGGAACAGGGTGCCCCCGCGAGCCTCTCATGTGTCCAGAAAGCTCTACTGCCGTTAAAGACGCGCAGAGCAGAGGCTACGGCCTCACGGAAACTGCCGCACGGCTCCGCTTCTGCACCTCACGTCAGGGCCTTCCCTCCAGGCCTGTGCTCAATCTGGCTGTCCCGTTAGCGACACAGCATTGCAAGATGCTGACTTTCTCCTCGAGCACAGTGACTTCTGGTACAAGGCCCGCGAAGTAGGCAAAGCAGAGTGTTTTCTCAAGGCAGCTCTCACAAGGGCGACGACAAATATTTCCTGGGAGCTTCGGACTCACCAGAAATCTGGTCCTGAGGCTGTTTGAGGGCTCTGGAAATGGAGCTCTCCTCCAGGAACGTGCAGCGTGTTGCCCATCACTCGGCACGCACAGAGGGGCCTCCGAGGGGCAGAGCAATGGGCCTCGATGTTGCTCAGCCGGACCACGGCGTGCGGGTGTCTGGAGGTCCTCAGTGACCTTGGAGGGAAATGGATGCACACCCGAGGGGCCTAGGAGTCCTCAAATGAGAAATTCCGTTAAAATAAACCCGAACGGTGACTAAGAACTCATGGAAACTGCTGCATGCCTCCCTTTCTGCCCGGCTACGTAGGCAGGACCTAAACTGGAGGCAAGTTCTCACGCTGAGTTTCCCTTCCGTTCTAGAGCTTGTCAGGCTAACCACCACCGCGGCCACGGAAGCACCGTGTTGAGACGGAGCACATTCATTTTCTTCCCAGAAGCATTTCGACAGGGTTTCCAGGCCTGTCAACAGCCGGGAACGTCAGGTAGCTTCGAGGCAGCATGAATGCAGCCTTCCAAATGGGAAAGAAAGGATAGTTCCAGCAGGCTCCCGTTTCCACGCGCACACTCAGCTTGCCTCCCTGTGGTTTCTAACCAGTCCAAAGAGACACACGTTACCCTGCGTTTGCTTCCCTGAACCAACTTCTCGAAGTAGGGTGCTCCGCATCAAGTGAACTGCCTCAACCAAGGAATGCCCTGGCTACGCCTCTGGGGCCTGCGGCTATTCCAAAGCCTGCAGGGCCACAGGAAGCACAGGGCTGAAATCGCAGTAAGAACGCAAGCCGACTTTCTCTTAGGGGCAGGGTGACTTCAGGCAGGAGGTCCTAGATGGAATGCGAGGCCGAGGGGTCTCTCAGGGCAGCTCAGGCTAGGGCAAGGCGTAAGACCGCAAAGGCATGTGAGACGTGCCAGAAGTCTGTTCGTGAAAGTGTGGCTTTGGTGGGGCAACGAATCTGCTCCAGAAGAGAGTGCAAGCCCTTTCCCTACACTCGGCGTAGGGAGCGCGGCTCCAAAGGGCTCCGGGCCTGGATGTTGCTTGGCAGACCTAGGGGTGCCGGGGAGTACTCTGTGTTCCAGCCTGGAACAGGGTGCCCCCGCGAGCCTCCCAGGTGTCCAGAAAGCTCTACTGCCGTTAAAGACGCGCAGAGCAGAGGCTACGGCCTCACGGAAACTGCCGCACGGCTCCGCTTCTGCACCTCACGTCAGGGCCTTCCCTCCAGGCCTGTGCTCAATCTGGCTGTCCCGTTAGCGACACAGCATTGCAAGATGCTGACTTTCTCCTCGAGCACAGTGACTTCTGGTACGAGGCCCGCGAAGTAGGCAAAGCAGAGTGTTTTCTCACGGCAGCTCTCACAAGGGCGACGACAAATATTTCCTGGGAGCTTCGGACTCACCAGAAATCTGGTCCTGAGGCTGTTTGAGGGCTCTGGAAATGGAGCTCTCCTCCAGGAACGTGCAGCGTGTTGCCCATCACTCGGCACGCACAGAGGGGCCTCCGAGGGGCAGAGCAATGGGCCTCGATGTTGCTCAGCCGGACCACGGCGTGCGGGTGTCTGGAGGTCCTCAGTGACCTTGGAGGGAAATGGATGCACACCCGAGGGGCCTAGGAGTCCTCAAATGGGAAATTCCGTTAAAATAAACCCGAACGGTGACTAAGAACTCATGGAAAGTGCTGCATGCCGCCCTTTCTGCCCGGCTACGTAGGCAGGGCCTAAACTGGAGGCAAGTTCTCACGCTGAGTTTCCCTTCCGTTCTAGAGCTTGTCAGGCTAACCACCACCGCGGCCACGGAAGTACTGGGTTGAGTCGGAGCACACTCATTTTCTTCCCAGAAGCATTTCGACAGGGTTTCCAGGCCTGTCAACAGCCGGGAACGTCAGGTAGCTTCGAGGCAGCATGAATGCAGCCTTCCAAATGGGAAAGAAAGGATAGTTCCAGCAGGCTCCCGTTTCCACGCGCACACTCAGCTTGCCTCCCTGTGGTTTCTAACCAGTCCAAAGAGACACACGTTACCCTGCGTTTGCTTCCCTGAACCAACTTCTCGAAGTAGGGTGCTCCGCATCAAGTGAACTGCCTCAACCAAGGAATGCCCTGGCTACGCCTCTGGGGCCTGCGGCTATTCCAAAGCCTGCAGGGCCACAGGAAGCACAGGGCTTAAATCGCAGTAAGAACGCAAGCCGACTTTCTCTTGGGGGCAGGGTGACTTCAGGCAGGAGGTCCTAGATGGAATGCGAGGCCGAGGGGTCTCTCAGGGCAGCTCAGGCTAGGGCAAGGCGTAAGACCGCAAAGGCATGTGAGACGTGCCAGAAGTCTGTTCGTGAAAGTGTGGGTTTGGTGGGGCAACGAATCTGCTCCAGAAGAGAGTGCAGGCCGTTTCCCTACACTCGGCGTAGGGAGCGCGGCTCCAAAGGGCTCCGGGCCTGGATGTTGCTTGGCAGACATGGGGGTGCCGGGGAGTACTCTGTGTTCCAGCCTGGAACAGGGTGCCCCCGCGAGCCTCCCAGGTGTCCAGAAAGCTCTACTGCCGTTAAAGACGCGCAGAGCAGAGGCTACGGCCTCACGGAAACTGCCGCACGGCTCAGCTTCTGCACCTCACGTCAGGGCCTACCCTCCAGGACTGTGCTCAATCTGGCTGTCCCGTTAGCGACACAGCATTGCAAGATGCTGACTTTCTCCTCGAGCACAGTGACTTCAGGTACGAGGCCCGCGAAGTAGGCAAAGCAGAGTGTTTTCTCACGTCAGCTCTCACAAGGACGACGACAAGTATTTCCTGGAAGCTTCGGACTCACCAGAAATCTGGTCCTGAGGCTGTTTGAGGGCTCTGGAAATGGAGCTCTCCTCCAGGAACGTGCAGCGTGTTGCCCATCACTCGGCACGCTCGGAGGGCCTCCGAGGGGCAGAGCAATGGGCCTCGATGTTGCTCAGCCGGACCACGGCGTGCGGGTGTCTGGAGGTCCTCAGTGACCTTGGAGGGAAATGGATGCACACCCGAGGGGCCTAGGAGTCCTCAAATGGGAAATTCCGTTAAAATAAACCCGAACGGTGACTAAGAACTCATGGAAACTGCTGCATGCCGCCCTTTCTGCCCGGCTACGTAGGCAGGGCCTAAACTGGAGGCAAGTTCTCACGCTGAGTTTCCCTTCCGTTCTAGAGTTTGTCAGGCTAACCACCACCGCGGCCACGGAAGCACCGGGTTGAGTCGGAGCACACTCATTTTCTTCCCAGAAGCATTTCGACAGGGTTTCCAGGCCTGTCAACAGCCAGGAACGTCAGGTAGCTTCGAGGCAGCATGAATGCAGCCTTCCAAATGGGAAAGAAAGGATAGTTCCAGCAGGCTCCCGTTTCCACACGCACACTCAGCTTCCCTCCCTGTGGTTTCTAACCAGTCCAAAGAGACACACGTTACCCTGCGTTTGCTTCCCTGAACCAACTTCTCGAAGTAGGGTGCTCCGCATCAAGTGAACTGCCTCAACCAAGGAGTGCCCTGGCTACGCCTCTGGGGCCTGCGGCTATTCCAAAGCCTGCAGGGCCACAGGAAGCACAGGGCTGAAATCGCAGTAAGAACGCAAGCCGACTTTCTCTTGGGGGCAGGGTGACTTCAGGCAGGAGGTCCTAGATGGAATGCGAGGCCGAGGGGTCTCTCAGGGCAGCTCAGGCTAGGGCAAGGCGTAAGACCGCAAAGGCATGTGAGACGTGCCAGAAGTCTGTTCGTGAAAGTGTGGGTTTGGTGGGGAAAGGAATCTGCTCCAGAAGAGAGTGCAGGGCCGTTTCCCTACACTCGGCGTAGGGAGCGCGGCTCCAAAGGGCTCCGGGCCTGGATGTTGCTTGGCAGACCTAGGGGTGCCGGGGAGTACTCTGTGTTCCAGCCTGGAACAGGGTGCCCCCGCGAGCCTCCCAGGTGTCCAGAAAGCTCTACTGCCGTTAAAGACGCGCAGAGCAGAGGCTACGGCCTCACGGAAACTGCCGCACGGCTCCGCTTCTGCACCTCACGTCAGGGCCTTCCCTCCAGGCCTGTGCTCAATCTGGCTGTCCCGTTAGCGACACAGCATTGCAAGATGCTGACTTTCTCCTCGAGCACAGTGACTTCTGGTACGAGGCCCGCGAAGTAGGCAAAGCAGAGTGTTTTCTCACGGCAGCTCTCACAAGGGCGACGACAAATATTTCCTGGGAGCTTCGGACTCACCAGAAATCTGGTCCTGAGGCTGTTTGAGGGCTCTGGAAATGGAGCTCTCCTCCAGGAACGTGCAGCGTGTTGCCCATCACTCGGCAAGCTCGGAGGGCCTCCGAGGGGCAGAACAATGGGCCTCGATGTTGCTCAGCCGGACCACGGCGTGCGGGTGTCTGGAGGTCCTCAGTGACCTTGGAGGGAAATGGATGCACACCCGAGGGGCCTAGGAGTCCTCAAATGGGAAATTCCGTTAAAATAAACCCGAACGGTGACTAAGAACTCATGGAAACTGCTGCATGCCGCCCTTTCTGCCCGGCTACGTAGGCAGGGCCTAAACTGGAGGCAAGTTCTCACGCTGAGTTTCCCTTCCGTTCTAGAGCTTGTCAGGCTAACCACCACCGCGGCCACGGAAGCACCGTGTTGAGACGGAGCACACTCATTTTCTTCCCAGAAGCATTTCGACAGGGTTTCCAGGCCTGTCAACAGCCGGGAACGTCAGGTAGCTTCGAGGCAGCATGAATGCAGCCTTCCAAATGGGAAAGAAAGGATAGTTCCAGCAGGCTCCCGTTTCCACGCGCACACTCAGCTTGCCTCCCTGTGGTTTCTAACCAGTCCAAAGAGACACACGTTACCCTGCGTTTGCTTCCCTGAACCAACTTCTCGAAGTAGGGTTCTCCGCATCAAGTGAACTGCCTCAACCAAGGAATGCCCTGGCTACGCCCCTGGGGCCTGCGGCTATTCCAAAGCCTGCAGGGCCACAGGAAGCACAGGGCTGAAATCGCAGTAAGAACGCAAGCCGACTTTCTCTTGGGGGCAGGGTGACTTCAGGCAGGAGGTCCTAGATGGAATGCGAGGCCGAGGGTCTCTCAGGGCAGCTCAGGCTAGGGCAAGGCGTAAGACCGCAAAGGCACGTGAGACGTGCCAAAAGTCTGTTCGTGAAAGTGTGGGTTTGGTGGGGAAACGAATCTGCTCTAGCAGAGAGTGCAGGCCGATTCCCTACACTCGGCGTAGGGAGCGCGGCTCCAAAGGGCTCCGGGCCTGGATGTTGCTTGGCAGACCTAGGGGTGCCGGGGAGTACTCTGTGTTCCAGCCTGGAACAGGGTGCCCCCGCGAGCCTCCCAGGTGTCCAGAAAGCTCTACTGCCGTTAAAGACGCGCAGAGCAGAGGCTACGGCCTCAAGGAAACTGCCGCACGGCTCCGCTTCTGCAGCTCACGTCAGGGCCTTCCCTCCAGGCCTGTGCTCAATCTGGCTGTCCCGTTAGCGACACAGCATTGCAAGATGCTGACTTTCTCCTCGAGCACAGTGACTTCTGGTACGAGGCCCGCGAAGTAGGCAAAGCAGAGTGTTTTCTCAAGGCAGCTCACACAAGGGCGACGACAAATATATCCTGGGAGCTTCGGACTCACCAGAAATCTGGTCCTGAGGCTGTTTGAGGGCTCTGGAAATGGAGCTCTCCTCCAGGAACGTGCAGCGTGTTCCTCATCACTCGGCACGCACAGAGGGGCCTCCGAGGGGCAGAGCAATGGGCCTCGATGTTGCTCAGCCGGACCACGGCGTGCGGGTGTCTGGAGGTCCTCAGTGACCTTGGAGGGAAATGGATGCACACCCGAGGGGCCTAGGAGTCCTCAAATGGGAAATTCCGTTAAAATAAACCCGAACGGTGACTAAGAACTCATGGAAACTGCTGCATGCCGCCCTTTCTGCCCGGCTACGTAGGCAGGGCCTAAACTGGAGGCAAGTTCTCACGCTGAGTTTCCCTTCCGTTTTAGAGCTTGTCAGGCTAACGACCACTGCGGCCACGGAAGCACCGGGTTCAGACGGAGCACACTCCTTTTCCTTCCCAGAAGCATTTCGACAGGGTTTCCAGGCCTGTCAACAGCCGGGAACGTCAGGTAGCTTCGAGGCAGCATGAATGCAGCCTTCCAAATGGGAAAGAAAGGATAGTTCCAGCAGGCTCCCGTTTCCACGCGCACACTCAGCTTGCCTCCCTGTGGTTTCTAACCAGTCCAAAGAGACACACGTTACCCTGCGTTTGCTTCCCTGAACCAACTTCTCGAAGTAGGGTGCTCCGCATCAAGTGAACTGCCTCAACCAAGGAATGCCCTGGCTACGCCTCTGGGGCCTGCGGCTATTCCAAAGCCTGCAGGGCCACAGGAAGCACAGGGCTGAAATCGCAGTAAGAACGCAAGCCGACTTTCTCTTGGGGGCAGGGTGACTTCAGGCAGGAGGTCCTAGATGGAATGCGAGGCCGAGGGGTCTTTCAGGGCAGCTCAGGCTAGGGCAAGGCGTAAGACCGCAAAGGCATGTGAGACGTGCCAGAAGTCTGTTCGTGAAAGTGTGGGTTTGGTGGGGCAACGAATCTGCTCCAGAAGAGAGTGCAGGCCGTTTCCCTACACTCGGCGTAGGGAGCGCGGCTCCAAAGGGCTCCGGGCCTGGATGTTGCTTGGCAGACATGGGGGTGCCGGGGAGTACTCTGTGTTCCAGCCTGGAACAGGGTGCCCCCGCGAGCCTCCCAGGTGTCCAGAAAGCTCTACTGCCGTTAAAGACGCGCAGAGCAGAGGCTACGGCCTCACGGAAACTGCCGCACGGCTCAGCTTCTGCACCTCACGTCAGGGCCTACCCTCCAGGACTGTGCTCAATCTGGCTGTCCCGTTAGCGACACAGCATTGCAAGATGCTGACTTTCTCCTCGAGCACAGTGACTTCAGGTACGAGGCCCGCGAAGTAGGCAAAGCAGAGTGTTTTCTCACGGCAGCTCTCACAAGGACGACGACAAGTATTTCCTGGAAGCTTCGGACTCACCAGAAATCTGGTCCTGAGGCTGTTTGAGGGCTCTGGAAATGGAGCTCTCCTCCAGGAACGTGCAGCGTGTTGCCCATCACTCGGCACGCTCGGAGGGCCTCCGAGGGGCAGAGCAATGGGCCTCGATGTTGCTCAGCCGGACCACGGCGTGCGGGTGTCTGGAGGTCCTCAGTGACCTTGGAGGGAAATGGATGCACACCCGAGGGGCCTAGGAGTCCTCAAATGGGAAATTCCGTTAAAATAAACCCGAACGGTGACTAAGAACTCATGGAAACTGCTGCATGCCGCCCTTTCTGCCCGGCTACGTAGGCAGGGCCTAAACTGGAGGCAAGTTCTCACGCTGAGTTTCCCTTCCGTTCTAGAGCTTGTCAGGCTAACCACCACCGCGGCCACGGAAGCACCGTGTTGAGACGGAGCACATTCATTTTCTTCCCAGAAGCATTTCGACAGGGTTTCCAGGCCTGTCAACAGCCGGGAACGTCAGGTAGCTTCGAGGCAGCATGAATGCAGCCTTCCAAATGGGAAAGAAAGGATAGTTCCAGCAGGCTCCCGTTTCCACGCGCACACTCAGCTTGCCTCCCTGTGGTTTCTAACCAGTCCAAAGAGACACACGTTACCCTGCGTTTGCTTCCCTGAAGCAACTTCTCGAAGTAGGGTGCTCCGCATCAAGTGAACTGCCTCAACCAAGGAATGCCCTGGCTACGCCTCTGGGGCCTGCGGCTATTCCAAAGCCTGCAGGGCCACAGGAAGCACAGGGCTGAAATCGCAGTAAGAACGCAAGCCGACTTTCTCTTAGGGGCAGGGTGACTTCAGGCAGGAGGTCCTAGATGGAATGCGAGGCCGAGGGGTCTCTCAGGGCAGCTCAAGCTAGGGCAAGGCGTAAGACCGCAAAGGCATGTGAGACGTGCCAGAAGTCTGTTCGTGAAAGTGTGGGTTTGGTGGGGCAACGAATCTGCTCCAGAAGAGAGTGCAAGCCCTTTCCCTACACTCGGCGTAGGGAGCGCGGCTCCAAAGGGCTCCGGGCCTGGATGTTGCTTGGCAGACCTAGGGGTGCCGGGGAGTACTCTGTGTTCCAGCCTGGAACAGGGTGCCCCCGCGAGCCTCCCAGGTGTCCAGAAAGCTCTACTGCCGTTAAAGACGCGCAGAGCAGAGGCTACGGCCTCACGGAAACTGCCGCACGGCTCAGCTTCTGCACCTCACGTCAGGGCCTTCCCTCCAGGCCTGTGCTCAATCTGGCTGTCCCGTTAGCGACACAGCATTGCAAGATGCTGACTTTCTCCTCGAGCACAGTGACTTCTGGTACGAGGCCCGCGAAGTAGGCAAAGCAGAGTGTTTTCTCACGGCAGCTCTCACAAGGGCGACGACAAATATTTCCTGGGAGCTTCGGACTCCCCAGAAATCTGGTCCTGAGGCTGTTTGAGGGCTCTGGAAATGGAGCTCTCCTCCAGGAACGTGCAGCGTGTTGCCCGTAACTCGGCACGCACAGAGGGGCCTCCGAGGGGCAGAGCAATGGGCCTCGATGTTGCTCAGCCGGACCACGGCGTGCGGGTGTCTGGAGGTCCTCAGTGACCTTGGAGGGAAATGGATGCACACCCGAGGGGCCTAGGAGTCCTCAAATGGGAAATTCCGTTAAAATAAACCCGAACGGTGACTAAGAACTCATGGAAACTGCTGCATGCCGCCCTTTCTGCCCGGCTACGTTGGCAGGGCCTGAACTGGAGACAAGGTCTCACACTGAGTTTCCCTTCCGTTCTAGAACTTGTCAGGCTAACCACCACAGCGGCCACGGAAGCACCGGGTTGAGTCGGAGCACACTCATTTTCTTCCCAGAAGCATTTCGACAGGGTTCCCAGGCCTGTAAAAAGCCGGAAACGTCAGGTAGCTTCGAGGCAGCATGAATGCAGCCTTCCAAATGGGAAAGAAAGGATAGTTCCAGCAGGCTCCCGTTTCCACGCGCACACTCAGCTTGCCTCCCTGTGGTTTCTAACCAGTCCAAAGAGACACACGTTACCCTGCGTTTGCTTCCCTGAACCAACTTCTCGAAGTAGGGTTCTCCGCATCAAGTGAACTGCCTCAACCAAGGAATGCCCTGGCTACGCCTCTGGGGCCTGCGGCTATTCCAAAGCCTGCAGGGCCACAGGAAGCACAGGGCTGAAATCGCAGTAAGAACGCAAGCCGACTTTCTCTTGGGGGCAGGGCGACTTCAGGCAGGAGGTCCTAGATGGAATGCGAGGCCGAGGGTCTCTCAGGGCAGCTCAGGCTAGGGCAAGGCGTAAGACCGCAAAGGCACGTGAGACGTGCCAGAAGTCTGTTCGTGAAAGTGTGGGTTTGGTGGGGAAACGAATCTGCTCTAGCAGAGAGTGCAGGCCGATTCCCTACACTCGGCGTAGGGAGCGCGGCTCCAAAGGGCTCCGGGCCTGGATGTTGCTTGGCAGACCTAGGGGTGCCGGGGAGTACTCTGTGTTCCAGCCTGGAACAGGGTGCCCCCGCGAGCCTCTCATGTGTCCAGAAAGCTCTACTGCCGTTAAAGACGCGCAGAGCAGAGGCTACGGCCTCACGGAAACTGCCGCACGGCTCCGCTTCTGCACCTCACGTCAGGGCCTTCCCTCCAGGCCTGTGCTCAATCTGGCTGTCCCGTTAGCGACACAGCATTGCAAGATGCTGACTTTCTCCTCGAGCACAGTGACTTCTGGTACAAGGCCCGCGAAGTAGGCAAAGCAGAGTGTTTTCTCAAGGCAGCTCTCACAAGGGCGACGACAAATATTTCCTGGGAGCTTCGGACTCACCAGAAATCTGGTCCTGAGGCTGTTTGAGGGCTCTGGAAATGGAGCTCTCCTCCAGGAACGTGCAGCGTGTTGCCCATCACTCGGCACGCACAGAGGGGCCTCCGAGGGGCAGAGCAATGGGCCTCGATGTTGCTCAGCCGGACCACGGCGTGCGGGTGTCTGGAGGTCCTCAGTGACCTTGGAGGGAAATGGATGCACACCCGAGGGGCCTAGGAGTCCTCAAATGAGAAATTCCGTTAAAATAAACCCGAACGGTGACTAAGAACTCATGGAAACTGCTGCATGCCGCCCTTTCTGCCCGGCTACGTAGGCAGGACCTAAACTGGAGGCAAGTTCTCACGCTGAGTTTCCCTTCCGTTCTAGAGCTTGTCAGGCTAACCACCACCGCGGCCACGGAAGCACCGTGTTGAGACGGAGCACATTCATTTTCTTCCCAGAAGCATTTCGACAGGGTTTCCAGGCCTGTCAACAGCCGGGAACGTCAGGTAGCTTCGAGGCAGCATGAATGCAGCCTTCCAAATGGGAAAGAAAGGATAGTTCCAGCAGGCTCCCGTTTCCACGCGCACACTCAGCTTGCCTCCCTGTGGTTTCTAACCAGTCCAAAGAGACACACGTTACCCTGCGTTTGCTTCCCTGAACCAACTTCTCGAAGTAGGGTGCTCCGCATCAAGTGAACTGCCTCAACCAAGGAATGCCCTGGCTACGCCTCTGGGGCCTGCGGCTATTCCAAAGCCTGCAGGGCCACAGGAAGCACAGGGCTGAAATCGCAGTAAGAACGCAAGCCGACTTTCTCTTAGGGGCAGGGTGACTTCAGGCAGGAGGTCCTAGATGGAATGCGAGGCCGAGGGGTCTCTCAGGGCAGCTCAGGCTAGGGCAAGGCGTAAGACCGCAAAGGCATGTGAGACGTGCCAGAAGTCTGTTCGTGAAAGTGTGGCTTTGGTGGGGAAACGAATCTGCTCCAGAGGAGAGTGCAGGCCGTTTCCCTACACTCGGCGTAGGGAGCGCGGCTCCAAAGGGCTCCGGGCCTGGATGTTGCTTGGCAGACCTAGGGGTGCCGGGGAGTACTCTGTGTTCCAGCCTGGAACAGGGTGCCCCCGCGAGCCTCCCAGGTGTCCAGAAAGCTCTACTGCCGTTAAAGACGCGCAGAGCAGAGGCTACGGCCTCACGGAAACTGCCGCACGGCTCCGCTTCTGCACCTCACGTCAGGGCCTTCCCTCCAGGCCTGTGCTCAATCTGGCTGTCCCGTTAGCGACACAGCATTGCAAGATGCTGTCTTTCTCCTCGAGCAGAGTGCCTTCAGGTACGAGGCCCGCGAAGTAGGCAAAGCAGAGTGTTTTCTCACGGCAGCTCTCACAAGGGCGACGACAAGTATTTCCTGGGAGCTTCGGACTCACCAGAAATCTGGTCCTGAGGCTGTTTGAGGGCTCTGGAAATGGAGCTCTCCTCCAGGAACGTGCAGCGTGTTGCCCATCACTCGGCACGCACAGAGGGGCCTCCGAGGGGCAGAGCAATGGGCCTCGATGTTGCTCAGCCGGACCACGGCGTGCGGGTGTCTGGAGGTCCTCAGTGACCTTGGAGGGAAATGGATGCACACCCGAGGGGCCTAGGAGTCCTCAAATGGGAAATTCCGTTAAAATAAACCCGAACGGTGACTAAGAACTCATGGAAAGTGCTGCATGCCGCCCTTTCTGCCCGGCTACGTAGGCAGGGCCTAAACTGGAGGCAAGTTCTCACGCTGAGTTTCCCTTCCGTTCTAGAGCTTGTCAGGCTAACCACCACCGCGGCCACGGAAGTACTGGGTTGAGTCGGAGCACACTCATTTTCTTCCCAGAAGCATTTCGACAGGGTTTCCAGGCCTGTCAACAGCCGGGAACGTCAGGTAGCTTCGAGGCAGCATGAATGCAGCCTTCCAAATGGGAAAGAAAGGATAGTTCCAGCAGGCTCCCGTTTCCACGCGCACACTCAGCTTGCCTCCCTGTGGTTTCTAACCAGTCCAAAGAGACACACGTTACCCTGCGTTTGCTTCCCTGAACCAACTTCTCGAAGTAGGGTGCTCCGCATCAAGTGAACTGCCTCAACCAAGGAATGCCCTGGCTACGCCTCTGGGGCCTGCGGCTATTCCAAAGCCTGCAGGGCCACAGGAAGCACAGGGCTTAAATCGCAGTAAGAACGCAAGCCGACTTTCTCTTGGGGGCAGGGTGACTTCAGGCAGGAGGTCCTAGATGGAATGCGAGGCCGAGGGGTCTCTCAGGGCAGCTCAGGCTAGGGCAAGGCGTAAGACCGCAAAGGCATGTGAGACGTGCCAGAAGTCTGTTCGTGAAAGTGTGGGTTTGGTGGGGCAACGAATCTGCTCCAGAAGAGAGTGCAGGCCGTTTCCCTACACTCGGCGTAGGGAGCGCGGCTCCAAAGGGCTCCGGGCCTGGATGTTGCTTGGCAGACATGGGGGTGCCGGGGAGTACTCTGTGTTCCAGCCTGGAACAGGGTGCCCCCGCGAGCCTCCCAGGTGTCCAGAAAGCTCTACTGCCGTTAAAGACGCGCAGAGCAGAGGCTACGGCCTCACGGAAACTGCCGCACGGCTCAGCTTCTGCACCTCACGTCAGGGCCTACCCTCCAGGACTGTGCTCAATCTGGCTGTCCCGTTAGCGACACAGCATTGCAAGATGCTGACTTTCTCCTCGAGCACAGTGACTTCAGGTACGAGGCCCGCGAAGTAGGCAAAGCAGAGTGTTTTCTCACGGCAGCTCTCACAAGGACGACGACAAGTATTTCCTGGAAGCTTCGGACTCACCAGAAATCTGGTCCTGAGGCTGTTTGAGGGCTCTGGAAATGGAGCTCTCCTCCAGGAACGTGAAGCGTGTTGCCCATCACTCGGCACGCACAGAGGGGCCTCCGAGGGGCAGAGCAATGGGCCTCGATGTTGCTCAGCCGGACCACGGCGTGCGGGTGTCTGGAGGTCCTCAGTGACCTTGGAGGGAAATGGATGCACACCCGAGGGGCCTAGGAGTCCTCAAATGGGAAATTCCGTTAAAATAAACCCGAACGGTGACTAAGAACTCATGGAAACTGCTGCATGCCGCCCTTTCTGCCCGGCTACGTAGGCAGGGCCTAAACTGGAGGCAAGTTCTCACGCTGAGTTTCCCTTCCGTTCTAGAGCTTGTCAGGCTAACCACCACCGCGGCCACGGAAGCACCGGGTTGAGTCGGAGCACACTCATTTTCTTCCCAGAAGCATTTCGACAGGGTTTCCAGGCCTGTCAACAGCCAGGAACGTCAGGTAGCTTCGAGGCAGCATGAATGCAGCCTTCCAAATGGGAAAGAAAGGATAGTTCCAGCAGGCTCCCGTTTCCACACGCACACTCAGCTTCCCTCCCTGTGGTTTCTAACCAGTCCAAAGAGACACACGTTACCCTGCGTTTGCTTCCCTGAAACAACTTCTCGAAGTAGGGTTCTCCGCATCAAGTGAACTGCCTCAACCAAGGAGTGCCCTGGCTACGCCTCTGGGGCCTGCGGCTATTCCAAAGCCTGCAGGGCCACAGGAAGCACAGGGCTGAAATCGCAGTAAGAACGCAAGCCGACTTTCTCTTGGGGGCAGGGTGACTTCAGGCAGGAGGTCCTAGATGGAATGCGAGGCCGAGGGGTCTCTCAGGGCAGCTCAGGCTAGGGCAAGGCGTAAGACCGCAAAGGCATGTGAGACGTGCCAGAAGTCTGTTCGTGAAAGTGTGGCTTTGGTGGGGCAACGAATCTGCTCCAGAAGAGAGTGCAGGCCGTTTCCCTACACTCGGCGTAGGGAGCGCGGCTCCAAAGGGCTCCGGGCCTGGATGTTGCTTGGCAGACATGGGGGTGCCGGGGAGTACTCTGTGTTCCAGCCTGGAACAGGGTGCCCCCGCGAGCCTCCCAGGTGTCCAGAAAGCTCTACTGCCGTTAAAGACGCGCAGAGCAGAGGCTACGGCCTCACGGAAACTGCCGCACGGCTCAGCTTCTGCACCTCACGTCAGGGCCTACCCTCCAGGACTGTGCTCAATCTGGCTGTCCCGTTAGCGACACAGCATTGCAAGATGCTGACTTTCTCCTCGAGCACAGTGACTTCAGGTACGAGGCCCGCGAAGTAGGCAAAGCAGAGTGTTTTCTCACGGCAGCTCTCACAAGGACGACGACAAGTATTTCCTGGAAGCTTCGGACTCACCAGAAATCTGGTCCTGAGGCTGTTTGAGGGCTCTGGAAATGGAGCTCTCCTCCAGGAACGTGAAGCGTGTTGCCCATCACTCGGCACGCACAGAGGGGCCTCCGAGGGGCAGAGCAATGGGCCTCGATGTTGCTCAGCCGGACCACGGCGTGCGGGTGTCTGGAGGTCCTCAGTGACCTTGGAGGGAAATGGATGCACACCCGAGGGGCCTAGGAGTCCTCAAATGGGAAATTCCGTTAAAATAAACCCGAACGGTGACTAAGAACTCATGGAAACTGCTGCATGCCGCCCTTTCTGCCCGGCTACGTAGGCAGGGCCTAAACTGGAGGCAAGTTCTCACGCTGAGTTTCCCTTCCGTTCTAGAGCTTGTCAGGCTAACCACCACCGCGGCCACGGAAGCACCGGGTTGAGTCGGAGCACACTCATTTTCTTCCCAGAAGCATTTCGACAGGGTTTCCAGGCCTGTCAACAGCCAGGAACGTCAGGTAGCTTCGAGGCAGCATGAATGCAGCCTTCCAAATGGGAAAGAAAGGATAGTTCCAGCAGGCTCCCGTTTCCACACGCACACTCAGCTTGCCTCCCTGTGGTTTCTAACCAGTCCAAAGAGACACACGTTACCCTGCGTTTGCTTCCCTGAACCAACTTCTCGAAGTAGGGTTCTCCGCATCAAGTGAACTGCCTCAACCAAGGAGTGCCCTGGCTACGCCTCTGGGGCCTGCGGCTATTCCAAAGCCTGCAGGGCCACAGGAAGCACAGGGCTGAAATCGCAGTAAGAACGCAAGCCGACTTTCTCTTGGGGGCAGGGTGACTTCAGGCAGGAGGTCCTAGATGGAATGCGAGGCCGAGGGGTCTCTCAGGGCAGCTCAGGCTAGGGCAAGGCGTAAGACCGCAAAGGCATGTGAGACGTGCCAGAAGTCTGTTCGTGAAAGTGTGGGTTTGGTGGGGAAAGGAATCTGCTCCAGAAGAGAGTGCAGGGCCGTTTCCCTACACTCGGCGTAGGGAGCGCGGCTCCAAAGGGCTCCGGGCCTGGATGTTGCTTGGAAGACCTAGGGGTGCCGGGGAGTACTCTGTGTTCCAGCCTGGAACAGGGTGCCCCCGCGAGCCTCCCAGGTGTCCAGAAAGCTCTACTGCCGTTAAAGACGCGCAGAGCAGAGGCTACGGCCTCACGGAAACTGCCGCACGGCTCCGCTTCTGCACCTCACGTCAGGGCCTTCCCTCCAGGCCTGTGCTCAATCTGGCTGTCCCGTTAGCGACACAGCATTGCAAGATGCTGACTTTCTCCTCGAGCACAGTGACTTCTGGTACGAGGCCCGCGAAGTAGGCAAAGCAGAGTGTTTTCTCACGGCAGCTCTCACAAGGGCGACGACAAATATTTCCTGGGAGCTTCGGACTCACCAGAAATCTGGTCCTGAGGCTGTTTGAGGGCTCTGGAAATGGAGCTCTCCTCCAGGAACGTGCAGCGTGTTGCCCATCACTCGGCAAGCTCGGAGGGCCTCCGAGGGGCAGAGCAATGGGCCTCGATGTTGCTCAGCCGGACCACGGCGTGCGGGTGTCTGGAGGTCCTCAGTGACCTTGGAGGGAAATGGATGCACACCCGAGGGGCCTAGGAGTCCTCAAATGGGAAATTCCGTTAAAATAAACCCGAACGGTGACTAAGAACTCATGGAAACTGCTGCATGCCGCCCTTTCTGCCCGGCTACGTTGGCAGGGCCTAAACTGGAGACAAGGTCTCACGCTGAGTTTCCCTTCCGTTCTAGAACTTGTCAGGCTAACCACCACCGCGGCCACGGAAGCACCGGGTAGAGTCGGAGCACACTCATTTTATTCCCAGAAGCATTTCGACAGGGTTCCCAGGCCTGTAAAAAGCCGAAAACGTCAGGTAGCTTCGAGGCAGCATGAATGCAGCCTTCCAAATGGGAAAGAAAGGATAGTTCCAGCAGGCTCCCGTTTCCACGCGCACACTCAGCTTGCCTCCCTGTGGTTTCTAACCAGTCCAAAGAGACACACGTTACCCTGCGTTTGCTTCCCTGAACCAACTTCTCGAAGTAGGGTTCTCCGCATCAAGTGAACTGCCTCAACCAAGGAATGCCCTGGCTACGCCTCTGGGGCCTGCGGCTATTCCAAAGCCTGCAGGGCCACAGGAAGCACAGGGCTTAAATCGCAGTAAGAACGCAAGCCGACTTTCTCTTGGGGGCAGGGTGACTTCAGGCAGGAGGTCCTAGATGGAATGCGAGGCCGAGGGTCTCTCAGGGCAGCTCAGGCTAGGGCAAGGCGTAAGACCGCAAAGGCATGTGAGACGTGCCAGAAGTCTGTTCGTGAAAGTGTGGGTTTGGTGGGGAAACGAATCTGCTCTAGCAGAGAGTGCAGGCCGATTCCCTACACTCGGCGTAGGGAGCGCGGCTCCAAAGGGCTCCGGGCCTGGATGTTGCTTGGCAGACCTAGGGGTGCCGGGGAGTACTCTGTGTTCCAGCCTGGAACAGGGTGCCCCCGCGAGCCTCCCAGGTGTCCAGAAAGCTCTACTGCCGTTAAAGACGCGCAGAGCTGAGGCTACGGCCTCACGGAAACTGCCGCACGGCTCCGCTTCTGCACCTCACGTCAGGGCCTTCCCTCCAGGCCTGTGCTCAATCTGGCTGTCCCGTTAGCGACACAGCATTGCAAGATGCTGACTTTCTCCTCGAGCACAGTGACTTCAGGTACGAGGCGCGCGAAGTAGGCAAAGCAGAGTGTTTTCTCAAGGCAGCTCTCACAAGGGCGACGACAAATATTTCCTGGGAGCTTCGGACTCACCAGAAATCTGGTCCTGAGGCTGTTTGAGGGCTCTGGAAATGGAGCTCTCCTCCAGGAACGTGCAGCGTGTTGCCCATCACTCGGCACGCACAGAGGGGCCTCCGAGGGGCAGAGCAATGGGCCTCGATGTTGCTCAGCCGGACCACGGCGTGCGGGTGTCTGGAGGTCCTCAGTGACCTTGGAGGGAAATGGATGCACACCCGAGGGGCCTAGGAGTCCTCAAATGGGAAATTCCGTTAAAATAAACCCGAACGGTGACTAAGAACTCATGGAAACTGCTGCATGCCGCCCTTTCTGCCCGGCTACGTAGGCAGGGCCTAAACTGGAGGCAAGTTCTCACGCTGAGTTTCCCTTCCGTTCTAGAGCTTGTCAGGCTAACCACCACCGCGGCCACGGAAGCACCGGGTTGAGTCGGAGCACACTCATTTTCTTCCCAGAAGCATTTCGACAGGGTTTCCAGGCCTGTCAACAGCCGGGAACGTCAGGTAGCTTCGAGGCAGCTTGAATGCAGCCTTCCAAATGGGAAAGAAAGGATAGTTCCAGCAGGCTCCCGTTTCCACGCGCACACTCAGCTTGTCTCCCTGTGGTTTCTAACCAGTCCAAAGAGACACACGTTACCCTGCGTTTGCTTCCCTGAACCAACTTCTCGAAGTAGGGTGCTCCGCATCAAGTGAACTGCCTCAACCAAGGAATGCCCTGGCTACGCCTCTGGGGCCTGCGGCTATTCCAAAGCCTGCAGGGCCACAGGAAGCACAGGGCTGAAATCGCAGTAAGAACGCAAGCCGACTTTCTCTTGGGGGCAGGGTGACTACAGGCAGGAGGTCCTAGATGGAATGCGAGGCCGAGGGGTCTCTCAGGGCAGCTCAGGCTAGGGCAAGGCGTAAGACCGCAAAGGCATGTGAGACGTGCCAGAAGTTTGTTCGTGAAAGTGTGGGTTTGGTGGGGCAACGAATCTGCTCCAGAAGAGAGTGCAGGCCGTTTCCCTACACTCGGCGTGGGAGCGCGGCTCCAAAGGGCTCCGGGCCTGGATGTTGCTTGGCAGACCTAGGGGTGCCGGGGAGTACTCTGTGTTCCAGCCTGGAACAGGGTGCCCCCGCGAGCCTCTCATGTGTCCAGAAAGCTCTACTGCCGTTAAAGACGCGCAGAGCAGAGGCTACGGCCTCACGGAAACTGCCGCACGGCTCCGCTTCTGCACCTCACGTCAGGGCCTTCCCTCCAGGCCTGTGCTCAATCTGGCTGTCCCGTTAGCGACACAGCATTGCAAGATGCTGACTTTCTCCTCGAGCACAGTGACTTCTGGTACGAGGCCCGCGAAGTAGGCAAAGCAGAGTGTTTTCTCACGGCAGCTCTCACAAGGGCGAGAACAAATATTTCCTGGGAGCTTCGGACTCACCAGAAATCTGGTCCTGAGGCTGTTTGAGGGCTCTGGAAATGGAGCTCTCCTCCAGGAACGTGCAGTGTGTTGCCCATCACTCGGCACGCATAGAGGGGCCTCCGAGGGGCAGAGCAATGGGCCTCGATGTTGCTCAGCCGGACCACGGCGTGCGGGTGTCTGGAGGTCCTCAGTGACCTTGGAGGGAAATGGATGCACACCCGAGGGGCCTAGGAGTCCTCAAATGGGAAATTCCGTTAAAATAAACCCGAACGGTGACTAAGAACTCATGGAAACTGCTGCATGCCGCCCTTTCTGCCCGGCTACGTAGGCAGGGCCTAAACTGGAGGCAAGTTCTCATGCTGAGTTTCCCTTCCGTTCTAGAGCTTGTCAGGCTAACCACCATCGCGGCCACGGAAGCACCGGGTTGAGTCGGAGCACACTCATTTTCTTCCCAGAAGCATTTCGACAGGGTTTCCAGGCCTGTCAACAGCCGGGAACGTCAGGTAGCTTCGAGGCAGCATGAATGCAGCCTTCCAAATGGGAAAGAAAGGATAGTTCCAGCAGGCTCCCGTTTCCACGCGCACACTCAGCTTGCCTCCCTGTGGTTTCTAACCAGTCCAAAGAGACACACGTTACCCTGCGTTTGCTTCCCTGAACCAACTTCTCGAAGTAGGGTGCTCCGCATCAAGTGAACTGCCTCAACCAAGGAATGCCCTGGCTACGCCTCTGGGGCCTGCGGCTATTCCAAAGCCTGCAGGGCCACAGGAAGCACAGGGCTGAAATCGCAGTAAGAATGCAAGCCGACTTTCTCTTGGGGGCAGGGCGACTTCAGGCAGGAGGTCCTAGATGGAATGCGAGGCCGAGGGGTCTCTCAGGGCAGCTCAGGCTAGGGCAAGGCGTAAGACCGCAAAGGCATGTGAGACGTGCCAGAAGTCTGTTCGTGAAAGTGTGGGTTTGGTGGGGCAACGAATCTGCTCCAGAAGAGAGTGCAGGCCGTTTCCCTACACTCGGCGTAGGGAGCGCGGCTCCAAAGGGCTCCGGGCCTGGATGTTGCTTGGCAGACCTAGGGGTGCCGGGGAGTACTCTGTGTTCCAGCCTGGAACAGGGTGCCCCCGCGAGCCTCCCAGGTGTCCAGAAAGCTCTACTGCCGTTAAAGACGCGCAGAGCAGAGGCTACGGCCTCACGGAAACTGCCGCACGGCTCCACTTCTGCACCTCACGTCAGGGCCTTCCCTCCAGGCCTGTGCTCAATCTGGCTGTCCCGTTAGCGACACAGCATTGCAAGATGCTGACTTTCTCCTCGAGCACAGTGACTTCAGGTACGAGGCCCGCGAAGTAGGCAAAGCAGAGTGTTTTCTCACGGCAGCTCTCACAAGGACGATGCCAAGTATTTCCTGGGAGCTTCGGACTCACCAGAAATCTGGTCCTGAGGCTGTTTGAGGGCTCTGGAAATGGAGCTCTCCTCCAGGAACGTGCAGCGTGTTGCCCATCACTCGGCACGCACAGAGGGGCCTCCGAGGGGCAGAGCAATGGGCCTCGATGTTGCTCAGCCGGACCACGGCGTGCGGGTGTCTGGAGGTCCTCAGTGACCTTGGAGGGAAATGGATGCACACCCGAGGGGCCTAGGAGTCCTCAAATGGGAAATTCCGTTAAAATAAACCCGAACGGTGACTAAGAACTCATGGAAACTGCTGCATGCCGCCCTTTCTGCCCGGCTACATAGGCAGGGCCTAAACTGGAGGCAAGTTCCAACGCTGAGTTTCCCTTCCGTTCTAGAGCTTGTCAGGCTAACCACCACCGCGGCCACGGAAGCACCGTGTTGAGACGGAGCACACTCATTTTCTTCCCAGAAGCATTTCGACAGGGTTTCCAGGCCTGTCAACAGCCGGGAACGTCAGGTAGCTTCGAGGCAGCATGAATGCAGCCTTCCAAATGGGAAAGAAAGGATAGTTCCAGCAGGCTCCCGATTCCACGCGCACACTCAGCTTGCCTCCCTGTGGTTTCTAACCAGTCCAAAGAGACACACGTTACCCTGCGTTTGCTTCCCTGAACCAACTTCTCGAAGTAGGGTGCTCCGCATCAAGTGAACTGCCTCAACCAAGGAATGCCCTGGCTATGCCTCTGGGGCCTGCGGCTATTCCAAAGCCTGCAGGGCCACAGGAAGCACAGGGCTGAAATCGCAGTAAGAACGCAAGCCGACTTTCTCTTAGGGGCAGGGTGACTTCAGGCAGGAGGTCCTAGATGGAATGCGAGGCCGAGGGGTCTCTCAGGGCAGCTCAGGCTAGGGCAAGGCGTAAGACCGCAAAGGCATGTGAGACGTGCCAGAAGTCTGTTCGTGAAAGTGTGGGTTTGGTGGGGCAACGAATCTGCTCCAGAAGAGAGTGCAGGCCGTTTCCCTACACTCGGCGTAGGGAGCGCGGCTCCAAAGGGCTCCGGGCCTGGATGTTGCTTGGCAGACCTAGGGGTGCCGGGGAGTACTCTGTGTTCCAGCCTGGAACAGGGTGCCCCCGCGAGCCTCCAGGTGTCCAGAAAACTCTACTGCCGTTAAAGACGCGCAGAGCAGCGGCTACGGCCTCACGGAAACTGCCGCACGGCTCCGCTTCTGCACCTCACGTCAGGGCCTTCCCTCCAGGCCTGTGCTCAATCTGGCTGTCCCGTTAGCCAAACAGCATTGCAAGATGCTGACTTTCTCCTCGAGCACAGTGACTTCAGGTACGAGGCCCGCGAAGTAGGCAAAGCAGAGTGTTTTCTCACGGCAGCTCTCACAAGGGCGACGACAAATATTTCCTGGGAGCTTCGGACTCACCAGAAATCTGGTCCTGAGGCTGTTTGAGGGCTCTGGAAATGGAGCTCTCCTCCAGGAACGTGCAGCGTGTTGCCCATCACTCGGCACGCACAGAGGGGCCTCCGAGGGGCAGAGCAATGGGCCTCGATGTTGCTCAGCCGGACCACGGCGTGCTGGTGTCTGGAGTTCCTCAGTGACCTTGGAGGGAAATGGATGCACACCCGAGGGGCCTAGGAGTCCTCAAATGGGAAATTCCGTTAAAATAAACCCGAACGGTGACTAAGAACTCATAGAAACTGCTGCATGCCGCCCTTTCTGCCCGGCTACGTTGGCAGGGCCTAAACTGGAGACAAGGTCTCACGCTGAGTTTCCCTTCCGTTCTAGAACTTGTCAGGCTAACCACCACCGCGGCCACGGAAGCACCGGGTAGAGTCGGAGCACACTCATTTTATTCCCAGAAGCATTTCGACAGGGTTCCCAGGCCTGTAAAAAGCCGAAAACGTCAGGTAGCTTCGAGGCAGCATGAATGCAGCCTTCCAAATGGGAAAGAAAGGATAGTTCCAGCAGGCTCCCGTTTCCACGCGCACACTCAGCTTGCCTCCCTGTGGTTTCTAACCAGTCCAAAGAGACACACGTTACCCTGCGTTTGCTTCCCTGAACCAACTTCTCGAAGTAGGGTGCTCCGCATCAAGTGAACTGCCTCAACCAAGGAATGCCCTGGCTACGCCTCTGGGGCCTGCGGCTATTCCAAAGCCTGCAGGGCCACAGGAAGCACAGGGCTGAAATCGCAGTAAGAATGCAAGCCGACTTTCTCTTGGGGGCAGGGCGACTTCAGGCAGGAGGTCCTAGATGGAATGCGAGGCCGAGGGGTCTCTCAGGGCAGCTCAGGCTAGGGCAAGGCGTAAGACCGCAAAGGCATGTGAGACGTGCCAGAAGTCTGTTCGTGAAAGTGTGGGTTTGGTGGGGCAACGAATCTGCTCCAGAAGAGAGTGCAGGCCGTTTCCCTACACTCGGCGTAGGGAGCGCGGCTCCAAAGGGCTCCGGGCCTGGATGTTGCTTGGCAGACCTAGGGGTGCCGGGGAGTACTCTGTGTTCCAGCCTGGAACAGGGTGCCCCCGCGAGCCTCCCAGGTGTCCAGAAAGCTCTACTGCCGTTAAAGACGCGCAGAGCAGAGGCTACGGCCTCACGGAAACTGCCGCACGGCTCCACTTCTGCACCTCACGTCAGGGCCTTCCCTCCAGGCCTGTGCTCAATCTGGCTGTCCCGTTAGCGACACAGCATTGCAAGATGCTGACTTTCTCCTCGAGCACAGTGACTTCAGGTACGAGGCCCGCGAAGTAGGCAAAGCAGAGTGTTTTCTCACGGCAGCTCTCACAAGGACGATGCCAAGTATTTCCTGGGAGCTTCGGACTCACCAGAAATCTGGTCCTGAGGCTGTTTGAGGGCTCTGGAAATGGAGCTCTCCTCCAGGAACGTGCAGCGTGTTGCCCATCACTCGGCACGCACAGAGGGGCCTCCGAGGGGCAGAGCAATGGGCCTCGATGTTGCTCAGCCGGACCACGGCGTGCGGGTGTCTGGAGGTCCTCAGTGACCTTGGAGGGAAATGGATGCACACCCGAGGGGCCTAGGAGTCCTCAAATGGGAAATTCCGTTAAAATAAACCCGAACGGTGACTAAGAACTCATGGAAACTGCTGCATGCCGCCCTTTCTGCCCGGCTACATAGGCAGGGCCTAAACTGGAGGCAAGTTCCAACGCTGAGTTTCCCTTCCGTTCTAGAGCTTGTCAGGCTAACCACCACCGCGGCCACGGAAGCACCGTGTTGAGACGGAGCACACTCATTTTCTTCCCAGAAGCATTTCGACAGGGTTTCCAGGCCTGTCAACAGCCGGGAACGTCAGGTAGCTTCGAGGCAGCATGAATGCAGCCTTCCAAATGGGAAAGAAAGGATAGTTCCAGCAGGCTCCCGATTCCACGCGCACACTCAGCTTGCCTCCCTGTGGTTTCTAACCAGTCCAAAGAGACACACGTTACCCTGCGTTTGCTTCCCTGAACCAACTTCTCGAAGTAGGGTGCTCCGCATCAAGTGAACTGCCTCAACCAAGGAATGCCCTGGCTACGCCTCTGGGGCCTGCGGCTATTCCAAAGCCTGCAGGGCCACAGGAAGCACAGGGCTGAAATCGCAGTAAGAACGCAAGCCGACTTTCTCTTAGGGGCAGGGTGACTTCAGGCAGGAGGTCCTAGATGGAATGCGAGGCCGAGGGGTCTCTCAGGGCAGCTCAGGCTAGGGCAAGGCGTAAGACCGCAAAGGCATGTGAGACGTGCCAGAAGTCTGTTCGTGAAAGTGTGGGTTTGGTGGGGCAACGAATCTGCTCCAGAAGAGAGTGCAGGCCGTTTCCCTACACTCGGCGTAGGGAGCGCGGCTCCAAAGGGCTCCGGGCCTGGATGTTGCTTGGCAGACCTAGGGGTGCCGGGGAGTACTCTGTGTTCCAGCCTGGAACAGGGTGCCCCCGCGAGCCTCCAGGTGTCCAGAAAACTCTACTGCCGTTAAAGACGCGCAGAGCAGCGGCTACGGCCTCACGGAAACTGCCGCACGGCTCCGCTTCTGCACCTCACGTCAGGGCCTTCCCTCCAGGCCTGTGCTCAATCTGGCTGTCCCGTTAGCCAAACAGCATTGCAAGATGCTGACTTTCTCCTCGAGCACAGTGACTTCAGGTACGAGGCCCGCGAAGTAGGCAAAGCAGAGTGTTTTCTCACGGCAGCTCTCACAAGGGCGACGACAAATATTTCCTGGGAGCTTCGGACTCACCAGAAATCTGGTCCTCAGGCTGTTTGAGGGCTCTGGAAATGGAGCTCTCCTCCAGGAACGTGCAGCGTGTTGCCCATCACTCGGCACGCACAGAGGGGCCTCCGAGGGGCAGAGCAATGGGCCTCGATGTTGCTCAGCCGGACCACGGCGTGCGGGTGTCTGGAGGTCCTCAGTGACCTTGGAGGGAAATGGATGCACACCCGAGGGGCCTAGGAGTCCTCAAATGGGAAATTCCGTTAAAATAAACCCGAACGGTGACTAAGAACTCATGGAAACTGCTGCATGCCGCCCTTTCTGCCCGGCTACGTAGGCAGAGCCTAAACTGGAGGCAAGTTCTCACGCTGAGTTTCCCTTCCGTTCTAGAGCTTGTCAGGCTAACCACCACCGCGGCCACGGAAGCACCGGGTTGAGTCGGAGCACACTCATTTTCTTCCCAGAAGCATTTCGACAGGGTTTCCAGGCCTGTCAACAGCCGGGAACGTCAGGTAGCTTCGAGGCAGCTTGAATGCAGCCTTCCAAATGGGAAAGAAAGGATAGTTCCAGCAGGCTCCCGTTTCCACGCGCACACTCAGCTTGTCTCCCTGTGGTTTCTAACCAGTCCAAAGAGACACACGTTACCCTGCGTTTGCTTCCCTGAACCAACTTCTCGAAGTAGGGTGCTCCGCATCAAGTGAACTGCCTCAACCAAGGAATGCCCTGGCTACGCCTCTGGGGCCTGCGGCTATTCCAAAGCCTGCAGGGCCACAGGAAGCACAGGGCTGAAATCGCAGTAAGAACGCAAGCCGACTTTCTCTTAGGGGCAGGGTGACTTCAGGCAGGAGGTCCTAGATGGAATGCGAGGCCGAGGGGTCTCTCAGGGCAGCTCAGGCTAGGGCAAGGCGTAAGACCGCAAAGGCATGTGAGACGTGCCAGAAGTCTGTTCGTGAAAGTGTGGGTTTGGTGGGGCAACGAATCTGCTCCAGAAGAGAGTGCAGGCCGTTTCCCTACACTTGGCGTGGGAGCGCGGCTCCAAAGGGCTCCGGGCCTGGATGTTGCTTGGCAGACCTAGGGGTGCCGGGGAATACTCTGTGTTCCAGCCTGGAACAGGGTGCCCCCGCGAGCCTCCAGGTGTCCAGAAAACTCTACTGTCGTTAAAGACGCGCAGAGCAGAGGCTACGGCCTCACGGAAACTGCCGCACGGCTCCGCTTCTGCACCTCACGTCAGGGCCTTCCCTCCAGGCCTGTGCTCAATCTGGCTGTCCCGTTAGCGACACAGCATTGCAAGATGCTGACTTTCTCCTCGAGCACAGTGACTTCAGGTACGAGGCCCGCGAAGTAGGCAAAGCAGAGTGTTTTCTCACGGCAGCTCTCACAAGGGCGACGACAAATATTTCCTGGGAGCTTCGGACTCCCCAGAAATCTGGTCCTGAGGCTGTTTGAGGGCTCTGGAAATGGAGCTCTCCTCCAGGAACGTGCAGCGTGTTGCCCATCACTCGGCACGCACAGAGGGGCCTCCGAGGGGCAGAGCAATGGGCCTCGATGTTGCTCAGCCGGACCACGGCGTGCGGGTGTCTGGAGGTCCTCAGTGACCTTGGAGGGAAATGGATGCACACCCGAGGGGCCTAGGAGTCCTCAAATGGGAAATTCCGTTAAAATAAACCCGAACGGTGACTAAGAACTCATGGAAACTGCTGCATGCCGCCCTTTCTGCCCGGCTACGTTGGCAGGGCCTAAACTGGAGACAAGGTCTCACGCTGAGTTTCCCTTCCGTTCTAGAACTTGTCAGGCTAACCACCACCGCGGCCACGGAAGCACCGGGTAGAGTCGGAGCACACTCATTTTATTCCCAGAAGCATTTCGACAGGGTTCCCAGGCCTGTAAAAAGCCGAAAACGTCAGGTAGCTTCGAGGCAGCATGAATGCAGCCTTCCAAATGGGAAAGAAAGGATAGTTCCAGCAGGCTCCCGTTTCCACGCGCACACTCAGCTTGCCTCCCTGTGGTTTCTAACCAGTCCAAAGAGACACACGTTACCCTGCGTTTGCTTCCCTGAACCAACTTCTCGAAGTAGGGTTCTCCGCATCAAGTGAACTGCCTCAACCAAGGAATGCCCTGGCTACGCCTCTGGGGCCTGCGGCTATTCCAAAGCCTGCAGGGCCACAGGAAGCACAGGGCTGAAATCGCAGTAAGAACGCAAGCCGACTTTCTCTTGGGGGCAGGGTGACTTCAGGCAGGAGGTCCTAGATGGAATGCGAGGCCGAGGGTCTCTCAGGGCAGCTCAGGCTAGGGCAAGGCGTAAGACCGCAAAGGCATGTGAGACGTGCCAGAAGTCTGTTCGTGAAAGTGTGGGTTTGGTGGGGAAACGAATCTGCTCTAGCAGAGAGTGCAGGCCGATTCCCTACACTCGGCGTAGGGAGCGCGGCTCCAAAGGGCTCCGGGCCTGGATGTTGCTTGGCAGACCTAGGGGTGCCGGGGAGTACTCTGTGTTCCAGCCTGGAACAGGGTGCCCCCGCGAGCCTCCCAGGTGTCCAGAAAGCTCTACTGCCGTTAAAGACGCGCAGAGCTGAGGCTACGGCCTCACGGAAACTGCCGCACGGCTCCGCTTCTGCACCTCACGTCAGGGCCTTCCCTACAGGCCTGTGCTCAATCTGGCTGTCCCGTTAGCCAAACAGCATTGCAAGATGCTGACTTTCTCCTCGAGCACAGTGACTTCAGGTACGAGGCGCGCGAAGTAGGCAAAGCAGAGTGTTTTCTCAAGGCAGCTCTCACAAGGGCGACGACAAATATTTCCTGGGAGCTTCGGACTCACCAGAAATCTGGTCCTGAGGCTGTTTGAGGGCTCTGGAAATGGAGCTCTCCTCCAGGAACGTGCAGCGTGTTGCCCATCACTCGGCACGCACAGAGGGGCCTCCGAAGGGCAGAGCAATGGGCCTCGATGTTGCTCAGCCGGACCACGGCGTGCGGGTGTCTGGAGGTCCTCAGTGACCTTGGAGGGAAATGGATGCACACCCGAGGGGCCTAGGAGTCCTCAAATGGGAAATTCCGTTAAAATAAACCCGAACGGTGACTAAGAACTCATGGAAACTGCTGCATGCCGCCCTTTCTGCCCGGCTACGTAGGCAGGGCCTAAACTGGAGGCAAGTTCTCACGCTGAGTTTCCCTTCCGTTCTAGAGCTTGTCAGGCTAACCACCACCGCGGCCACGGAAGCACCGGGTTGAGTCGGAGCACACTCATTTTCTTCCCAGAAGCATTTCGACAGGGTTTCCAGGCCTGTCAACAGCCAGGAACGTCAGGTAGCTTCGAGGCAGCATGAATGCAGCCTTCCAAATGGGAAAGAAAGGATAGTTCCAGCAGGCTCCCGTTTCCACACGCACACTCAGCTTCCCTCCCTGTGGTTTCTAACCAGTCCAAAGAGACACACGTTACCCTGCGTTTGCTTCCCTGAACCAACTTCTCGAAGTAGGGTTCTCCGCATCAAGTGAACTGCCTCAACCAAGGAGTGCCCTGGCTACGCCTCTGGGGCCTGCGGCTATTCCAAAGCCTGCAGGGCCACAGGAAGCACAGGGCTGAAATCGCAGTAAGAACGCAAGCCGACTTTCTCTTGGGGGCAGGGTGACTTCAGGCAGGAGGTCCTAGATGGAATGCGAGGCCGAGGGGTCTCTCAGGGCAGCTCAGGCTAGGGCAAGGCGTAAGACCGCAAAGGCATGTGAGACGTGCCAGAAGTTTGTTCGTGAAAGTGTGGGTTTGGTGGGGAAAGGAATCTGCTCCAGAAGAGAGTGCAGGGCCGTTTCCCTACACTCGGCGTAGGGAGCGCGGCTCCAAAGGGCTCCGGGCCTGGATGTTGCTTGGAAGACCTAGGGGTGCCGGGGAGTACTCTGTGTTCCAGCCTGGAACAGGGTGCCCCCGCGAGCCTCCCAGGTGTCCAGAAAGCTCTACTGCCGTTAAAGACGCGCAGAGCAGAGGCTACGGCCTCACGGAAACTGCCGCACGGCTCCGCTTCTGCACCTCACGTCAGGGCCTTCCCTCCAGGCCTGGGCTCAATCTGGCTGTCCCGTTAGCGACACAGCATTGCAAGATGCTGACTTTCTCCTCGAGCACAGTGACTTCTGGTACGAGGCCCGCGAAGTAGGCAAAGCAGAGTGTTTTCTCACGGCAGCTCTCACAAGGGCGACGACAAATATTTCCTGGGAGCTTCGGACTCACCAGAAATCTGGTCCTGAGGCTGTTTGAGGGCTCTGGAAATGGAGCTCTCCTCCAGGAACGTGCAGCGTGTTGCCCATCACTCGGCAAGCTCGGAGGGCCTCCGAGGGGCAGAGCAATGGGCCTCGATGTTGCTCAGCCGGACCACGGCGTGCGGGTGTCTGGAGGTCCTCAGTGACCTTGGAGGGAAATGGATGCACACCCGAGGGGCCTAGGAGTCCTCAAATGGGAAATTCCGTTAAAATAAACCCGAACGGTGACTAAGAACTCATGGAAACTGCTGCATGCCGCCCTTTCTGCCCGGCTACGTAGGCAGGGCCTAAACTGGAGGCAAGTTCTCATGCTGAGTTTCCCTTCCGTTCTAGAGCTTGTCAGGCTAACCACCACCGCGGCCACGGAAGCACCGGGTTGAGTCGGAGCACACTCATTTTCTTCCCAGAAGCATTTCGACAGGGTTTCCAGGCCTGTCAACAGCCGGGAACGTCAGGTAGCTTCGAGGCAGCATGAATGCAGCCTTCCAAATGGGAAAGAAAGGATAGTTCCAGCAGGCTCCCGTTTCCACGCGCACACTCAGCTTGCCTCCCTGTGGTTTCTAACCAGTCCAAAGAGACACACGTTACCCTGCGTTTGCTTCCCTGAACCAACTTCTCGAAGTAGGGTGCTCCGCATCAAGTGAACTGCCTCAACCAAGGAATGCCCTGGCTACGCCTCTGGGGCCTGCGGCTATTCCAAAGCCTGCAGGGCCACAGGAAGCACAGGGCTGAAATCTCAGTAAGAATGCAAGCCGACTTTCTCTTGGGGGCAGGGCGACTTCAGGCAGGAGGTCCTAGATGGAATGCGAGGCCGAGGGGTCTCTCAGGGCAGCTCAGGCTAGGGCAAGGCGTAAGACCGCAAAGGCATGTGAGACGTGCCAGAAGTCTGTTCGTGAAAGTGTGGGTTTGGTGGGGCAACGAATCTGCTCCAGAAGAGAGTGCAGGCCGTTTCCCTACACTCGGCGTAGGGAGCGCGGCTCCAAAGGGCTCCGGGCCTGGATGTTGCTTGGCAGACCTAGGGGTGCCGGGGAGTACTCTGTGTTCCATCCTGGAACAGGGTGCCCCCGCGAGCCTCCCAGGTGTCCAGAAAGCTCTACTGCCGTTAAAGACGCGCAGAGCAGAGGCTACGGCCTCACGGAAACTGCCGCACGGCTCCGCTTCTGCACCTCACGTCAGGGCCTTCCCTCCAGGCCTGTGCTCAATCTGGCTGTCCCGTTAGCGACACAGCATTGCAAGATGCTGACTTTCTCCTCGAGCACAGTGACTTCAGGTACGAGGCCCGCGAAGTAGGCAAAGCAGAGTGTTTTCTCACGGCAGCTCTCACAAGGGCGACAACAAATATTTCCTGGGAGCTTCGGACTCACCAGAAATCTGGTCCTGAGGCTGTTTGAGGGCTCTGGAAATGGAGCTCTCCTCCAGGAACGTGCAGCGTGTTGCCCATCACTCGGCACGCATAGAGGGGCCTCCGAGGGGCAGAGCAATGGGCCTCGATGTTGCTCAGCCGGACCACGGCGTGCGGGTGTCTGGAGGTCCTCAGTGACCTTGGAGGGAAATGGATGCACACCCGAGGGGCCTAGGAGTCCTCAAATGGGAAATTCCGTTAAAATAAACCCGAACGGTGACTAAGAACTCATGGAAACTGCTGCATGCCGCCCTTTCTGCCCGGCTACGTAGGCAGGGCCTAAACTGGAGGCAAGTTCTCATGCTGAGTTTCCCTTCCGTTCTAGAGCTTGTCAGGCTAACCACCATCGCGGCCACGGAAGCACCGGGTTGAGTCGGAGCACACTCATTTTCTTCCCAGAAGCATTTCGACAGGGTTTCCAGGCCTGTCAACAGCCGGGAACGTCAGGTAGCTTCGAGGCAGCATGAATGCAGCCTTCCAAATGGGAAAGAAAGGATAGTTCCAGCAGGCTCCCGTTTCCACGCGCACACTCAGCTTGCCTCCCTGTGGTTTCTAACCAGTCCAAAGAGACACACGTTACCCTGCGTTTGCTTCCCTGAACCAACTTCTCGAAGTAGGGTGCTCCGCATCAAGTGAACTGCCTCAACCAAGGAATGCCCTGGCTACGCCTCTGGGGCCTGCGGCTATTCCAAAGCCTGCAGGGCCACAGGAAGCACAGGGCTGAAATCGCAGTAAGAATGCAAGCCGACTTTCTCTTGGGGGCAGGGCGACTTCAGGCAGGAGGTCCTAGATGGAATGCGAGGCCGAGGGGTCTCTCAGGGCAGCTCAGGCTAGGGCAAGGCGTAAGACCGCAAAGGCATGTGAGACGTGCCAGAAGTCTGTTCGTGAAAGTGTGGGTTTGGTGGGGCAACGAATCTGCTCCAGAAGAGAGTGCAGGCCGTTTCCCTACACTCGGCGTAGGGAGCGCGGCTCCAAAGGGCTCCGGGCCTGGATGTTGCTTGGCAGACCTAGGGGTGCCGGGGAGTACTCTGTGTTCCAGCCTGGAACAGGGTGCCCCCGCGAGCCTCCCAGGTGTCCAGAAAGCTCTACTGCCGTTAAAGACGCGCAGAGCAGAGGCTACGGCCTCACGGAAACTGCCGCACGGCTCCACTTCTGCACCTCACGTCAGGGCCTTCCCTCCAGGCCTGTGCTCAATCTGGCTGTCCCGTTAGCGACACAGCATTGCAAGATGCTGACTTTCTCCTCGAGCACAGTGACTTCAGGTACGAGGCCCGCGAAGTAGGCAAAGCAGAGTGTTTTCTCACGGCAGCTCTCACAAGGACGATGCCAAGTATTTCCTGGGAGCTTCGGACTCACCAGAAATCTGGTCCTGAGGCTGTTTGAGGGCTCTGGAAATGGAGCTCTCCTCCAGGAACGTGCAGCGTGTTGCCCATCACTCGGCACGCACAGAGGGGCCTCCGAGGGGCAGAGCAATGGGCCTCGATGTTGCTCAGCCGGACCACGGCGTGCGGGTGTCTGGAGGTCCTCAGTGACCTTGGAGGGAAATGGATGCACACCCGAGGGGCCTAGGAGTCCTCAAATGGGAAATTCCGTTAAAATAAACCCGAACGGTGACTAAGAACTCATGGAAACTGCTGCATGCCGCCCTTTCTGCCCGGCTACATAGGCAGGGCCTAAACTGGAGGCAAGTTCCAACGCTGAGTTTCCCTTCCGTTCTAGAGCTTGTCAGGCTAACCACCACCGCGGCCACGGAAGCACCGTGTTGAGACGGAGCACACTCATTTTCTTCCCAGAAGCATTTCGACAGGGTTTCCAGGCCTGTCAACAGCCGGGAACGTCAGGTAGCTTCGAGGCAGCATGAATGCAGCCTTCCAAATGGGAAAGAAAGGATAGTTCCAGCAGGCTCCCGATTCCACGCGCACACTCAGCTTGCCTCCCTGTGGTTTCTAACCAGTCCAAAGAGACACACGTTACCCTGCGTTTGCTTCCCTGAACCAACTTCTCGAAGTAGGGTGCTCCGCATCAAGTGAACTGCCTCAACCAAGGAATGCCCTGGCTACGCCTCTGGGGCCTGCGGCTATTCCAAAGCCTGCAGGGCCACAGGAAGCACAGGGCTGAAATCGCAGTAAGAACGCAAGCCGACTTTCTCTTAGGGGCAGGGTGACTTCAGGCAGGAGGTCCTAGATGGAATGCGAGGCCGAGGGGTCTCTCAGGGCAGCTCAGGCTAGGGCAAGGCGTAAGACCGCAAAGGCATGTGAGACGTGCCAGAAGTCTGTTCGTGAAAGTGTGGGTTTGGTGGGGCAACGAATCTGCTCCAGAAGAGAGTGCAGGCCGTTTCCCTACACTCGGCGTAGGGAGCGCGGCTCCAAAGGGCTCCGGGCCTGGATGTTGCTTGGCAGACCTAGGGGTGCCGGGGAGTACTCTGTGTTCCAGCCTGGAACAGGGTGCCCCCGCGAGCCTCCAGGTGTCCAGAAAACTCTACTGCCGTTAAAGACGCGCAGAGCAGCGGCTACGGCCTCACGGAAACTGCCGCACGGCTCCGCTTCTGCACCTCACGTCAGGGCCTTCCCTCCAGGCCTGTGCTCAATCTGGCTGTCCCGTTAGCCAAACAGCATTGCAAGATGCTGACTTTCTCCTCGAGCACAGTGACTTCAGGTACGAGGCCCGCGAAGTAGGCAAAGCAGAGTGTTTTCTCACGGCAGCTCTCACAAGGGCGACGACAAATATTTCCTGGGAGCTTCGGACTCACCAGAAATCTGGTCCTGAGGCTGTTTGAGGGCTCTGGAAATGGAGCTCTCCTCCAGGAACGTGCAGCGTGTTGCCCATCACTCGGCACGCACAGAGGGGCCTCCGAGGGGCAGAGCAATGGGCCTCGATGTTGCTCAGCCGGACCACGGCGTGCTGGTGTCTGGAGTTCCTCAGTGACCTTGGAGGGAAATGGATGCACACCCGAGGGGCCTAGGAGTCCTCAAATGGGAAATTCCGTTAAAATAAACCCGAACGGTGACTAAGAACTCATGGAAACTGCTGCATGCCGCCCTTTCTGCCCGGCTACGTTGGCAGGGCCTAAACTGGAGACAAGGTCTCACGCTGAGTTTCCCTTCCGTTCTAGAACTTGTCAGGCTAACCACCACCGCGGCCACGGAAGCACCGGGTAGAGTCGGAGCACACTCATTTTATTCCCAGAAGCATTTCGACAGGGTTCCCAGGCCTGTAAAAAGCCGAAAACGTCAGGTAGCTTCGAGGCAGCATGAATGCAGCCTTCCAAATGGGAAAGAAAGGATAGTTCCAGCAGGCTCCCGTTTCCACGCGCACACTCAGCTTGCCTCCCTGTGGTTTCTAACCAGTCCAAAGAGACACACGTTACCCTGCGTTTGCTTCCCTGAACCAACTTCTCGAAGTAGGGTGCTCCGCATCAAGTGAACTGCCTCAACCAAGGAATGCCCTGGCTACGCCTCTGGGGCCTGCGGCTATTCCAAAGCCTGCAGGGCCACAGGAAGCACAGGGCTGAAATCGCAGTAAGAATGCAAGCCGACTTTCTCTTGGGGGCAGGGCGACTTCAGGCAGGAGGTCCTAGATGGAATGCGAGGCCGAGGGGTCTCTCAGGGCAGCTCAGGCTAGGGCAAGGCGTAAGACCGCAAAGGCATGTGAGACGTGCCAGAAGTCTGTTCGTGAAAGTGTGGGTTTGGTGGGGCAACGAATCTGCTCCAGAAGAGAGTGCAGGCCGTTTCCCTACACTCGGCGTAGGGAGCGCGGCTCCAAAGGGCTCCGGGCCTGGATGTTGCTTGGCAGACCTAGGGGTGCCGGGGAGTACTCTGTGTTCCAGCCTGGAACAGGGTGCCCCCGCGAGCCTCCCAGGTGTCCAGAAAGCTCTACTGCCGTTAAAGACGCGCAGAGCAGAGGCTACGGCCTCACGGAAACTGCCGCACGGCTCCACTTCTGCACCTCACGTCAGGGCCTTCCCTCCAGGCCTGTGCTCAATCTGGCTGTCCCGTTAGCGACACAGCATTGCAAGATGCTGACTTTCTCCTCGAGCACAGTGACTTCAGGTACGAGGCCCGCGAAGTAGGCAAAGCAGAGTGTTTTCTCACGGCAGCTCTCACAAGGACGATGCCAAGTATTTCCTGGGAGCTTCGGACTCACCAGAAATCTGGTCCTGAGGCTGTTTGAGGGCTCTGGAAATGGAGCTCTCCTCCAGGAACGTGCAGCGTGTTGCCCATCACTCGGCACGCACAGAGGGGCCTCCGAGGGGCAGAGCAATGGGCCTCGATGTTGCTCAGCCGGACCACGGCGTGCGGGTGTCTGGAGGTCCTCAGTGACCTTGGAGGGAAATGGATGCACACCCGAGGGGCCTAGGAGTCCTCAAATGGGAAATTCCGTTAAAATAAACCCGAACGGTGACTAAGAACTCATGGAAACTGCTGCATGCCGCCCTTTCTGCCCGGCTACATAGGCAGGGCCTAAACTGGAGGCAAGTTCCAACGCTGAGTTTCCCTTCCGTTCTAGAGCTTGTCAGGCTAACCACCACCGCGGCCACGGAAGCACCGTGTTGAGACGGAGCACACTCATTTTCTTCCCAGAAGCATTTCGACAGGGTTTCCAGGCCTGTCAACAGCCGGGAACGTCAGGTAGCTTCGAGGCAGCATGAATGCAGCCTTCCAAATGGGAAAGAAAGGATAGTTCCAGCAGGCTCCCGATTCCACGCGCACACTCAGCTTGCCTCCCTGTGGTTTCTAACCAGTCCAAAGAGACACACGTTACCCTGCGTTTGCTTCCCTGAACCAACTTCTCGAAGTAGGGTGCTCCGCATCAAGTGAACTGCCTCAACCAAGGAATGCCCTGGCTACGCCTCTGGGGCCTGCGGCTATTCCAAAGCCTGCAGGGCCACAGGAAGCACAGGGCTGAAATCGCAGTAAGAACGCAAGCCGACTTTCTCTTAGGGGCAGGGTGACTTCAGGCAGGAGGTCCTAGATGGAATGCGAGGCCGAGGGGTCTCTCAGGGCAGCTCAGGCTAGGGCAAGGCGTAAGACCGCAAAGGCATGTGAGACGTGCCAGAAGTCTGTTCGTGAAAGTGTGGGTTTGGTGGGGCAACGAATCTGCTCCAGAAGAGAGTGCAGGCCGTTTCCCTACACTCGGCGTAGGGAGCGCGGCTCCAAAGGGCTCCGGGCCTGGATGTTGCTTGGCAGACCTAGGGGTGCCGGGGAGTACTCTGTGTTCCAGCCTGGAACAGGGTGCCCCCGCGAGCCTCCAGGTGTCCAGAAAACTCTACTGCCGTTAAAGACGCGCAGAGCAGCGGCTACGGCCTCACGGAAACTGCCGCACGGCTCCGCTTCTGCACCTCACGTCAGGGCCTTCCCTCCAGGCCTGTGCTCAATCTGGCTGTCCCGTTAGCCAAACAGCATTGCAAGATGCTGACTTTCTCCTCGAGCACAGTGACTTCAGGTACGAGGCCCGCGAAGTAGGCAAAGCAGAGTGTTTTCTCACGGCAGCTCTCACAAGGGCGACGACAAATATTTCCTGGGAGCTTCGGACTCACCAGAAATCTGGTCCTGAGGCTGTTTGAGGGCTCTGGAAATGGAGCTCTCCTCCAGGAACGTGCAGCGTGTTGCCCATCACTCGGCACGCACAGAGGGGCCTCCGAGGGGCAGAGCAATGGGCCTCGATGTTGCTCAGCCGGACCACGGCGTGCTGGTGTCTGGAGTTCCTCAGTGACCTTGGAGGGAAATGGATGCACACCCGAGGGGCCTAGGAGTCCTCAAATGGGAAATTCCGTTAAAATAAACCCGAACGGTGACTAAGAACTCATGGAAACTGCTGCATGCCGCCCTTTCTGCCCGGCTACGTTGGCAGGGCCTAAACTGGAGACAAGGTCTCACGCTGAGTTTCCCTTCCGTTCTAGAACTTGTCAGGCTAACCACCACCGCGGCCACGGAAGCACCGGGTAGAGTCGGAGCACACTCATTTTATTCCCAGAAGCATTTCGACAGGGTTCCCAGGCCTGTAAAAAGCCGAAAACGTCAGGTAGCTTCGAGGCAGCATGAATGCAGCCTTCCAAATGGGAAAGAAAGGATAGTTCCAGCAGGCTCCCGTTTCCACGCGCACACTCAGCTTGCCTCCCTGTGGTTTCTAACCAGTCCAAAGAGACACACGTTACCCTGCGTTTGCTTCCCTGAACCAACTTCTCGAAGTAGGGTTCTCCGCATCAAGTGAACTGCCTCAACCAAGGAATGCCCTGGCTACGCCTCTGGGGCCTGCGGCTATTCCAAAGCCTGCAGGGCCACAGGAAGCACAGGGCTTAAATCGCAGTAAGAACGCAAGCCGACTTTCTCTTGGGGGCAGGGTGACTTCAGGCAGGAGGTCCTAGATGGAATGCGAGGCCGAGGGTCTCTCAGGGCAGCTCAGGCTAGGGCAAGGCGTAAGACTGCAAAGGCATGTGAGACGTGCCAGAAGTCTGTTCGTGAAAGTGTGGGTTTGGTGGGGAAACGAATCTGCTCTAGCAGAGAGTGCAGGCCGATTCCCTACACTCGGCGTAGGGAGCGCGGCTCCAAAGGGCTCCGGGCCTGGATGTTGCTTGGCAGACCTAGGGGTGCCGGGGAGTACTCTGTGTTCCAGCCTGGAACAGGGTGCCCCCGCGAGCCTCCCAGGTGTCCAGAAAGCTCTACTGCCGTTAAAGACGCGCAGAGCTGAGGCTACGGCCTCACGGAAACTGCCGCACGGCTCCGCTTCTGCACCTCACGTCAGGGCCTTCCCTACAGGCCTGTGCTCAATCTGGCTGTCCCGTTAGCAACACAGCATTGCAAGATGCTGACTTTCTCCTCGAGCACAGTGACTTCAGGTACGAGGCGCGCGAAGTAGGCAAAGCAGAGTGTTTTCTCAAGGCAGCTCTCACAAGGGCGACGACAAATATTTCCTGGGAGCTTCGGACTCACCAGAAATCTGGTCCTGAGGCTGTTTGAGGGCTCTGGAAATGGAGCTCTCCTCCAGGAACGTGCAGCGTGTTGCCCATCACTCGGCACGCACAGAGGGGCCTCCGAGGGGCAGAGCAATGGGCCTCGATGTTGCTCAGCCGGACCACGGCGTGCGGGTGTCTGGAGGTCCTCAGTGACCTTGGAGGGAAATGGATGCACACCCGAGGGGCCTAGGAGTCCTCAAATGGGAAATTCCGTTAAAATAAACCCGAACGGTGACTAAGAACTCATGGAAACTGCTGCATGCCGCCCTTTCTGCCCGGCTACGTAGGCAGGGCCTAAACTGGAGGCAAGTTCTCACGCTGAGTTTCCCTTCCGTTCTAGAGCTTGTCAGGCTAACCACCACCGCGGCCACGGAAGCACCGGGTTGAGTCGGAGCACACTCATTTTCTTCCCAGAAGTATTTCGACAGGGTTTCCAGGCCTGTCAACAGCCGGGAACGTCAGGTAGCTTCGAGGCAGCTTGAATGCAGCCTTCCAAATGGGAAAGAAAGGATAGTTCCAGCAGGCTCCCGTTTCCACGCGCACACTCAACTTGTCTCCCTGTGGTTTCTAACCAGTCCAAAGAGACACACGTTACCCTGCGTTTGCTTCCCTGAACCAACTTCTCGAAGTAGGGTGCTCCGCATCAAGTGAACTGCCTCAACCAAGGAATGCCCTGGCTACGCCTCTGGGGCCTGCGGCTATTCCAAAGCCTGCAGGGCCACAGGAAGCACAGGGCTGAAATCGCAGTAAGAACGCAAGCCGACTTTCTCTTGGGGGCAGGGTGACTACAGGCAGGAGGTCCTAGATGGAATGCGAGGCCGAGGGGTCTCTCAGGGCAGCTCAGGCTAGGGCAAGGCGTAAGACCGCAAAGGCATGTGAGACGTGCCAGAAGTTTGTTCGTGAAAGTGTGGGTTTGGTGGGGCAACGAATCTGCTCCAGAAGAGAGTGCAGGCCGTTTCCCTACACTCGGCGTGGGAGCGCGGCTCCAAAGGGCTCCGGGCCTGGATGTTGCTTGGCAGATCTAGGGGTGCCGGGGAGTACTCTGTGTTCCAGCCTGGAACAGGGTGCCCCCGCGAGCCTCTCATGTGTCCAGAAAGCTCTACTGCCGTTAAAGACGCGCAGAGCAGAGGCTACGGCCTCACGGAAACTGCCGCACGGCTCCGCTTCTGCACCTCACGTCAGGGCCTTCCCTCCAGGCCTGTGCTCAATCTGGCTGTCCCGTTAGCGACACAGCATTGCAAGATGCTGACTTTCTCCTCGAGCACAGTGACTTCTGGTACGAGGCCCGCGAAGTAGGCAAAGCAGAGTGTTTTCTCACGGCAGCTCTCACAAGGGCGACAACAAATATTTCCTGGGAGCTTCGGACTCACCAGAAATCTGGTCCTGAGGCTGTTTGAGGGCTCTGGAAATGGAGCTCTCCTCCAGGAACGTGCAGCGTGTTGCCCATCACTCGGCACGCATAGAGGGGCCTCCGAGGGGCAGAGCAATGGGCCTCGATGTTGCTCAGCCGGACCACGGCGTGCGGGTGTCTGGAGGTCCTCAGTGACCTTGGAGGGAAATGGATGCACACCCGAGGGGCCTAGGAGTCCTCAAATGGGAAATTCCGTTAAAATAAACCCGAACGGTGACTAAGAACTCATGGAAACTGCTGCATGCCGCCCTTTCTGCCCGGCTACGTAGGCAGGGCCTAAACTGGAGGCAAGTTCTCATGCTGAGTTTCCCTTCCGTTCTAGAGCTTGTCAGGCTAACCACCATCGCGGCCACGGAAGCACCGGGTTGAGTCGGAGCACACTCATTTTCTTCCCAGAAGCATTTCGACAGGGTTTCCAGGCCTGTCAACAGCCGGGAACGTCAGGTAGCTTCGAGGCAGCATGAATGCAGCCTTCCAAATGGGAAAGAAAGGATAGTTCCAGCAGGCTCCCGTTTCCACGCGCACACTCAGCTTGCCTCCCTGTGGTTTCTAACCAGTCCAAAGAGACACACGTTACCCTGCGTTTGCTTCCCTGAACCAACTTCTCGAAGTAGGGTGCTCCGCATCAAGTGAACTGCCTCAACCAAGGAATGCCCTGGCTACGCCTCTGGGGCCTGCGGCTATTCCAAAGCCTGCAGGGCCACAGGAAGCACAGGGCTGAAATCGCAGTAAGAATGCAAGCCGACTTTCTCTTGGGGGCAGGGCGACTTCAGGCAGGAGGTCCTAGATGGAATGCAAGGCCGAGGGGTCTCTCAGGGCAGCTCAGGCTAGGGCAAGGCGTAAGACCGCAAAGGCATGTGAGACGTGCCAGAAGTCTGTTCGTGAAAGTGTGGGTTTGGTGGGGCAACGAATCTGCTCCAGAAGAGAGTGCAGGCCGTTTCCCTACACTCGGCGTGGGAGCGCGGCTCCAAAGGGCTCCGGGCCTGGATGTTGCTTGGCAGATCTAGGGGTGCCGGGGAGTACTCTGTGTTCCAGCCTGGAACAGGGTGCCCCCGCGAGCCTCTCATGTGTCCAGAAAGCTCTACTGCCGTTAAAGACGCGCAGAGCAGAGGCTACGGCCTCACGGAAACTGCCGCACGGCTCCGCTTCTGCACCTCACGTCAGGGCCTTCCCTCCAGGCCTGTGCTCAATCTGGCTGTCCCGTTAGCGACACAGCATTGCAAGATGCTGACTTTCTCCTCGAGCACAGTGACTTCTGGTACGAGGCCCGCGAAGTAGGCAAAGCAGAGTGTTTTCTCACGGCAGCTCTCACAAGGGCGACGACAAATATTTCCTGGGAGCTTCGGACTCACCAGAAATCTGGTCCTGAGGCTGTTTGAGGGCTCTGGAAATGGAGCTCTCCTCCAGGAACGTGCAGCGTGTTGCCCATCACTCGGCACGCTCGGAGGGCCTCCGAGGGGCAGAGCAATGGGCCTCGATGTTGCTCAGCCGGACCACGGCGTGCGGGTGTCTGGAGGTCCTCAGTGACCTTGGAGGGAAATGGATGCACACCCGAGGGGCCTAGGAGTCCTCAAATGGGAAATTCCGTTAAAATAAACCCGAACGGTGACTAAGAACTCATGGAAACTGCTGCATGCTGCCCTTTCTGCCCGGCTACGTAGGCAGGGCCTAAACTGGAGGCAAGTTCTCACGCTGAGTTTCCCTTCCGTTCTAGAGCTTGTCAGGCTAACCACCACCGCGGCCACGGAAGCACCGGGTTGAGTCGGAGCACACTCATTTTCTTCCCAGAAGCATTTCGACAGGGTTTCCAGGCCTGTCAATAGCCGGGAACGTCAGGTAGCTTCGAGGCAGCATGAATGCAGCCTTCCAAATGGGAAAGAAAGGATAGTTCCAGCAGGCTCCCGTTTCCACGCGCACACTCAGCTTGCCTCCCTGTGGTTTCTAACCAGTCCAAAGAGACACACGTTACCCTGCGTTTGCTTCCCTGAACCAACTTCTCGAAGTAGGGTGCTCCGCATCAAGTGAACTGCCTCAACCAAGGAATGCCCTGGCTACGCCTCTGGGGCCTGCGGCTATTCCAAAGCCTGCAGGGCCACAGGAAGCACAGGGCTGAAATCGCAGTAAGAACGCAAGCCGACTTTCTCTTGGGGGCAGTGTGACTTCAGGCAGGAGGTCCTAGATGGAATGCGAGGCCGAGGGGTCTCTCAGGGCAGCTCAGGCTAGGGCAAGGCGTAAGACCGCAAAGGCATGTGAGACGTGCCAGAAGTCTGTTCGTGAAAGTGTGGGTTTGGTGGGGCAACGAATCTGCTCCAGAAGAGAGTGCAGGCCGTTTCCCTACACTCGGCGTAGGGAGCGCGGCTCCAAAGGGCTCCGGGCCTGGATGTTGCTTGGCAGACCTAGGGGTGCCGGGGAGTACTCTGTGTTCCAGCCTGGAACAGGGTGCCCCCGCGAGCCTCCCAGGTGTCCAGAAAGCTCTACTGCCGTTAAAGACGCGCAGAGCAGAGGCTACGGCCTCACGGAAACTGCCGCACGGCTCCACTTCTGCACCTCACGTCAGGGCCTTCCCTCCAGGCCTGTGCTCAATCTGGCTGTCCCGTTAGCGACACAGCATTGCAAGATGCTGACTTTCTCCTCGAGCACAGTGACTTCAGGTACGAGGCCCGCGAAGTAGGCAAAGCAGAGTGTTTTCTCACGGCAGCTCTCACAAGGACGACGCCAAGTATTTCCTGGGAGCTTCGGACTCACCAGAAATCTGGTCCTGAGGCTGTTTGAGGGCTCTGGAAATGGAGCTCTCCTCCAGGAACGTGCAGCGTGTTGCCCATCACTCGGCACGCACAGAGGGGCCTCCGAGGGGCAGAGCAATGGGCCTCGATGTTGCTCAGCCGGACCACGGCGTGCGGGTGTCTGGAGGTCCTCAGTGACCTTGGAGGGAAATGGATGCACACCCGAGGGGCCTAGGAGTCCTCAAATGGGAAATTCCGTTAAAATAAACCCGAACGGTGACTAAGAACTCATGGAAACTGCTGCATGCCGCCCTTTCTGCCCGGCTACGTAGGCAGGGCCTAAACTGGAGGCAAGTTCCAACGCTGAGTTTCCCTTCCGTTCTAGAGCTTGTCAGGCTAACCACCACCGCGGCCACGGAAGCACCGTGTTGAGACGGAGCACACTCATTTTCTTCCCAGAAGCATTTCGACAGGGTTTCCAGGCCTGTCAACAGCCGGGAACGTCAGGTAGCTTCGAGGCAGCATGAATGCAGCCTTCCAAATGGGAAAGAAAGGATAGTTCCAGCAGGCTCCCGATTCCACGCGCACACTCAGCTTGCCTCCCTGTGGTTTCTAACCAGTCCAAAGAGACACACGTTACCCTGCGTTTGCTTCCCTGAACCAACTTCTCGAAGTAGGGTTCTCCGCATCAAGTGAACTGCCTCAACCAAGGAATGCCCTGGCTACGCCTCTGGGGCCTGCGGCTATTCCAAAGCCTGCAGGGCCACAGGAAGCACAGGGCTGAAATCGCAGTAAGAACGCAAGCCGACTTTCTCTTAGGGGCAGGGTGACTTCAGGCAGGAGGTCCTAGATGGAATGCGAGGCCGAGGGGTCTCTCAGGGCAGCTCAGGCTAGGGCAAGGCGTAAGACCGCAAAGGCATGTGAGACGTGCCAGAAGTCTGTTCGTGAAAGTGTGGGTTTGGTGGGGCAACGAATCTGCTCCAGAAGAGAGTGCAGGCCGATTCCCTACACTCGGCGTAGGGAGCGCGGCTCCAAAGGGCTCCGGGCCTGGATGTTGCTTGGCAGACCTAGGGGTGCCGGGGAGTACTCTGTGTTCCAGCCTGGAACAGGGTGCCCCCGCGAGCCTCCAGGTGTCCAGAAAACTCTACTGCCGTTAAAGACGCGCAGAGCAGCGGCTACGGCCTCACGGAAACTGCCGCACGGCTCCGCTTCTGCACCTCACGTCAGGGCCTTCCCTCCAGGCCTGTGCTCAATCTGGCTGTCCCGTTAGCCAAACAGCATTGCAAGATGCTGACTTTCTCCTCGAGCACAGTGACTTCAGGTACGTGGCCCGCGAAGTAGGCAAAGCAGAGTGTTTTCTCAAGGCAGCTCTCACAAGGGCGACGACAAATATTTCCTGGGAGCTTCGGACTCACCAGAAATCTGGTCCTCAGGCTGTTTGAGGGCTCTGGAAATGGAGCTCTCCTCCAGGAACGTGCAGCGTGTTGCCCATCACTCGGCACGCACAGAGGGGCCTCCGAGGGGCAGAGCAATGGGCCTCGATGTTGCTCAGCCGGACCACGGCGTGCGGGTGTCTGGAGGTCCTCAGTGACCTTGGAGGGAAATGGATGCACACCCGAGGGGCCTAGGAGTCCTCAAATGGGAAATTCCGTTAAAATAAACCCGAACGGTGACTAAGAACTCATGGAAACTGCTGCATGCCGCCCTTTCTGCCCGGCTACGTAGGCAGGGCCTAAACTGGAGGCAAGTTCTCACGCTGAGTTTCCCTTCCGTTCTAGAGCTTGTCAGGCTAACCACCACCGCGGCCACGGAAGCACCGGGTTGAGTCGGAGCACACTCATTTTCTTCCCAGAAGCATTTCGACAGGGTTTCCAGGCCTGTCAACAGCCGGGAACGTCAGGTAGCTTCGAGGCAGCTTGAATGCAGCCTTCCAAATGGGAAAGAAAGGATAGTTCCAGCAGGCTCCCGTTTCCACGCGCACACTCAGCTTGTCTCCCTGTGGTTTCTAACCAGTCCAAAGAGACACACGTTACCCTGCGTTTGCTTCCCTGAACCAACTTCTCGAAGTAGGGTGCTCCGCATCAAGTGAACTGCCTCAACCAAGGAATGCCCTGGCTACGCCTCTGGGGCCTGCGGCTATTCCAAAGCCTGCAGGGCCACAGGAAGCACAGGGCTGAAATCGCAGTAAGAACGCAAGCCGACTTTCTCTTGGGGGCAGGGTGACTACAGGCAGGAGGTCCTAGATGGAATGCGAGGCCGAGGGGTCTCTCAGGGCAGCTCAGGCTAGGGCAAGGCGTAAGACCGCAAAGGCATGTGAGACGTGCCAGAAGTTTGTTCGTGAAAGTGTGGGTTTGGTGGGGCAACGAATCTGCTCCAGAAGAGAGTGCAGGCCGTTTCCCTACACTCGGCGTGGGAGCGCGGCTCCAAAGGGCTCCGGGCCTGGATGTTGCTTGGCAGATCTAGGGGTGCCGGGGAGTACTCTGTGTTCCAGCCTGGAACAGGGTGCCCCCGCGAGCCTCTCATGTGTCCAGAAAGCTCTACTGCCGTTAAAGACGCGCAGAGCAGAGGCTACGGCCTCACGGAAACTGCCGCACGGCTCCGCTTCTGCACCTCACGTCAGGGCCTTCCCTCCAGGCCTGTGCTCAATCTGGCTGTCCCGTTAGCGACACAGCATTGCAAGATGCTGACTTTCTCCTCGAGCACAGTGACTTCTGGTACGAGGCCCGCGAAGTAGGCAAAGCAGAGTGTTTTCTCACGGCAGCTCTCACAAGGGCGACAACAAATATTTCCTGGGAGCTTCGGACTCACCAGAAATCTGGTCCTGAGGCTGTTTGAGGGCTCTGGAAATGGAGCTCTCCTCCAGGAACGTGCAGCGTGTTGCCCATCACTCGGCACGCATAGAGGGGCCTCCGAGGGGCAGAGCAATGGGCCTCGATGTTGCTCAGCCGGACCACGGCGTGCGGGTGTCTGGAGGTCCTCAGTGACCTTGGAGGGAAATGGATGCACACCCGAGGGGCCTAGGAGTCCTCAAATGGGAAATTCCGTTAAAATAAACCCGAACGGTGACTAAGAACTCATGGAAACTGCTGCATGCCGCCCTTTCTGCCCGGCTACGTAGGCAGGGCCTAAACTGGAGGCAAGTTCTCATGCTGAGTTTCCCTTCCGTTCTAGAGCTTGTCAGGCTAACCACCATCGCGGCCACGGAAGCACCGGGTTGAGTCGGAGCACACTCATTTTCTTCCCAGAAGCATTTCGACAGGGTTTCCAGGCCTGTCAACAGCCGGGAACGTCAGGTAGCTTCGAGGCAGCATGAATGCAGCCTTCCAAATGGGAAAGAAAGGATAGTTCCAGCAGGCTCCCGTTTCCACGCGCACACTCAGCTTGCCTCCCTGTGGTTTCTAACCAGTCCAAAGAGACACACGTTACCCTGCGTTTGCTTCCCTGAACCAACTTCTCGAAGTAGGGTGCTCCGCATCAAGTGAACTGCCTCAACCAAGGAATGCCCTGGCTACGCCTCTGGGGCCTGCGGCTATTCCAAAGCCTGCAGGGCCACAGGAAGCACAGGGCTGAAATCGCAGTAAGAATGCAAGCCGACTTTCTCTTGGGGGCAGGGCGACTTCAGGCAGGAGGTCCTAGATGGAATGCAAGGCCGAGGGGTCTCTCAGGGCAGCTCAGGCTAGGGCAAGGCGTAAGACCGCAAAGGCATGTGAGACGTGCCAGAAGTCTGTTCGTGAAAGTGTGGGTTTGGTGGGGCAACGAATCTGCTCCAGAAGAGAGTGCAGGCCGTTTCCCTACACTCGGCGTGGGAGCGCGGCTCCAAAGGGCTCCGGGCCTGGATGTTGCTTGGCAGATCTAGGGGTGCCGGGGAGTACTCTGTGTTCCAGCCTGGAACAGGGTGCCCCCGCGAGCCTCTCATGTGTCCAGAAAGCTCTACTGCCGTTAAAGACGCGCAGAGCAGAGGCTACGGCCTCACGGAAACTGCCGCACGGCTCCGCTTCTGCACCTCACGTCAGGGCCTTCCCTCCAGGCCTGTGCTCAATCTGGCTGTCCCGTTAGCGACACAGCATTGCAAGATGCTGACTTTCTCCTCGAGCACAGTGACTTCTGGTACGAGGCCCGCGAAGTAGGCAAAGCAGAGTGTTTTCTCACGGCAGCTCTCACAAGGGCGACGACAAATATTTCCTGGGAGCTTCGGACTCACCAGAAATCTGGTCCTGAGGCTGTTTGAGGGCTCTGGAAATGGAGCTCTCCTCCAGGAACGTGCAGCGTGTTGCCCATCACTCGGCACGCTCGGAGGGCCTCCGAGGGGCAGAGCAATGGGCCTCGATGTTGCTCAGCCGGACCACGGCGTGCGGGTGTCTGGAGGTCCTCAGTGACCTTGGAGGGAAATGGATGCACACCCGAGGGGCCTAGGAGTCCTCAAATGGGAAATTCCGTTAAAATAAACCCGAACGGTGACTAAGAACTCATGGAAACTGCTGCATGCTGCCCTTTCTGCCCGGCTACGTAGGCAGGGCCTAAACTGGAGGCAAGTTCTCACGCTGAGTTTCCCTTCCGTTCTAGAGCTTGTCAGGCTAACCACCACCGCGGCCACGGAAGCACCGGGTTGAGTCGGAGCACACTCATTTTCTTCCCAGAAGCATTTCGACAGGGTTTCCAGGCCTGTCAATAGCCGGGAACGTCAGGTAGCTTCGAGGCAGCATGAATGCAGCCTTCCAAATGGGAAAGAAAGGATAGTTCCAGCAGGCTCCCGTTTCCACGCGCACACTCAGCTTGCCTCCCTGTGGTTTCTAACCAGTCCAAAGAGACACACGTTACCCTGCGTTTGCTTCCCTGAACCAACTTCTCGAAGTAGGGTGCTCCGCATCAAGTGAACTGCCTCAACCAAGGAATGCCCTGGCTACGCCTCTGGGGCCTGCGGCTATTCCAAAGCCTGCAGGGCCACAGGAAGCACAGGGCTGAAATCGCAGTAAGAACGCAAGCCGACTTTCTCTTGGGGGCAGTGTGACTTCAGGCAGGAGGTCCTAGATGGAATGCGAGGCCGAGGGGTCTCTCAGGGCAGCTCAGGCTAGGGCAAGGCGTAAGACCGCAAAGGCATGTGAGACGTGCCAGAAGTCTGTTCGTGAAAGTGTGGGTTTGGTGGGGCAACGAATCTGCTCCAGAAGAGAGTGCAGGCCGTTTCCCTACACTCGGCGTAGGGAGCGCGGCTCCAAAGGGCTCCGGGCCTGGATGTTGCTTGGCAGACCTAGGGGTGCCGGGGAGTACTCTGTGTTCCAGCCTGGAACAGGGTGCCCCCGCGAGCCTCCCAGGTGTCCAGAAAGCTCTACTGCCGTTAAAGACGCGCAGAGCAGAGGCTACGGCCTCACGGAAACTGCCGCACGGCTCCACTTCTGCACCTCACGTCAGGGCCTTCCCTCCAGGCCTGTGCTCAATCTGGCTGTCCCGTTAGCGACACAGCATTGCAAGATGCTGACTTTCTCCTCGAGCACAGTGACTTCAGGTACGAGGCCCGCGAAGTAGGCAAAGCAGAGTGTTTTCTCACGGCAGCTCTCACAAGGACGACGCCAAGTATTTCCTGGGAGCTTCGGACTCACCAGAAATCTGGTCCTGAGGCTGTTTGAGGGCTCTGGAAATGGAGCTCTCCTCCAGGAACGTGCAGCGTGTTGCCCATCACTCGGCACGCACAGAGGGGCCTCCGAGGGGCAGAGCAATGGGCCTCGATGTTGCTCAGCCGGACCACGGCGTGCGGGTGTCTGGAGGTCCTCAGTGACCTTGGAGGGAAATGGATGCACACCCGAGGGGCCTAGGAGTCCTCAAATGGGAAATTCCGTTAAAATAAACCCGAACGGTGACTAAGAACTCATGGAAACTGCTGCATGCCGCCCTTTCTGCCCGGCTACGTAGGCAGGGCCTAAACTGGAGGCAAGTTCCAACGCTGAGTTTCCCTTCCGTTCTAGAGCTTGTCAGGCTAACCACCACCGCGGCCACGGAAGCACCGTGTTGAGACGGAGCACACTCATTTTCTTCCCAGAAGCATTTCGACAGGGTTTCCAGGCCTGTCAACAGCCGGGAACGTCAGGTAGCTTCGAGGCAGCATGAATGCAGCCTTCCAAATGGGAAAGAAAGGATAGTTCCAGCAGGCTCCCGATTCCACGCGCACACTCAGCTTGCCTCCCTGTGGTTTCTAACCAGTCCAAAGAGACACACGTTACCCTGCGTTTGCTTCCCTGAACCAACTTCTCGAAGTAGGGTTCTCCGCATCAAGTGAACTGCCTCAACCAAGGAATGCCCTGGCTACGCCTCTGGGGCCTGCGGCTATTCCAAAGCCTGCAGGGCCACAGGAAGCACAGGGCTGAAATCGCAGTAAGAACGCAAGCCGACTTTCTCTTAGGGGCAGGGTGACTTCAGGCAGGAGGTCCTAGATGGAATGCGAGGCCGAGGGGTCTCTCAGGGCAGCTCAGGCTAGGGCAAGGCGTAAGACCGCAAAGGCATGTGAGACGTGCCAGAAGTCTGTTCGTGAAAGTGTGGGTTTGGTGGGGCAACGAATCTGCTCCAGAAGAGAGTGCAGGCCGATTCCCTACACTCGGCGTAGGGAGCGCGGCTCCAAAGGGCTCCGGGCCTGGATGTTGCTTGGCAGACCTAGGGGTGCCGGGGAGTACTCTGTGTTCCAGCCTGGAACAGGGTGCCCCCGCGAGCCTCCAGGTGTCCAGAAAACTCTACTGCCGTTAAAGACGCGCAGAGCAGCGGCTACGGCCTCACGGAAACTGCCGCACGGCTCCGCTTCTGCACCTCACGTCAGGGCCTTCCCTCCAGGCCTGTGCTCAATCTGGCTGTCCCGTTAGCCAAACAGCATTGCAAGATGCTGACTTTCTCCTCGAGCACAGTGACTTCAGGTACGAGGCCCGCGAAGTAGGCAAAGCAGAGTGTTTTCTCAAGGCAGCTCTCACAAGGGCGACGACAAATATTTCCTGGGAGCTTCGGACTCACCAGAAATCTGGTCCTCAGGCTGTTTGAGGGCTCTGGAAATGGAGCTCTCCTCCAGGAACGTGCAGCGTGTTGCCCATCACTCGGCACGCACAGAGGGGCCTCCGAGGGGCAGAGCAATGGGCCTCGATGTTGCTCAGCCGGACCACGGCGTGCGGGTGTCTGGAGGTCCTCAGTGACCTTGGAGGGAAATGGATGCACACCCGAGGGGCCTAGGAGTCCTCAAATGGGAAATTCCGTTAAAATAAACCCGAACGGTGACTAAGAACTCATGGAAACTGCTGCATGCCGCCCTTTCTGCCCGGCTACGTAGGCAGGGCCTAAACTGGAGGCAAGTTCTCACGCTGAGTTTCCCTTCCGTTCTAGAGCTTGTCAGGCTAACCACCACCGCGGCCACGGAAGCACCGGGTTGAGTCGGAGCACACTCATTTTCTTCCCAGAAGCATTTCGACAGGGTTTCCAGGCCTGTCAACAGCCGGGAACGTCAGGTAGCTTCGAGGCAGCTTGAATGCAGCCTTCCAAATGGGAAAGAAAGGATAGTTCCAGCAGGCTCCCGTTTCCACGCGCACACTCAGCTTGTCTCCCTGTGGTTTCTAACCAGTCCAAAGAGACACACGTTACCCTGCGTTTGCTTCCCTGAACCAACTTCTCGAAGTAGGGTGCTCCGCATCAAGTGAACTGCCTCAACCAAGGAATGCCCTGGCTACGCCTCTGGGGCCTGCGGCTATTCCAAAGCCTGCAGGGCCACAGGAAGCACAGGGCTGAAATCGCAGTAAGAACGCAAGCCGACTTTCTCTTGGGGGCAGGGTGACTACAGGCAGGAGGTCCTAGATGGAATGCGAGGCCGAGGGGTCTCTCAGGGCAGCTCAGGCTAGGGCAAGGCGTAAGACCGCAAAGGCATGTGAGACGTGCCAGAAGTTTGTTCGTGAAAGTGTGGGTTTGGTGGGGCAACGAATCTGCTCCAGAAGAGAGTGCAGGCCGTTTCCCTACACTCGGCGTGGGAGCGCGGCTCCAAAGGGCTCCGGGCCTGGATGTTGCTTGGCAGACCTAGGGGTGCCGGGGAGTACTCTGTGTTCCAGCCTGGAACAGGGTGCCCCCGCGAGCCTCTCATGTGTCCAGAAAGATCTACTGCCGTTAAAGACGCGCAGAGCAGAGGCTACGGCCTCACGGAAACTGCCGCACGGCTCCGCTTCTGCACCTCACGTCAGGGCCTTCCCTCCAGGCCTGTGCTCAATCTGGCTGTCCCGTTAGCGACACAGCATTGCAAGATGCTGACTTTCTCCTCGAGCACAGTGACTTCTGGTACGAGGCCCGCGAAGTAGGCAAAGCAGAGTGTTTTCTCACGGCAGCTCTCACAAGGGCGACGACAAATATTTCCTGGGAGCTTCGGACTCACCAGAAATCTGGTCCTGAGGCTGTTTGAGGGCTCTGGAAATGGAGCTCTCCTCCAGGAACGTGAAGCGTGTTGCCCATCACTCGGCACGCACAGAGGGGCCTCCGAGGGGCAGAGCAATGGGCCTCGATGTTGCTCAGCCGGACCACGGCGTGCGGGTGTCTGGAGGTCCTCAGTGACCTTGGAGGGAAATGGATGCACACCCGAGGGGCCTAGGAGTCCTCAAATGGGAAATTCCGTTAAAATAAACCCGAACGGTGACTAAGAACTCATGGAAACTGCTGCATGCCGCCCTTTCTGCCCGGCTACGTAGGCAGGGCCTAAACTGGAGGCAAGTTCTCACGCTGAGTTTCCCTTCCGTTCTAGAGCTTGTCAGGCTAACCACCACCGCGGCCACGGAAGCACCGGGTTGAGTCGGAGCACACTCATTTTCTTCCCAGAAGCATTTCGACAGGGTTTCCAGGCCTGTCAACAGCCGGGAACGTCAGGTAGCTTCGAGGCAGCATGAATGCAGCCTTCCAAATGGGAAAGAAAGGATAGTTCCAGCAGGCTCCCGTTTCCACGCGCACACTCAGCTTGCCTCCCTGTGGTTTCTAACCAGTCCAAAGAGACACAAGTTACCCTGCGTTTGCTTCCCTGAACCAACTTCTCGAAGTAGGGTTCCCCTCGTCAAGTGAACTGCCTCAACCAAGGAATGCCCTGGCTACGCCTCTGGGGCCTGCGGCTATTCCAAAGCCTGCAGGGCCACAGGAAGCACAGGGCTGAAATCGCAGTAAGAACGCAAGCCGACTTTTTCTTGGGGGCAGGGTGACTTCAGGCAGGAGGTCCTAGATGGAATGTGAGGCCGAGGGGTCTCTCAGGGCAGCTCAGGCTAGGGCAAGGCGTAAGACCGCAAAGGCATGTGAGACGTGCCAGAAGTCTGTTCGTGAAAGTGTGGGTTTGGTGGGGCAACAAATCTGCTCCAGAAGAGAGTGCAGGCCGTTTCCCTACACTCGGCGTAGGGAGCGCGGCTCCAAAGGGCTCCGGGCCTGGATGTTGCTTGGCAGACCTAGGGGTGCCGGGGAGTACTCTGTGTTCCAGCCTGGAACAGGGTGCCCCCGCGAGCCTCCCAGGTGTCCAGAAAGCTCTACTGCCGTTAAAGACGCGCAGAGCAGAGGCTACGGCCTCACGGAAACTGCCGCACGGCTCCGCTTCTGCACCTCATGTCAGGGCCTTCCCTCCAGGCCTGTGCTCAATCTGGCTGTCCCGTTAGCGACACAGCATTGCAAGATGCTGACTTTCTCCTCGAGCACAGTGACTTCAGGTACGAGGCCCGCGAAGTAGGCAAAGCAGAGTGTTTTCTCACGGCAGCTCTCACAAGGGCGACGACAAATATTTCCTGGGAGCTTCGGACTCACCAGAAATCTGGTCCTGAGGCTGTTTGAGGGCTCTGGAAATGGAGCTCTCCTCCAGGAACGTGAAGCGTGTTGCCCATCACTCGGCACGCACAGAGGGGCCTCCGAGGGGCAGAACAATGGGCCTCGATGTTGCTCAGCCGGACCACGGCGTGCGGGTGTCTGGAGGTCCTCAGTGACCTTGGAGGGAAATGGATGCACACCCGAGGGGCCTAGGAGTCCTCAAATGGGAAATTCCGTTAAAATAAACCCGAACGGTGACTAAGAACTCATGGAAACTGCTGCATGCCGCCCTTTCTGCCCGGCTACGTTGGCAGGGCCTAAACTGGAGACAAGGTCTCACGCTGAGTTTCCCTTCCGTTCTAGAACTTGTCAGGCTAACCACCACCGCGGCCACGGAAGCACCGGGTAGAGTCGGAGCACACTCATTTTATTCCCAGAAGCATTTCGACAGGGTTCCCAGGCCTGTAAAAAGCCGAAAACGTCAGGTAGCTTCGAGGCAGCATGAATGCAGCCTTCCAAATGGGAAAGAAAGGATAGTTCCAGCAGGCTCCCGTTTCCACGCGCACACTCAGCTTGCCTCCCTGTGGTTTCTAACCAGTCCAAAGAGACACACGTTACCCTGCGTTTGCTTCCCTGAACCAACTTCTCGAAGTAGGGTTCTCCGCATCAAGTGAACTGCCTCAACCAAGGAATGCCCTGGCTACGCCTCTGGGGCCTGCGGCTATTCCAAAGCCTGCAGGGCCACAGGAAGCACAGCGCTTAAATCGCAGTAAGAACGCAAGCCGACTTTCTCTTGGGGGCAGGGTGACTTCAGGCAGGAGGTCCTAGATGGAATGCGAGGCCGAGGGTCTCTCAGGGCAGCTCAGGCTAGGGCAAGGCGTAAGACCGCAAAGGCATGTGAGACGTGCCAGAAGTCTGTTCGTGAAAGTGTGGGTTTGGTGGGGAAACGAATCTGCTCTAGCAGAGAGTGCAGGCCGATTCCCTACACTCGGCGTAGGGAGCGCGGCTCCAAAGGGCTCCGGGCCTGGATGTTGCTTGGCAGACCTAGGGGTGCCGGGGAGTACTCTGTGTTCCAGCCTGGAACAGGGTGCCCCCGCGAGCCTCCCAGGTGTCCAGAAAGCTCTACTGCCGTTAAAGACGCGCAGAGCTGAGGCTACGGCCTCACGGAAACTGCCGCACGGCTCCGCTTCTGCACCTCACGTCAGGGCCTTCCCTACAGGCCTGTGCTCAATCTGGCTGTCCCGTTAGCGACACAGCATTGCAAGATGCTGACTTTCTCCTCGAGCACAGTGACTTCAGGTACGAGGCCCGCGAAGTAGGCAAAGCAGAGTGTTTTCTCACGGCAGCTCTCACAAGGGCGACGACAAATATTTCCTGGGAGCTTCGGACTCACCAGAAATCTGGTCCTGAGGCTGTTTGAGGGCTCTGGAAATGGAGCTCTCCTCCAGGAACGTGAAGCGTGTTGCCCATCACTCGGCACGCACAGAGGGGCCTCCGAGGGGCAGAACAATGGGCCTCGATGTTGCTCAGCCGGACCACGGCGTGCGGGTGTCTGGAGGTCCTCAGTGACCTTGGAGGGAAATGGATGCACACCCGAGGGGCCTAGGAGTCCTCAAATGGGAAATTCCGTTAAAATAAACCCGAACGGTGACTAAGAACTCATGGAAACTGCTGCATGCCGCCCTTTCTGCCCGGCTACGTTGGCAGGGCCTAAACTGGAGACAAGGTCTCACGCTGAGTTTCCCTTCCGTTCTAGAACTTGTCAGGCTAACCACCACCGCGGCCACGGAAGCACCGGGTAGAGTCGGAGCACACTCATTTTATTCCCAGAAGCATTTCGACAGGGTTCCCAGGCCTGTAAAAAGCCGAAAACGTCAGGTAGCTTCGAGGCAGCATGAATGCAGCCTTCCAAATGGGAAAGAAAGGATAGTTCCAGCAGGCTCCCGTTTCCACGCGCACACTCAGCTTGCCTCCCTGTGGTTTCTAACCAGTCCAAAGAGACACACGTTACCCTGCGTTTGCTTCCCTGAACCAACTTCTCGAAGTAGGGTTCTCCGCATCAAGTGAACTGCCTCAACCAAGGAATGCCCTGGCTACGCCTCTGGGGCCTGCGGCTATTCCAAAGCCTGCAGGGCCACAGGAAGCACAGCGCTTAAATCGCAGTAAGAACGCAAGCCGACTTTCTCTTGGGGGCAGGGTGACTTCAGGCAGGAGGTCCTAGATGGAATGCGAGGCCGAGGGTCTCTCAGGGCAGCTCAGGCTAGGGCAAGGCGTAAGACCGCAAAGGCATGTGAGACGTGCCAGAAGTCTGTTCGTGAAAGTGTGGGTTTGGTGGGGAAACGAATCTGCTCTAGCAGAGAGTGCAGGCCGATTCCCTACACTCGGCGTAGGGAGCGCGGCTCCAAAGGGCTCCGGGCCTGGATGTTGCTTGGCAGACCTAGGGGTGCCGGGGAGTACTCTGTGTTCCAGCCTGGAACAGGGTGCCCCCGCGAGCCTCCCAGGTGTCCAGAAAGCTCTACTGCCGTTAAAGACGCGCAGAGCTGAGGCTACGGCCTCACGGAAACTGCCGCACGGCTCCGCTTCTGCACCTCACGTCAGGGCCTTCCCTACAGGCCTGTGCTCAATCTGGCTGTCCCGTTAGCGACACAGCATTGCAAGATGCTGACTTTCTCCTCGAGCACAGTGACTTCAGGTACGAGGCGCGCGAAGTAGGCAAAGCAGAGTGTTTTCTCAAGGCAGCTCTCACAAGGGCGACGACAAATATTTCCTGGGAGCTTCGGACTCACCAGAAATCTGGTCCTCAGGCTGTTTGAGGGCTCTGGAAATGGAGCTCTCCTCCAGGAACGTGCAGCGTGTTGCCCATCACTCGGCACGCACAGAGGGGCCTCCGAGGGGCAGAGCAATGGGCCTCGATGTTGCTCAGCCGGACCACGGCGTGCGGGTGTCTGGAGGTCCTCAGTGACCTTGGAGGGAAATGGATGCACACCCGAGGGGCCTAGGAGTCCTCAAATGGGAAATTCCGTTAAAATAAACCCGAACGGTGACTAAGAACTCATGGAAACTGCTGCATGCCGCCCTTTCTGCCCGGCTACGTAGGCAGGGCCTAAACTGGAGGCAAGTTCTCACGCTGAGTTTCCCTTCCGTTCTAGAGCTTGTCAGGCTAACCACCACCGCGGCCACGGAAGCACCGGGTTGAGTCGGAGCACACTCATTTTCTTCCCAGAAGCATTTCGACAGGGTTTCCAGGCCTGTCAACAGCCGGGAACGTCAGGTAGCTTCGAGGCAGCTTGAATGCAGCCTTCCAAATGGGAAAGAAAGGATAGTTCCAGCAGGCTCCCGTTTCCACGCGCACACTCAGCTTGCCTCCCTGTGGTTTCTAACCAGTCCAAAGAGACACACGTTACCCTGCGTTTGCTTCCCTGAACCAACTACTCGAAGTAGGGTGCTCCGCATCAAGTGAACTGCCTCAACCAAGGAATGCCCTGGCTACGCCTCTGGGGCCTGCGGCTATTCCAAAGCCTGCAGGGCCACAGGAAGCACAGGGCTGAAATCGCAGTAAGAACGCAAGCCGACTTTCTCTTGGGGGCAGGGTGACTTCAGGCAGGAGGTCCTAGATGGAATGCGAGGCCGAGGGTCTCTCAGGGCAGCTCAGGCTAGGGCAAGGCGTAAGACCGCAAAGGCACGTGAGACGTGCCAGAAGTCTGTTCGTGAAAGTGTGGGTTTGGTGGGGAAACGAATCTGCTCTAGCAGAGAGTGCAGGCCGATTCCCTACACTCGGCGTAGGGAGCGCGGCTCCAAAGGGCTCCGGGCCTGGATGTTGCTTGGCAGACCTAGGGGTGCCGGGGAGTACTCTGTGTTCCAGCCTGGAACAGGGTGCCCCCGCGAGCCTTCCATGTGTCCAGAAAGCTCTACTGCCGTTAAAGACGCGCAGAGCAGAGGCTACGGCCTCACGGAAACTGCCGCACGGCTCCGCTTCTGCACCTCACGTCAGGGCCTTCCCTCCAGGCCTGTGCTCAATCTGGCTGTCCCGTTAGCGACACAGCATTGCAAGATGCTGACTTTCTCCTCGAGCACAGTGACTTCTGGTACGAGGCCCGCGAAGTAGGCAAAGCAGAGTGTTTTCTCACGGCAGCTCTCACAAGGGCGACGACAAATATTTCCTGGGAGCTTCGGACTCACCAGAAATCGGGTCCTGAGGCTGTTTGAGGGCTCTGGAAATGGAGCTCTCCTCCAGGAACGTGCAGCGTGTTGCCCATCACTCGGCACGCACAGAGGGGCCTCCGAGGGGCAGAGCAATGGGCCTCGATGTTGCTCAGCCGGACCACGGCGTGCGGGTGTCTGGAGGTCCTCAGTGACCTTGGAGGGAAATGGATGCACACCCGAGGGGCCTAGGAGTCCTCAAATGGGAAATTCCGTTAAAATAAACCCGAACGGTGACTAAGAACTCATGGAAACTGCTGCATGCCGCCCTTTCTGCCCGGCTACGTAGGCAGGGCCTAAACTGGAGGCAAGTTCTCACGCTGAGTTTCCCTTCCGTTCTAGAGCTTGTCAGGCTAACCACCACCGCGGCCACGGAAGCACCGGGTTGAGTCGGAGCACACTCATTTTCTTCCCAGAAGCATTTCGACAGGGTTTCCAGGCCTGTCAACAGCCGGGAACGTCAGGTAGCTTCGAGGCAGCATGAATGCAGCCTTCCAAATGGGAAAGAAAGGATAGTTCCAGCAGGCTCCCGTTTCCACGCGCACACTCAGCTTGCCTCCCTGTGGTTTCTAACCAGTCCAAAGAGACACACGTTACCCTGCGTTTGCTTCCCTGAACCAACTTCTCGAAGTAGGGTGCTCCGCATCAAGTGAACTGCCTCAACCAAGGAATGCCCTGGCTACGCCTCTGGGGCCTGCGGCTATTCCAAAGCCTGCAGGGCCACAGGAAGCACAGGGCTGAAATCGCAGTAAGAACGCAAGCCGACTTTCTCTTAGGGGCAGGGTGACTTCAGGCAGGAGGTCCTAGATGGAATGCGAGGCCGAGGGGTCTCTCAGGGCAGCTCAGGCTAGGGCAAGGCGTAAGACCGCAAAGGCATGTGAGACGTGCCAGAAGTCTGTTCGTGAAAGTGTGGGTTTGGTGGGGCAACGAATCTGCTCCAGAAGAGAGTGCAGGCCGTTTCCCTACACTCGGCGTGGGAGCGCGGCTCCAAAGGGCTCCGGGCCTGGATGTTGCTTGGCAGACCTAGGGGTGCCGGGGAATACTCTGTGTTCCAGCCTGGAACAGGGTGCCCCCGCGAGCCTCCAGTTGTCCAGAAAACTCTACTGTCGTTAAAGACGCGCATAGCAGAGGCTACGGCCTCACGGAAACTGCCGCACGGCTCCGCTTCTGCACCTCACGTCAGGGCCTTCCCTCCAGGCCTGTGCTCAATCTGGCTGTCCCGTTAGCCACACAGCATTGCAAGATGCTGACTTTCTCCTCGAGCACAGTGACTTCAGGTACGAGGCCCGCGAAGTAGGCAAAGCAGAGTGTTTTCTCACGGCAGCTCTCACAAGGGCGACGACAAATATTTCCTGGGAGCTTCGGACTCACCAGAAATCTGGTCCTGAGGCTGTTTGGGGGCTCTGGAAATGGAGCTCTCCTCCAGGAACGTGCAGCGTGTTGCCCATCACTCGGCACGCACAGAGGGGCCTCCGAGGGGCAGAGCAATGGGCCTCGATGTTGCTCAGCCGGACCACGGCGTGCGGGTGTCTGGAGGTCCTCAGTGACCTTGGAGGGAAATGGATGCACACCCGAGGGGCCTAGGAGTCCTCAAATGGGAAATTCCGTTAAAATAAACCCGAACGGTGACTAAGAACTCATGGAAACTGCTGCATGCCGCCCTTTCTGCCCGGCTACGTTGGCAGGGCCTGAACTGGAGACAAGATCTCACGCTGAGTTTCCCTTCCGTTCTAGAACTTGTCAGGCTAACCACCACCGCGGCCACGGAAGCACCGGGTAGAGTCGGAGCACACTCATTTTCTTCCCAGAAGCATTTCGACAGGGTTCCCAGGCCTGTAAAAAGCCGGAAACGTCAGGTAGCTTCGAGGCAGCATGAATGCAGCCTTCCAAATGGGAAAGAAAGGATAGTTCCAGCAGGCTCCCGTTTCCACGCGCACACTCAGCTTGCCTCCCTGTGGTTTCTAACCAGTCCAAAGAGACACACGTTACCCTGCGTTTGCTTCCCTGAACCAACTTCTCGAAGTAGGGTGCTCCGCATCAAGTGAACTGCCTCAACCAAGGAATGCCCTGGCTACGCCTCTGGGGCCTGCGGCTATTCCAAAGCCTGCAGGGCCACACGAAGCACAGGGCTGAAATCGCAGTAAGAACGCAAGCCGACTTTCTCTTGGGGGCAGGGCGACTTCAGGCAGGAGGTCCTAGATGGAATGCGAGGCCGAGGGTCTCTCAGGGCAGCTCAGGCTAGGGCAAGGCGTAAGACCGCAAAGGCACGTGAGACGTGCCAGAAGTCTGTTCGTGAAAGTGTGGGTTTGGTGGGGAAACGAATCTGCTCTAGCAGAGAGTGCAGGCCGATTCCCTACACTCGGCGTAGGGAGCGCGGCTCCAAAGGGCTCCGGGCCTGGATGTTGCTTGGCAGACCTAGGGGTGCCGGGGAGTACTCTGTGTTCCAGCCTGGAACAGGGTGCCCCCGCGAGCCTCCCAGGTGTCCAGAAAGCTCTACTGCCGTTAAAGACGCGCAGAGCAGAGGCTACGGCCTCACGGAAACTGCCGCACGGCTCCGCTTCTGCACCTCACGTCAGGGCCTTCCCTCCAGGCCTGTGCTCAATCTGGCTGTCCCGTTAGCGACACAGCATTGCAAGATGCTGACTTTCTCCTCGAGCACAGTGACTTCTGGTACGAGGCCCGCGAAGTAGGCAAAGCAGAGTGTTTTCTCACGGCAGCTCTCACAAGGGCGACGACAAATATTTCCTGGGAGCTTCGGACTCACCAGAAATCTGGTCCTGAGGCTGTTTGAGGGCTCTGGAAATGGAGCTCTCCTCCAGGAACGTGCAGCGTGTTGCCCATCACTCGGCAAGCTCGGAGGGCCTCCGAGGGGCAGAGCAATGGGCCTCGATGTTGCTCAGCCGGACCACGGCGTGCGGGTGTCTGGAGGTCCTCAGTGACCTTGGAGGGAAATGGATGCACACCCGAGGGGCCTAGGAGTCCTCAAATGGGAAATTCCGTTAAAATAAACCCGAACGGTGACTAAGAACTCATGGAAACTGCTGCATGCCGCCCTTTCTGCCCGGCTACGTAGGCAGGGCCTAAACTGGAGGCAAGTTCTCATGCTGAGTTTCCCTTCCGTTCTAGAGCTTGTCAGGCTAACCACCATCGCGGCCACGGAAGCACCGGGTTGAGTCGGAGCACACTCATTTTCTTCCCAGAAGCATTTCGACAGGGTTTCCAGGCCTGTCAACAGCCGGGAACGTCAGGTAGCTTCGAGGCAGCATGAATGCAGCCTTCCAAATGGGAAAGAAAGGATAGTTCCAGCAGGCTCCCGTTTCCACGCGCACACTCAGCTTGCCTCCCTGTGGTTTCTAACCAGTCCAAAGAGACACACGTTACCCTGCGTTTGCTTCCCTGAACCAACTTCTCGAAGTAGGGTGCTCCGCATCAAGTGAACTGCCTCAACCAAGGAATGCCCTGGCTACGCCTCTGGGGCCTGCGGCTATTCCAAAGCCTGCAGGGCCACAGGAAGCACAGGGCTGAAATCGCAGTAAGAACGCAAGCCGACTTTCTCTTGGGGGCAGGGCGACTTCAGGCAGGAGGTCCTAGATGGAATGCGAGGCCGAGGGGTCTCTCAGGGCAGCTCAGGCTAGGGCAAGGCGTAAGACCGCAAAGGCATGTGAGACGTGCCAGAAGTCTGTTCGTGAAAGTGTGGGTTTGGTGGGGCAACGAATCTGCTCCAGAAGAGAGTGCAGGCCGTTTCCCTACACTCGGCGTAGGGAGCGCGGCTCCAAAGGGCTCCGGGCCTGGATGTTGCTTGGCAGACCTAGGGGTGCCGGGGAGTACTCTGTGTTCCAGCTTGGAACAGGGTGCCCCCGCGAGCCTCCCAGGTGTCCAGAAAGCTCTACTGCCGTTAAAGACGTGCAGAGCAGAGGCTACGGCCTCACGGAAACTGCCGCACGGCTCCGCTTCTGCACCTCACGTCAGGGCCTTCCCTCCAGGCCTGTGCTCAATCTGGCTGTCCCGTTAGCGACACAGCATTGCAAGATGCTGACTTTCTCCTCGAGCACAGTGACTTCTGGTACGAGGCCCGCGAAGTAGGCAAAGCAGAGTGTTTTCTCACGGCAGCTCTCACAAGGGCGACGACAAATATTTCCTGGGAGCTTCGGACTCACCAGAAATCTGGTCCTGAGGCTGTTTGAGGGCTCTGGAAATGGAGCTCTCCTCCAGGAACGTGCAGCGTGTTGCCCATCACTCGGCACGCTCGGAGGGCCTCCGAGGGGCAGAGCAATGGGCCTCGATGTTGCTCAGCCGGACCACGGCGTGCGGGTGTCTGGAGGTCCTCAGTGACCTTGGAGGGAAATGGATGCACACCCGAGGGGCCTAGGAGTCCTCAAATGGGAAATTCCGTTAAAATAAACCCGAACGGTGACTAAGAACTCATGGAAACTGCTGCATGCTGCCCTTTCTGCCCGGCTACGTAGGCAGGGCCTAAACTGGAGGCAAGTTCTCACGCTGAGTTTCCCTTCCGTTCTAGAGCTTGTCAGGCTAACCACCACCGCGGCCACGGAAGCACCGGGTTGAGTCGGAGCACACTCATTTTCTTCCCAGAAGCATTTCGACAGGGTTTCCAGGCCTGTCAACAGCCGGGAACGTCAGGTAGCTTCGAGGCAGCATGAATGCAGCCTTCCAAATGGGAAAGAAAGGATAGTTCCAGCAGGCTCCCGTTTCCACGCGCACACTCAGCTTGCCTCCCTGTGGTTTCTAACCAGTCCAAAGAGACACACGTTACCCTGCGTTTGCTTCCCTGAACCAACTTCTCGAAGTAGGGTGCTCCGCATCAAGTGAACTGCCTCAACCAAGGAATGCCCTGGCTACGCCTCTGGGGCCTGCGGCTATTCCAAAGCCTGCAGGGCCACAGGAAGCACAGGGCTGAAATCGCAGTAAGAACGCAAGCCGACTTTCTCTTGGGGGCAGGGTGACTTCAGGCAGGAGGTCCTAGATGGAATGCGAGGCCGAGGGGTCTCTCAGGGCAGCTCAGGCTAGGGCAAGGCGTAAGACCGCAAAGGCATGTGAGACGTGCCAGAAGTCTGTTCGTGAAAGTGTGGGTTTGGTGAGGCAACGAATCTGCTCCAGAAGAGAGTGCAGGCCGTTTCCCTACACTCGGCGTAGGGAGCGCGGCTCCAAAGGGCTCCGGGCCTGGATGTTGCTTGGCAGACCTAGGGGTGCCGGGGAGTACTCTGTGTTCCAGCCTGGAACAGGGTGCCCCCGCGAGCCTCCCAGGTGTCCAGAAAGCTCTACTGCCGTTAAAGACGCGCAGAGCAGAGGCTACGGCCTCACGGAAACTGCCGCACGGCTCCACTTCTGCACCTCACGTCAGGGCCTTCCCTCCAGGCCTGTGCTCAATCTGGCTGTCCCGTTAGCGACACAGCATTGCAAGATGCTGACTTTCTCCTCGAGCACAGTGACTTCAGGTACGAGGCCCGCGAAGTAGGCAAAGCAGAGTGTTTTCTCACGGCAGCTCTCACAAGGACGACGCCAAGTATTTCCTGGGAGCTTCGGACTCACCAGAAATCTGGTCCTGAGGCTGTTTGAGGGCTCTGGAAATGGAGCTCTCCTCCAGGAACGTGCAGCGTGTTGCCCATCACTCGGCACGCACAGAGGGGCCTCCGAGGGGCAGAGCAATGGGCCTCGATGTTGCTCAGCCGGACCACGGCGTGCGGGTGTCTGGAGGTCCTCAGTGACCTTGGAGGGAAATGGATGCACACCCGAGGGGCCTAGGAGTCCTCAAATGGGAAATTCCGTTAAAATAAACCCGAACGGTGACTAAGAACTCATGGAAACTGCTGCATGCCGCCCTTTCTGCCCGGCTACGTAGGCAGGGCCTAAACTGGAGGCAAGTTCCAACGCTGAGTTTCCCTTCCGTTCTAGAGCTTGTCAGGCTAACCACCACCGCGGCCACGGAAGCACCGTGTTGAGACGGAGCACACTCATTTTCTTCCCAGAAGCATTTCGACAGGGTTTCCAGGCCTGTCAACAGCCGGGAACGTCAGGTAGCTTCGAGGCAGCATGAATGCAGCCTTCCAAATGGGAAAGAAAGGATAGTTCCAGCAGGCTCCCGATTCCACGCGCACACTCAGCTTGCCTCCCTGTGGTTTCTAACCAGTCCAAAGAGACACACGTTACCCTGCGTTTGCTTCCCTGAACCAACTTCTCGAAGTAGGGTGCTCCGCATCAAGTGAACTGCCTCAACCAAGGAATGCCCTGGCTACGCCTCTGGGGCCTGCGGCTATTCCAAAGCCTGCAGGGCCACAGGAAGCACAGGGCTGAAATCGCAGTAAGAACGCAAGCCGACTTTCTCTTAGGGGCAGGGTGACTTCAGGCAGGAGGTCCTAGATGGAATGCGAGGCCGAGGGGTCTCTCAGGGCAGCTCAGGCTAGGGCAAGGCGTAAGACCGCAAAGGCATGTGAGACGTGCCAGAAGTCTGTTCGTGAAAGTGTGGGTTTGGTGGGGCAACGAATCTGCTCCAGAAGAGAGTGCAGGCCGTTTCCCTACACTCGGCGTAGGGAGCGCGGCTCCAAAGGGCTCCGGGCCTGGATGTTGCTTGGCAGACCTAGGGGTGCCGGGGAGTACTCTGTGTTCCAGCCTGGAACAGGGTGCCCCCGCGAGCCTCCAGGTGTCCAGAAAACTCTACTGCCGTTAAAGACGCGCAGAGCAGCGGCTACGGCCTCACGGAAACTGCCGCACGGCTCCACTTCTGCACCTCACGTCCGGGCCTTCCCTCCAGGCCTGTGCTCAATCTGGCTGTCCCGTTAGCGACACAGCATTGCAAGATGCTGACTTTCTCCTCGAGCACAGTGACTTCAGGTACGAGGCCCGCGAAGTAGGCAAAGCAGAGTGTTTTCTCACGGCAGCTCTCACAAGGACGACGCCAAATATTTCCTGGGAGCTTCGGACTCACCAGAAATCTGGTCCTGAGGCTGTTTGAGGGCTCTGGAAATGGAGCTCTCCTCCAGGAACGTGCAGCGTGTTGCCCATCACTCGGCACGCACAGAGGGGCCTCCGAGGGGCAGAGCAATGGGCCTCGATGTTGCTCAGCCGGACCACGGCGTGCGGGTGTCTGGAGGTCCTCAGTGACCTTGGAGGGAAATGGATGCACACCCGAGGGGCCTAGGAGTCCTCAAATGGGAAATTCCGTTAAAATAAACCCGAACGGTGACTAAGAACTCATGGAAACTGCTGCATGCCGCCCTTTCTGCCCGGCTACGTAGGCAGGGCCTAAACTGGAGGCAAGTTCCAACGCTGAGTTTCCCTTCCGTTCTAGAGCTTGTCAGGCTAACCACCACCGCGGCCACGGAAGCACCGTGTTGAGACGGAGCACACTCATTTTCTTCCCAGAAGCATTTCGACAGGGTTTCCAGGCCTGTCAACAGCCGGGAACGTCAGGTAGCTTCGAGGCAGCATGAATGCAGCCTTCCAAATGGGAAAGAAAGGATAGTTCCAGCAGGCTCCCGATTCCACGCGCACACTCAGCTTGCCTCCCTGTGGTTTCTAACCAGTCCAAAGAGACACACGTTACCCTGCGTTTGCTTCCCTGAACCAACTTCTCGAAGTAGGGTGCTCCGCATCAAGTGAACTGCCTCAACCAAGGAATGCCCTGGCTACGCCTCTGGGGCCTGCGGCTATTCCAAAGCCTGCAGGGCCACAGGAAGCACAGGGCTGAAATCGCAGTAAGAACGCAAGCCGACTTTCTCTTAGGGGCAGGGTGACTTCAGGCAGGAGGTCCTAGATGGAATGCGAGGCCGAGGGGTCTCTCAGGGCAGCTCAGGCTAGGGCAAGGCGTAAGACCGCAAAGGCATGTGAGACGTGCCAGAAGTCTGTTCGTGAAAGTGTGGGTTTGGTGGGGCAACGAATCTGCTCCAGAAGAGAGTGCAGGCCGTTTCCCTACACTCGGCGTAGGGAGCGCGGCTCCAAAGGGCTCCGGGCCTGGATGTTGCTTGGCAGACCTAGGGGTGCCGGGGAGTACTCTGTGTTCCAGCCTGGAACAGGGTGCCCCCGCGAGCCTCCAGGTGTCCAGAAAACTCTACTGCCGTTAAAGACGCGCAGAGCAGCGGCTACGGCCTCACGGAAACTGCCGCACGGCTCCGCTTCTGCACCTCACGTCAGGGCCTTCCCTCCAGGCCTGTGCTCAATCTGGCTGTCCCGTTAGCCAAACAGCATTGCAAGATGCTGACTTTCTCCTCGAGCACAGTGACTTCAGGTACGAGGCCCGCGAAGTAGGCAAAGCAGAGTGTTTTCTCACGGCAGCTCTCACAAGGGCGACGACAAATATTTCCTGGGAGCTTCGGACTCACCAGAAATCTGGTCCTGAGGCTGTTTGAGGGCTCTGGAAATGGAGCTCTCCTCCAGGAACGTGCAGCGTGTTGCCCATCACTCGGCACGCACAGAGGGGCCTCCGAGGGGCAGAGCAATGGGCCTCGATGTTGCTCAGCCGGACCACGGCGTGCTGGTGTCTGGAGTTCCTCAGTGACCTTGGAGGGAAATGGATGCACACCCGAGGGGCCTAGGAGTCCTCAAATGGGAAATTCCGTTAAAATAAACCCGAACGGTGACTAAGAACTCATGGAAACTGCTGCATGCCGCCCTTTCTGCCCGGCTACGTTGGCAGGGCCTAAACTGGAGACAAGGTCTCACGCTGAGTTTCCCTTCCGTTCTAGAACTTGTCAGGCTAACCACCACCGCGGCCACGGAAGCACCGGGTAGAGTCGGAGCACACTCATTTTATTCCCAGAAGCATTTCGACAGGGTTCCCAGGCCTGTAAAAAGCCGAAAACGTCAGGTAGCTTCGAGGCAGCATGAATGCAGCCTTCCAAGTGGGAAAGAAAGGATAGTTCCAGCAGGCTCCCGTTTCCACGCGCACACTCAGCTTGCCTCCCTGTGGTTTCTAACCAGTCCAAAGAGACACACGTTACCCTGCGTTTGCTTCCCTGAACCAACTTCTCGAAGTAGGGTTCTCCGCATCAAGTGAACTGCCTCAACCAAGGAATGCCCTGGCTACGCCTCTGGGGCCTGCGGCTATTCCAAAGCCTGCAGGGCCACAGGAAGCACAGGGCTTAAATCGCAGTAAGAACGCATGCCGACTTTCTCTTGGGGGCAGGGTGACTTCAGGCAGGAGGTCCTAGATGGAATGCGAGGCCGAGGGTCTCTCAGGGCAGCTCAGGCTAGGGCAAGGCGTAAGACCGCAAAGGCATGTGAGACGTGCCAGAAGTCTGTTCGTGAAAGTGTGGGTTTGGTGGGGAAACGAATCTGCTCTAGCAGAGAGTGCAGGCCGATTCCCTACACTCGGCGTAGGGAGCGCGGCTCCAAAGGGCTTCGGGCCTGGATGTTGCTTGGCAGACCTAGGGGTGCCGGGGAGTACTCTGTGTTCCAGCCTGGAACAGGGTGCCCCCGCGAGCCTCCCAGGTGTCCAGAAAGCTCTACTGCCGTTAAAGACGTGCAGAGCTGAGGCTACGGCCTCACGGAAACTGCCGCACGGCTCCGCTTCTGCACCTCACGTCAGGGCCTTCCCTACAGGCCTGTGCTCAATCTGGCTGTCCCGTTAGCGACACAGCATTGCAAGATGCTGACTTTCTCCTCGAGCACAGTGACTTCAGGTACGAGGCGCGCGAAGTAGGCAAAGCAGAGTGTTTTCTCAAGGCAGCTCTCACAAGGGCGACGACAAATATTTCCTGGGAGCTTCGGACTCACCAGAAATCTGGTCCTGAGGCTGTTTGAGGGCTCTGGAAATGGAGCTCTCCTCCAGGAACGTGCAGCGTGTTGCCCATCACTCGGCACGCACAGAGGGGCCTCCGAGGGGCAGAGCAATGGGCCTCGATGTTGCTCAGCCGGACCACGGCGTGCGGGTGTCTGGAGGTCCTCAGTGACCTTGGAGGGAAATGGATGCACACCCGAGGGGCCTAGGAGTCCTCAAATGGGAAATTCCGTTAAAATAAACCCGAACGGTGACTAAGAACTCATGGAAACTGCTGCATGCCGCCCTTTCTGCCCGGCTACGTAGGCAGGGCCTAAACTGGAGGCAAGTTCTCACGCTGAGTTTCCCTTCCGTTCTAGAGCTTGTCAGGCTAACCACCACCGCGGCCACGGAAGCACCGGGTTGAGTCGGAGCACACTCATTTTCTTCCCAGAAGCATTTCGACAGGGTTTCCAGGCCTGTCAACAGCCGGGAACGTCAGGTAGCTTCGAGGCAGCTTGAATGCAGCCTTCCAAATGGGAAAGAAAGGATAGTTCCAGCAGGCTCCCGTTTCCACGCGCACACTCAGCTTGTCTCCCTGTGGTTTCTAACCAGTCCAAAGAGACACACGTTACCCTGCGTTTGCTTCCCTGAACCAACTTCTCGAAGTAGGGTGCTCCGCATCAAGTGAACTGCCTCAACCAAGGAATGCCCTGGCTACGCCTCTGGGGCCTGCGGCTATTCCAAAGCCTGCAGGGCCACAGGAAGCACAGGGCTGAAATCGCAGTAAGAACGCAAGCCGACTTTCTCTTGGGGGCAGGGTGACTACAGGCAGGAGGTCCTAGATGGAATGCGAGGCCGAGGGGTCTCTCAGGGCAGCTCAGGCTAGGGCAAGGCGTAAGACCGCAAAGGCATGTGAGACGTGCCAGAAGTTTGTTCGTGAAAGTGTGGGTTTGGTGGGGCAACGAATCTGCTCCAGAAGAGAGTGCAGGCCGTTTCCCTACACTCAGCGTGGGAGCGCGGCTCCAAAGGGCTCCGGGCCTGGATGTTGCTTGGCAGACCTAGGGGTGCCGGGGAGTACTCTGTGTTCCAGCCTGGAACAGGGTGCCCCCGCGAGCCTCTCATGTGTCCAGAAAGCTCTACTGCCGTTAAAGACGCGCAGAGCAGAGGCTACGGCCTCACGGAAACTGCCGCACGGCTCCGCTTCTGCACCTCACGTCAGGGCCTTCCCTCCAGGCCTGTGCTCAATCTGGCTGTCCCGTTAGCGACACAGCATTGCAAGATGCTGACTTTCTCCTCGAGCACAGTGACTTCTGGTACGAGGCCCGCGAAGTAGGCAAAGCAGAGTGTTTTCTCACGGCAGCTCTCACAAGGGCGACGACAAATATTTCCTGGGAGCTTCGGACTCACCAGAAATCTGGTCCTGAGGCTGTTTGAGGGCTCTGGAAATGGAGCTCTCCTCCAGGAACGTGCAGCGTGTTGCCCATCACTCGGCACGCATAGAGGGGCCTCCGAGGGGCAGAGCAATGGGCCTCGATGTTGCTCAGCCGGACCACGGCGTGCGGGTGTCTGGAGGTCCTCAGTGACCTTGGAGGGAAATGGATGCACACCCGAGGGGCCTAGGAGTCCTCAAATGGGAAATTCCGTTAAAATAAACCCGAACGGTGACTAAGAACTCATGGAAACTGCTGCATGCCGCCCTTTCTGCCCGGCTACGTAGGCAGGGCCTAAACTGGAGGCAAGTTCTCACGCTGAGTTTCCCTTCCGTTCTAGAGCTTGTCAGGCTAACCACCACCGCGGCCACGGAAGCACCGGGTTGAGTCGGAGCACACTCATTTTCTTCCCAGAAGCATTTCGACAGGGTTTCCAGGCCTGTCAACAGCCGGGAACGTCAGGTAGCTTCGAGGCAGCATGAATGCAGCCTTCCAAATGGGAAAGAAAGGATAGTTCCAGCAGGCTCCCGTTTCCACGCGCACACTCAGCTTGCCTCCCTGTGGTTTCTAACCAGTCCAAAGAGACACACGTTACCCTGCGTTTGCTTCCCTGAACCAACTTCTCGAAGTAGGGTGCTCCGCATCAAGTGAACTGCCTCAACCAAGGAATGCCCTGGCTACGCCTCTGGGGCCTGCGGCTATTCCAAAGCCTGCAGGGCCACAGGAAGCACAGGGCTGAAATCGCAGTAAGAACGCAAGCCGACTTTTTCTTGGGGGCAGGGTGACTTCAGGCAGGAGGTCCTAGATGGAATGCGAGGCCGAGGGGTCTCTCAGGGCAGCTCAGGCTAGGGCAAGGCGTAAGACCGCAAAGGCATGTGAGACGTGCCAGAAGTCTGTTCGTGAAAGTGTGGGTTTAGTGGGGCAACAAATCTGCTCCAGAAGAGAGTGCAGGCCGTTTCCCTACACTCGGCGTAGGGAGCGCGGCTCCAAAGGGCTCCGGGCCTGGATGTTGCTTGGCAGACCTAGGGGTGCCGGGGAGTACTCTGTGTTCCAGCCTGGAACAGGGTGCCCCCGCGAGCCTCCCAGGTGTCCAGAAAGCTCTACTGCCGTTAAAGACGCGCAGAGCAGAGGCTACGGCCTCACGGAAACTGCCGCACGGCTCCGCTTCTGCACCTCATGTCAGGGCCTTCCCTCCAGGCCTGTGCTCAATCTGGCTGTCCCGTTAGCGACACAGCATTGCAAGATGCTGACTTTCTCCTCGAGCACAGTGACTTCAGGTACGAGGCCCGCGAAGTAGGCAAAGCAGAGTGTTTTCTCACGGCAGCTCTCACAAGGGCGACGACAAATATTTCCTGGGAGCTTCGGACTCACCAGAAATCTGGTCCTGAGGCTGTTTGAGGGCTCTGGAAATGGAGCTCTCCTCCAGGAACGTGAAGCGTGTTGCCCATCACTCGGCACGCACAGAGGGGCCTCCGAGGGGCAGAGCAATGGGCCTCGATGTTGCTCAGCCGGACCACGGCGTGCGGGTGTCTGGAGGTCTTCAGTGACCTTGGAGGGAAATGGATGCACACCCGAGGGGCCTAGGAGTCCTCAAATGGGAAATTCCGTTAAAATAAACCCGAACGGTGACTAAGAACTCATGGAAACTGCTGCATGCCGCCCTTTCTGCCCGGCTACGTAGGCAGGGCCTAAACTGGAGGCAAGTTCTCACGCTGAGTTTCCCTTCCGTTCTAGAGCTTGTCAGGCTAACCACCACCGCGGCCACGGAAGCACCAGGTTGAGTCGGAGCACACTCATTTTCTTCCCAGAAGCATTTCGACAGGGTTTCCAGGCCTGTCAACAGCCGGGAACGTCAGGTAGCTTCGAGGCAGCATGAATGCAGCCTTCCAAATGGGAAAGAAAGGATAGTTCCAGCAGGCTCCCGTTTCCACGCGCACACTCAGCTTGCCTCCCTGTGGTTTCTAACCAGTCCAAAGAGACACACGTTACCCTGCGTTTGCTTCCCTGAACCAACTTCTCGAAGTAGGGTGCTCCGCATCAAGTGAACTGCCTCAACCAAGGAATGCCCTGGCTACGCCTCTGGGGCCTGCGGCTATTCCAAAGCCTGCAGGGCCACAGGAAGCACAGGGCTGAAATCGCAGTAAGAACGCAAGCCGACTTTCTCTTGGGGGCAGGGTGACTTCAGGCAGGAGGTCCTAGATGGAATGCGAGGCCGAGGGGTCTCTCAGGGCAGCTCAGGCTAGGGCAAGGCGTAAGACCGCAAAGGCACGTGAGACGTGCCAGAAGTCTGTTCGTGAAAGTGTGGGTTTGGTGGGGAAACGAATCTGCTCTAGCAGAGAGTGCAGGCCGATTCCCTACACTCGGCGTAGGGAGCGCGGCTCCAAAGGGCTCCGGGCCTGGATGTTGCTTGGCAGACCTAGGGGTGCCAGGGAGTACTCTGTGTTCCAGCCTGGAACAGGGTGCCCCCGCGAGCCTCCCATGTGTCCAGAAAGCTCTACTGCCGTTAAAGACGCGCAGAGCAGAGGCTACGGCCTCACGGAAACTGCCGCACGGCTCCGCTTCTGCACCTCACGTCAGGGCCTTCCCTCCAGGCCTGTGCTCAATCTGGCTGTCCCGTTAGCGACACAGCATTGCAAGATGCTGACTTTCTCCTCGAGCACAGTGACTTCTGGTACGAGGCCCGCGAAGTAGGCAAAGCAGAGTGTTTTCTCACGGCAGCTCTCACAAGGGCGACGACAAATATTTCCTGGGAGCTTCGGACTCACCAGAAATCGGGTCCTGAGGCTGTTTGAGGGCTCTGGAAATGGAGCTCTCCTCCAGTAACGTGCAGCGTGTTGCCCATCACTCGGCACGCACAGAGGGGCCTCCGAGGGGCAGAGCAATGGGCCTCGATGTTGCTCAGCCGGACCACGGCGTGCGGGTGTCTGGAGGTCCTCAGTGACCTTGGAGGGAAATGGATGCACACCCGAGGGGCCTAGGAGTCCTCAAATGGGAAATTCCGTTAAAATAAACCCGAACGGTGACTAAGAACTCATGGAAACTGCTGCATGCCGCCCTTTCTGCCCGGCTACGTAGGCAGGGCCTAAACTGGAGGCAAGTTCTCACGCTGAGTTTCCCTTCCGTTCTAGAGCTTGTCAGGCTAACCACCACCGCGGCCACGGAAGCACCGGGTTGAGTCGGAGCACACTCATTTTCTTCCCAGAAGCATTTCGACAGGGTTTCCAGGCCTGTCAACAGCCGGGAACGTCAGGTAGCTTCGAGGCAGCATGAATGCAGCCTTCCAAATGGGAAAGAAAGGATAGTTCCAGCAGGCTCCTGTTTCCACGCGCACACTCAGCTTGCCTCCCTGTGGTTTCTAACCAGTCCAAAGAGACACACGTTACCCTGCGTTTGCTTCCCTGAACCAACTTCTCGAAGTAGGGTGCTCCGCATCAAGTGAACTGCCTCAACCAAGGAATGCCCTGGCTACGCCTCTGGGGCCTGCGGCTATTCCAAAGCCTGCAGGGCCACAGGAAGCACAGGGCTGAAATCGCAGTAAGAACGCAAGCCGACTTTTTCTTGGGGGCAGGGTGACTTCAGGCAGGAGGTCCTAGATGGAATGCGAGGCCGAGGGGTCTCTCAGGGCAGCTCAGGCTAGGGCAAGGCGTAAGACCGCAAAGGCATGTGAGACGTGCCAGAAGTCTGTTCGTGAAAGTGTGGGTTTGGTGGGGCAACAAATCTGCTCCAGAAGAGAGTGCAGGCCGTTTCCCTACACTCGGCGTAGGGAGCGCGGCTCCAAAGGGCTCCGGGCCTGGATGTTGCTTGGCAGACCTAGGGGTGCCGGGGAGTACTCTGTGTTCCAGCCTGGAACAGGGTGCCCCCGCGAGCCTCCCAGGTGTCCAGAAAGCTCTACTGCCGTTAAAGACGCGCAGAGCAGAGGCTACGGCCTCACGGAAACTGCCGCACGGCTCCGCTTCTGCACCTCATGTCAGGGCCTTCCCTCCAGGCCTGTGCTCAATCTGGCTGTCCCGTTAGCGACACAGCATTGCAAGATGCTGACTTTCTCCTCGAGCACAGTGACTTCAGTTACGAGGCCCGCGAAGTAGGCAAAGCAGAGTGTTTTCTCACGGCAGCTCTCACAAGGGCGACGACAAATATTTCCTGGGAGCTTCGGACTCACCAGAAATCTGGTCCTGAGGCTGTTTGAGGGCTCTGGAAATGGAGCTCTCCTCCAGGAACGTGAAGCGTGTTGCCCATCACTCGGCACGCACAGAGGGGCCTCCGAGGGGCAGAGCAATGGGCCTCGATGTTGCTCAGCCGGACCACGGCGTGCGGGTGTCTGGAGGTCCTCAGTGACCTTGGAGGGAAATGGATGCACACCCGAGGGGCCTAGGAGTCCTCAAATGGGAAATTCCGTTAAAATAAACCCGAACGGTGACTAAGAACTCATGGAAACTGCTGCATGCCGCCCTTTCTGCCCGGCTACGTAGGCAGGGCCTAAACTGGAGGCAAGTTCTCACGCTGAGTTTCCCTTCCGTTCTAGAGCTTGTCAGGCTAACCACCACCGCGGCCACGGAAGCACCAGGTTGAGTCGGAGCACACTCATTTTCTTCCCAGAAGCATTTCGACAGGGTTTCCAGGCCTGTCAACAGCCGGGAACGTCAGGTAGCTTCGAGGCAGCATGAATGCAGCCTTCCAAATGGGAAAGAAAGGATAGTTCCAGCAGGCTCCCGTTTCCACGCGCACACTCAGCTTGCCTCCCTGTGGTTTCTAACCAGTCCAAAGAGACACACGTTACCCTGCGTTTGCTTCCCTGAAGCAACTTCTCGAAGTAGGGTGCTCCGCATCAAGTGAACTGCCTCAACCAAGGAATGCCCTGGCTACGCCTCTGGGGCCTGCGGCTATTCCAAAGCCTGCAGGGCCACAGGAAGCACAGGGCTGAAATCGCAGTAAGAACGCAAGCCGACTTTCTCTTGGGGGCAGGGTGACTTCAGGCAGGAGGTCCTAGATGGAATGCGAGGCCGAGGGTCTCTCAGGGCAGCTCAGGCTAGGGCAAGGCGTAAGACCGCAAAGGCACGTGAGACGTGCCAGAAGTCTGTTCGTGAAAGTGTGGGTTTGGTGGGGAAACGAATCTGCTCTAGCAGAGAGTGCAGGCCGATTCCCTACACTCGGCGTAGGGAGCGCGGCTCCAAAGGGCTCCGGGCCTGGATGTTGCTTGGCAGACCTAGGGGTGCCGGGGAGTACTCTGTGTTCCAGCCTGGAACAGGGTGCCCCCGCGAGCCTCCCATGTGTCCAGAAAGCTCTACTGCCGTTAAAGACGCGCAGAGCAGAGGCTACGGCCTCACGGAAACTGCCGCACGGCTCCGCTTCTGCACCTCACGTCAGGGCCTTCCCTCCAGGCCTGTGCTCAATCTGGCTGTCCCGTTAGCGACACAGCATTGCAAGATGCTGACTTTCTCCTCGAGCACAGTGACTTCTGGTACGAGGCCCGCGAAGTAGGCAAAGCAGAGTGTTTTCTCACGGCAGCTCTCACAAGGGCGACGACAAATATTTCCTGGGAGCTTCGGACTCACCAGAAATCGGGTCCTGAGGCTGTTTGAGGGCTCTGGAAATGGAGCTCTCCTCCAGGAACGTGCAGCGTGTTGCCCATCACTCGGCACGCACAGAGGGGCCTCCGAGGGGCAGAGCAATGGGCCTCGATGTTGCTCAGCCGGACCACGGCGTGCGGGTGTCTGGAGGTCCTCAGTGACCTTGGAGGGAAATGGATGCACACCCGAGGGGCCTAGGAGTCCTCAAATGGGAAATTCCGTTAAAATAAACCCGAACGGTGACTAAGAACTCATGGAAACTGCTGCATGCCGCCCTTTCTGCCCGGCTACGTAGGCAGGGCCTAAACTGGAGGCAAGTTCTCACGCTGAGTTTCCCTTCCGTTCTAGAGCTTGTCAGGCTAACCACCACCGCGGCCACGGAAGCACCGGGTTGAGTCGGAGCACACTCATTTTCTTCCCAGAAGCATTTCGACAGGGTTTCCAGGCCTGTCAACAGCCGGGAACGTCAGGTAGCTTCGAGGCAGCATGAATGCAGCCTTCCAAATGGGAAAGAAAGGATAGTTCCAGCAGGCTCCCGTTTCCACGCGCACACTCAGCTTGCCTCCCTGTGGTTTCTAACCAGTCCAAAGAGACACACGTTACCCTGCGTTTGCTTCCCTGAACCAACTTCTCGAAGTAGGGTTCTCCTCGTCAAGTGAACTGCCTCAACCAAGGAATGCCCTGGCTACGCCTCTGGGGCCTGCGGCTATTCCAAAGCCTGCAGGGCCACAGGAAGCACAGGGCTGAAATCGCAGTAAGAACGCAAGCCGACTTTTTCTTGGGGGCAGGGTGACTTCAGGCAGGAGGTCCTAGATGGAATGCGAGGCCGAGGGGTCTCTCAGGGCAGCTCAGGCTAGGGCAAGGCGTAAGACCGCAAAGGCATGTGAGACGTGCCAGAAGTCTGTTCGTGAAAGTGTGGGTTTGGTGGGGCAACAAATCTGCTCCAGAAGAGAGTGCAGGCCGTTTCCCTACACTCGGCGTAGGGAGCGCGGCTCCAAAGGGCTCCGGGCCTGGATGTTGCTTGGCAGACCTAGGGGTGCCGGGGAGTACTCTGTGTTCCAGCCTGGAACAGGGTGCCCCCGCGAGCCTCCCAGGTGTCCAGAAAGCTCTACTGCCGTTAAAGACGCGCAGAGCAGAGGCTACGGCCTCACGGAAACTGCCGCACGGCTCAGCTTCTGTACCTCACGTCAGGGCCTACCCTCCAGGACTGTGCTCAATCTGGCTGTCCCGTTAGCGACACAGCATTGCAAGATGCTGACTTTCTCCTCGAGCACAGTGACTTCAGGTACGAGGCCCGCGAAGTAGGCAAAGCAGAGTGTTTTCTCACGGCAGCTCTCACAAGGGCGACGACAAATATTTCCTGGGAGCTTCGGACTCACCAGAAATCTGGTCCTGAGGCTGTTTGAGGGCTCTGGAAATGGAGCTCTCCTCCAGGAACGTGAAGCGTGTTGCCCATCACTCGGCACGCACAGAGGGGCCTCCGAGGGGCAGAGCAATGGGCCTCGATGTTGCTCAGCCGGACCACGGCGTGCGGGTGTCTGGAGGTCCTCAGTGACCTTGGAGGGAAATGGATGCACACCCGAGGGGCCTAGGAGTCCTCAAATGAGAAATTCCGTTAAAATAAACCCGAACGGTGACTAAGAACTCATGGAAACTGCTGCATGCCGCCCTTTCTGCCCGGCTACGTAGGCAGGGCCTAAACTGGAGGCAAGTTCTCACGCTGAGTTTCCCTTCCGTTCTAGAGCTTGTCAGGCTAACCACCACCGCGGCCACGGAAGCACCGGGTTGAGTCGGAGCACACTCATTTTCTTCCCAGAAGCATTTCGACAGGGTTTCCAGGCCTGTCAACAGCCGGGAACATCAGGTAGCTTCGAGGCAGCATGAATGCAGCCTTCCAAATGGGAAAGAAAGGATAGTTCCAGCAGGCTCCCGTTTCCACGCGCACACTCAGCTTGCCTCCCTGTGGTTTCTAACCAGTCCAAAGAGACACACGTTACCCTGCGTTTGCTTCCCTGAACCAACTTCTCGAAGTAGGGTGCTCCGCATCAAGTGAACTGCCTCAACCAAGGAATGCCCTGGCTACGCCTCTGGGGCCTGCGGCTATTCCAAAGCCTGCAGGGCCACAGGAAGCACAGGGCTGAAATCGCAGTAAGAACGCAAGCCGACTTTCTCTTGGGGGCAGGGTGACTTCAGGCAGGAGGTCCTAGATGGAATGCGAGGCCGAGGGTCTCTCAGGGCAGCTCAGGCTAGGGCAAGGCGTAAGACCGCAAAGGCACGTGAGACGTGCCAGAAGTCTGTTCGTGAAAGTGTGGGTTTGGTGGGGAAACGAATCTGCTCTAGCAGAGAGTGCAGGCCGATTCCCTACACTCGGCGTAGGGAGCGCGGCTCCAAAGGGCTCCGGGCCTGGATGTTGCTTGGCAGACCTAGGGGTGCCGGGGAGTACTCTGTGTTCCAGCCTGGAACAGGGTGCCCCCGCGAGCCTCCCAGGTGTCCAGAAAGCTCTACTGCCGTTAAAGACGCGCAGAGCAGAGGCTACGGCCTCACGGAAACTGCCGCACGGCTCCGCTTCTGCACCTCACGTCAGGGCCTTCCCTCCAGGCCTGTGCTCAATCTGGCTGTCCCCTTAGCGACACAGCATTGCAAGATGCTGACTTTCTCCTCGAGCACAGTGACTTCTGGTACGAGGCCCGCGAAGTAGGCAAAGCAGAGTGTTTTCTCACGGCAGCTCTCACAAGGGCGACGACAAATATTTCCTGGGAGCTTCGGACTCACCAGAAATCGGGTCCTGAGGCTGTTTGAGGGCTCTGGAAATGGAGCTCTCCTCCAGGAACGTGCAGCGTGTTGCCCATCACTCGGCACGCACAGAGGGGCCTCCGAGGGGCAGAGCAATGGGCCTCGATGTTGCTCAGCCGGACCACGGCGTGCGGGTGTCTGGAGGTCCTCAGTGACCTTGGAGGGAAATGGATGCACACCCGAGGGGCCTAGGAGTCCTCAAATGGGAAATTGCGTTAAAATAAACCCGAACGGTGACTAAGAACTCATGGAAACTGCTGCATGCCGCCCTTTCTGCCCGGCTACGTAGGCAGGGCCTAAACTGGAGGCAAGTTCTCACGCTGAGTTTCCCTTCCGTTCTAGAGCTTGTCAGGCTAACCACCACCGCGGCCACGGAAGCACCGGGTTGAGTCGGAGCACACTCATTTTCTTCCCAGAAGCATTTCGACAGGGTTTCCAGGCCTGTCAACAGCCGGGAACGTCAGGTAGCTTCGAGGCAGCATGAATGCAGCCTTCCAAATGGGAAAGAAAGGATAGTTCCAGCAGGCTCCCGTTTCCACGCGCACACTCAGCTTGCCTCCCTGTGGTTTCTAACCAGTCCAAAGAGACACACGTTACCCTGCGTTTGCTTCCCTGAACCAACTTCTCGAAGTAGGGTGCTCCGCATCAAGTGAACTGCCTCAACCAAGGAATGCCCTGGCTACGCCTCTGGGGCCTGCGGCTATTCCAAAGCCTGCAAGGCCACAGGAAGCACAGGGCTTAAATCGCAGTAAGAACGCAAGCCGACTTTCTCTTAGGGGCAGGGTGACTTCAGGCAGGAGGTCCTAGATGGAATGCGAGGCCGAGGGGTCTCTCAGGGCAGCTCAGGCTAGGGCAAGGCGTAAGACCGCAAAGGCATGTGAGACGTGCCAGAAGTCTGTTCGTGAAAGTGTGGGTTTGGTGGGGCAACGAATCTGCTCCAGAAGAGAGTGCAGGCCGTTTCCCTACACTCGGCGTGGGAGCGCGGCTCCAAAGGGCTCCGGGCCTGGATGTTGCTTGGCAGACCTAGGGGTGCCGGGGAATACTCTGTGTTCCAGCCTGGAACAGGGTGCCCCCGCGAGCCTCCAGGTGTCCAGAAAACTCTACTGTCGTTAAAGACGCGCAGAGCAGAGGCTACGGCCTCACGGAAACTGCCGCACGGCTCCGCTTCTGCACCTCACGTCAGGGCCTTCCCTCCAGGCCTGTGCTCAATCTGGCTGTCCCGTTAGCCACACAGCATTGCAAGATGCTGACTTTCTCCTCGAGCACAGTGACTTCAGGTACGAGGCCCGCGAAGTAGGCAAAGCAGAGTGTTTTCTCACGGCAGCTCTCACAAGGGCGACGACAAATATTTCCTGGGAGCTTCGGACTCACCAGAAATCTGGTCCTGAGGCTGTTTGAGGGCTCTGGAAATGGAGCTCTCCTCCAGGAACGTGCAGCGTGTTGCCCATCACTCGGCACGCACAGAGGGGCCTCCGAGGGGCAGAGCAATGGGCCTCGATGTTGCTCAGCCGGACCACGGCGTGCGGGTGTCTGGAGGTCCTCAGTGACCTTGGAGGGAAATGGATGCACACCCGAGGGGCCTAGGAGTCCTCAAATGGGAAATTCCGTTAAAATAAACCCGAACGGTGACTAAGAACTCATGGAAAGTGCTGCATGCCGCCCTTTCTGCCCGGCTACGTTGGCAGGGCCTGAACTGGAGACAAGGTCTCACGCTGAGTTTCCCTTCCGTTCTAGAACTTGTCAGGCTAACCACCACCGCGGCCACGGAAGCACCGGGTAGAGTCGGAGCACACTCATTTTCTTCCCAGAAGCATTTCGACAGGGTTCCCAGGCCTGTAAAAAGCCGGAAACGTCAGGTAGCTTCGAGGCAGCATGAATGCAGCCTTCCAAATGGGAAAGAAATGATAGTTCCAGCAGGCTCCCGTTTCCACGCGCACACTCAGCTTGCCTCCCTGTGGTTTCTAACCAGTCCAAAGAGACACACGTTACCCTGCGTTTGCTTCCCTGAACCAACTTCTCGAAGTAGGGTGCTCCGCATCAAGTGAACTGCCTCAACCAAGGAATGCCCTGGCTACGCCTCTGGGGCCTGCGGCTATTCCAAAGCCTGCAGGGCCACAGGAAGCACAGGGCTGAAATCGCAGTAAGAACGCAAGCCGACTTTCTCTTGGGGGCAGGGCGACTTCAGGCAGGAGGTCCTAGATGGAATGCGAGGCCGAGGGTCTCTCAGGGCAGCTCAGGCTAGGGCAAGGCGTAAGACCGCAAAGGCACGTGAGACGTGCCAGAAGTCTGTTCGTGAAAGTGTGGGTTTGGTGGGGAAACGAATCTGCTCTAGCAGAGAGTGCAGGCCGATTCCCTACACTCGGCGTAGGGAGCGCGGCTCCAAAGGGCTCCGGGCCTGGATGTTGCTTGGCAGACCTAGGGGTGCCGGGGAGTACTCTGTGTTCCAGCCTGGAACAGGGTGCCCCCGCGAGCCTCCCAGGTGTCCAGAAAGCTCTACTGCCGTTAAAGACGCGCAGAGCAGAGGCTACGGCCTCACGGAAACTGCCGCACGGCTCCGCTTCTGCACCTCACGTCAGGGCCTTCCCTCCAGGCCTGTGCTCAATCTGGCTGTCCCGTTAGCGACACAGCATTGCAAGATGCTGACTTTCTCCTCGAGCACAGTGACTTCTGGTACGAGGCCCGCGAAGTAGGCAAAGCAGAGTGTTTTCTCAAGGCAGCTCTCACAAGGGCGACGACAAATATTTCCTGGGAGCTTCGGACTCACCAGAAATCTGGTCCTGAGGCTGTTTGAGGGCTCTGGAAATGGAGCTCTCCTCCAGGAACGTGCAGCGTGTTGCCCATCACTCGGCACGCACAGAGGGGCCTCCGAGGGGCAGAGCAATGGGCCTCGATGTTGCTCAGCCGGACCACGGCGTGCGGGTGTCTGGAGGTCCTCAGTGACCTTGGAGGGAAATGGATGCACACCCGAGGGGCCTAGGAGTCCTCAAATGGGAAATTCCGTTAAAATAAACCCGAACGGTGACTAAGAACTCATGGAAACTGCTGCATGCCGCCCTTTCTGCCCGGCTACGTAGGCAGGGCCTAAACTGGAGGCAAGTTCTCACGCTGAGTTTCCCTTCCGTTCTAGAGCTTGTCAGGCTAACCACCACCGCGGCCACGGAAGCACCGGGTTGAGTCGGAGCACACTCATTTTCTTCCCAGAAGCATTTCGACAGGGTTTCCAGGCCTGTCAACAGCCGGGAACGTCAGGTAGCTTCGAGGCAGCATGAATGCAGCCTTCCAAATGGGAAAGAAAGTATAGTTCCAGCAGGCTCCCGTTTCCACGGGCACACTCAGCTTGCCTCCCTGTGGTTTCTAACCAGTCCAAAGAGACACACGTTACCCTGCGTTTGCTTCCCTGAACCAACTTCTCGAAGTAGGGTGCTCCGCATCAAGTGAAATGCCTCAACCAAGGAATGCCCTGGCTACGCCTCTGGGGCCTGCGGCTATTCAAAAGCCTGCAGGGCCACAGGAAGCACAGGGCTGAAATCGCAGTAAGAACGCAAGCCGACTTTCTCTTAGGGGCAGGGTGACTTCAGGCAGGAGGTCCTAGATGGAATGCGAGGCCGAGGGGTCTCTCAGGGCAGCTCAGGCTAGGGCAAGGCGTAAGACCGCAAAGGCATGTGAGACGTGCCAGAAGTCTGTTCGTGAAAGTGTGGCTTTGGTGGGGCAACGAATCTGCTCCAGAAGAGAGTGCAGGCCGTTTCCCTACACTCGGCGTAGGGAGCGCGGCTCCAAAGGGCTCCGGGCCTGGATGTTGCTTGGCAGACCTAGGGGTGCCGGGGAGTACTCTGTGTTCCAGCCTGGAACAGGGTGCCCCCGCAAGCCTCCCAGGTGTCCAGAAAGCTCTACTGCCGTTAAAGACGCGCAGAGCAGAGGCTACGGCCTCACGGAAACTGCCGCACGGCTCCGCTTCTGCACCTCACGTCAGGGCCTTCCCTCCAGGCCTGTGCTCAATCTGGCTGTCCCGTTAGCGACACAGCATTGCAAGATGCTGACTTTCTCCTTGAGCACAGTGACTTCAGGTACGAGGCCCGCGAAGTAGGCAAAGCAGAGTGTTTTCTCACGGCAGCTCTCACAAGGACGACGACAAGTATTTCCTGGGAGCTTCGGACTCACCAGAAATCTGGTCCTGAGGCTGTTTGAGGGCTCTGGAAATGGAGCTCTCCTCCAGGAACGTGCAGCGTGTTGCCCATCACTCGGCACGCACAGAGGGGCCTCCGAGGGGCAGAGCAATGGGCCTCGATGTTGCTCAGCCGGACCACGGCGTGCGGGTGTCTGGAGGTCCTCAGTGACCTTGGAGGGAAATGGATGCACACCCGAGGGGCCTAGGAGTCCTCAAATGGGAAATTCCGTTAAAATAAACCCGAACGGTGACTAAGAACTCATGGAAACTGCTGCATGCCGCCCTTTCTGCCCGGCTACGTAGGCAGGGCCTAAACTGGAGGCAAGTTCTCACGCTGAGTTTCCCTTCCGTTCTAGAGCTTGTCAGGCTAACCACCACCGCGGCCACGGAAGCACCGTGTTGAGACGGAGCACACTCATTTTCTTCCCAGAAGCATTTCGACAGGGTTTCCAGGCCTGTCAACAGCCGGGAACGTCAGGTAGCTTCGAGGCAGCATGAATGCAGCCTTCCAAATGGGAAAGAAAGGATAGTTCCAGCAGGCTCCCGTTTCCACGCGCACACTCAGCTTGCCTCCCTGTGGTTTCTAACCAGTCCAAAGAGACACACGTTACCCTGCGTTTGCTTCCCTGAACCAACTTCTCGAAGTAGGGTGCTCCGCATCAAGTGAACTGCCTCAACCAAGGAATGCCCTGGCTACGCCTCTGGGGCCTGCGGCTATTCCAAAGCCTGCAGGGCCACAGGAAGCACAGGGCTGAAATCGCAGTAAGAACGCAAGCCGACTTTCTCTTAGGGGCAGGGTGACTTCAGGCAGGAGGTCCTAGATGGAATGTGAGGCCGAGGGGTCTCTCAGGGCAGCTCAGGCTAGGGCAAGGCGTAAGACCGCAAAGGCATGTGAGACGTGCCAGAAGTCTGTTCGTGAAAGTGTGGGTTTGGTGGGGCAACGAATCTGCTCCAGAAGAGAGTGCAGGCCCTTTCCCTACACTCGGCGTAGGGAGCGCGGCTCCAAAGGGCTCCGGGCCTGGATGTTGCTTGGCAGACCTAGGGGTGCCGGGGAGTACTCTGTGTTCCAGCCTGGAACAGGGTGCCCCCGCGAGCCTCCCAGGTGTCCAGAAAGCTCTACTGCCGTTAAAGACGCGCAGAGCAGAGGCTACGGCCTCACGGAAACTGCCGCACGGCTCCGCTTCTGCACCTCACGTCAGGGCCTTCCCTCCAGGCCTGTGCTCAATCTGGCTGTCCCGTTAGCGACACAGCATTGCAAGATGCTGACTTTCTCCTCGAGCACAGTGACTTCAGGTACGAGGCCCGCGAAGTAGGCAAAGCAGAGTGTTTTCTCACGGCAGCTCTCACAAGGGCGACGACAAATATTTCCTGGGAGCTTCGGACTCACCAGAAATCTGGTCCTGAGGCTGTTTGAGGGCTCTGGAAATGGAGCTCTCCTCCAGGAACGTGCAGCGTGTTGCCCATCACTCGGCACGCACAGAGGGGCCTCCGAGGGGCAGAGCAATGGGCCTCGATGTTGCTCAGCCGGACCACGGCGTGCGGGTGTCTGGAGGTCCTCAGTGACCTTGGAGGGAAATGGATGCACACCCGAGGGGCCTAGGAGTCCTCAAATGGGAAATTCCGTTAAAATAAACCCGAACGGTGACTAAGAACTCATGGAAACTGCTGCATGCCGCCCTTTCTGCCCGGCTACGTTGGCAGGGCCTAAACTGGAGACAAGGTCTCACGCTGAGTTTCCCTTCCGTTCTAGAGCTTGTCAGGCTAACCACCACCGCGGCCATGGAAGCACCGGGTAGAGTCGGAGCACACTCATTTTCTTCCCAGAAGCATTTCGACAGGGTTCCCAGGCCTGTAAAAAGCCGGAAACGTCAGGTAGCTTCGAGGCAGCATGAATGCAGCCTTCCAAATGGGAAAGAAAGGATAGTTCCAGCAGGCTCCCGTTTCCACGCGCACACTCAGCTTGCCTCCCTGTGGTTTCTAACCAGTCCAAAGAGACACACGTTACCCTGCGTTTGCTTCCCTGAACCAACTTCTCGAAGTAGGGTGCTCCGCATCAAGTGAACTGCCTCAACCAAGGAATGCCCTGGCTACGCCTCTGGGGCCTGCGGCTATTCCAAAGCCTGCAGGGCCACAGGAAGCACAGGGCTGAAATCGCAGTAAGAACGCAAGCCGACTTTCTCTTGGGGGCAGGGTGACTTCAGGCAGGAGGTCCTAGATGGAATGCGAGGCCGAGGGTCTCTCAGGGCAGCTCAGGCTAGGGCAAGGCGTAAGACCGCAAAGGCACGTGAGACGTGCCAGAAGTCTGTTCGTGAAAGTGTGGGTTTGGTGGGGAAACGAATCTGCTCTAGCAGAGAGTGCAGGCCGATTCCCTACACTCGGCGTAGGGAGCGCGGCTCCAAAGGGCTCCGGGCCTGGATGTTGCTTGGCAGACCTAGGGGTGCCGGGGAGTACTCTGTGTTCCAGCCTGGAACAAGGTGCCCCCGCGAGCCTCCCAGGTGTCCAGAAAGCTCTACTGCCGTTAAAGACGCGCAGAGCAGAGGCTACGGCCTCACGGAAACTGCCGCACGGCTCCGCTTCTGCACCTCACGTCAGGGCCTTCCCTCCAGGCCTGTGCTCAATCTGGCTGTCCCGTTAGCGACACAGCATTGCAAGATGCTGACTTTCTCCTCGAGCACAGTGACTTCTGGTACGAGGCCCGCGAAGTAGGCAAAGCAGAGTGTTTTCTCACGGCAGCTCTCACAAGGGCGACGACAAATATTTCCTGGGAGCTTCGGACTCACCAGAAATCTGGTCCTGAGGCTGTTTGAGGGCTCTGGAAATGGAGCTCTCCTCCAGGAACGTGCAGCGTGTTGCCCATCACTCGGCACGCACAGAGGGGCCTCCGAGGGGCAGAGCAATGGGCCTCGATGTTGCTCAGCCGGACCACGGCGTGCGGGTGTCTGGAGGTCCTCAGTGACCTTGGAGGGAAATGGATGCACACCCGAGGGGCCTAGGAGTCCTCAAATGGGAAATTCCGTTAAAATAAACCCGAACGGTGACTAAGAACTCATGGAAACTGCTGCATGCCACCCTTTCTGCCCGGCTACGTAGGCAGGGCCTAAACTGGAGGCAAGTTCTCACGCTGAGTTTCCCTTCCGTTCTAGAGCTTGTCAGGCTAACCACCACCGCGGCCACGGAAGCACCGGGTTGAGTCGGAGCACACTCATTTTCTTCCCAGAAGCATTTCGACAGGGTTTCCAGGCCTGTCAACAGCCGGGAACGTCAGGTAGCTTCGAGGCAGCATGAATGCAGCCTTCCAAATGGGAAAGAAAGGATAGTTCCAGCAGGCTCCCGTTTCCACGCGCACACTCCGCTTGCCTCCCTGTGGTTTCTAACCAGTCCAAAGAGACACACGTTACCCTGCGTTTGCTTCCCTGAACCAACTTCTCGAAGTAGGGTGCTCCGCATCAAGTGAACTGCCTCAACCAAGGAATGCCCTGGCTACGCCTCTGGGGCCTGCGGCTATTCCAAAGCCTGCAGGGCCACAGGAAGCACAGGGCTGAAATCGCAGTAAGAACGCAAGCCGACTTTCTCTTAGGGGCAGGGTGACTTCAGGCAGGAGGTCCTAGATGGAATGCGAGGCCGAGGGGTCTCTCAGGGCAGCTCAGGCTAGGGCAAGGCGTAAGACCGCAAAGGCATGTGAGACGTGCCAGAAGTCTGTTCGTGAAAGTGTGGCTTTGGTGGGGAAACGAATCTGCTCCAGAGGAGAGTGCAGGCCGTTTCCCTACACTCGGCGTAGGGAGCGCGGCTCCAAAGGGCTCCGGGCCTGGATGTTGCTTGGCAGACCTAGGGGTGCCGGGGAGTACTCTGTGTTCCAGCCTGGAACAGGGTGCCCCCGCGAGCCTCCCAGGTGTCCAGAAAGCTCTACTGCCGTTAAAGACGCGCAGAGCAGAGGCTACGGCCTCACGGAAACTGCCGCACGGCTCCGCTTCTGCACCTCACGTCAGGGCCTTCCCTCCAGGCCTGTGCTCAATCTGGCTGTCCCGTTAGCGACACAGCATTGCAAGATGCTGTCTTTCTCCTCGAGCAGAGTGCCTTCAGGTACGAGGCCCGCGAAGTAGGCAAAGCAGAGTGTTTTCTCACGGCAGCTCTCACAAGGGCGACGACAAGTATTTCCTGGGAGCTTCGGACTCACCAGAAATCTGGTCCTGAGGCTGTTTGAGGGCTCTGGAAATGGAGCTCTCCTCCAGGAACGTGCAGCGTGTTGCCCATCACTCGGCACGCACAGAGGGGCCTCCGAGGGGCAGAGCAATGGGCCTCGATGTTGCTCAGCCGGACCACGGCGTGCGGGTGTCTGGAGGTCCTCAGTGACCTTGGAGGGAAATGGATGCACACCCGAGGGGCCTAGGAGTCCTCAAATGGGAAATTCCGTTAAAATAAACCCGAACGGTGACTAAGAACTCATGGAAAGTGCTGCATGCCGCCCTTTCTGCCCGGCTACGTAGGCAGGGCCTAAACTGGAGGCAAGTTCTCACGCTGAGTTTCCCTTCCGTTCTAGAGCTTGTCAGGCTAACCACCACCGCGGCCACGGAAGTACTGGGTTGAGTCGGAGCACACTCATTTTCCTCCCAGAAGCATTTCGACAGGGTTTCCAGGCCTGTCAACAGCCGGGAACGTCAGGTAGCTTCGAGGCAGCATGAATGCAGCCTTCCAAATGGGAAAGAAAGGATAGTTCCAGCAGGCTCCCGTTTCCACGCGCACACTCAGCTTGCCTCCCTGTGGTTTCTAACCAGTCCAAAGAGACACACGTTACCCTGCGTTTGCTTCCCTGAACCAACTTCTCGAAGTAGGGTGCTCCGCATCAAGTGAACTGCCTCAACCAAGGAATGCCCTGGCTACGCCTCTGGGGCCTGCGGCTATTCCAAAGCCTGCAGGGCCACAGGAAGCACAGGGCTTAAATCGCAGTAAGAACGCAAGCCGACTTTCTCTTGGGGGCAGGGTGACTTCAGGCAGGAGGTCCTAGATGGAATGCGAGGCCGAGGGGTCTCTCAGGGCAGCTCAGGCTAGGGCAAGGCGTAAGACCGCAAAGGCATGTGAGACGTGCCAGAAGTCTGTTCGTGAAAGTGTGGGTTTGGTGGGGCAACGAATCTGCTCCAGAAGAGAGTGCAGGCCGTTTCCCTACACTCGGCGTAGGGAGCGCGGCTCCAAAGGGCTCCGGGCCTGGATGTTGCTTGGCAGACATGGGGGTGCCGGGGAGTACTCTGTGTTCCAGCCTGGAACAGGGTGCCCCCGCGAGCCTCCCAGGTGTCCAGAAAGCTCTACTGCCGTTAAAGACGCGCAGAGCAGAGGCTACGGCCTCACGGAAACTGCCGCACGGCTCAGCTTCTGCACCTCACGTCAGGGCCTACCCTCCAGGACTGTGCTCAATCTGGCTGTCCCGTTAGCGACACAGCATTGCAAGATGCTGACTTTCTCCTCGAGCACAGTGACTTCAGGTACGAGGCCCGCGAAGTAGGCAAAGCAGAGTGTTTTCTCACGGCAGCTCTCACAAGGACGACGACAAGTACTTCCTGGAAGCTTCGGACTCACCAGAAATCTGGTCCTGAGGCTGTTTGAGGGCTCTGGAAATGGAGCTCTCCTCCAGGAACGTGAAGCGTGTTGCCCATCACTCGGCACGCACAGAGGGGCCTCCGAGGGGCAGAGCAATGGGCCTCGATGTTGCTCAGCCGGACCACGGCGTGCGGGTGTCTGGAGGTCCTCAGTGACCTTGGAGGGAAATGGATGCACACCCGAGGGGCCTAGGAGTCCTCAAATGGGAAATTCCGTTAAAATAAACCCGAACGGTGACTAAGAACTCATGGAAACTGCTGCATGCCGCCCTTTCTGCCCGGCTACGTAGGCAGGGCCTAAACTGGAGGCAAGTTCTCACGCTGAGTTTCCCTTCCGTTCTAGAGCTTGTCAGGCTAACCACCACCGCGGCCACGGAAGCACCGGGTTGAGTCGGAGCACACTCATTTTCTTCCCAGAAGCATTTCGACAGGGTTTCCAGGCCTGTCAACAGCCAGGAACGTCAGGTAGCTTCGAGGCAGCATGAATGCAGCCTTCCAAATGGGAAAGAAAGGATAGTTCCAGCAGGCTCCCGTTTCCACACGCACACTCAGCTTCCCTCCCTGTGGTTTCTAACCAGTCCAAAGAGACACACGTTACCCTGCGTTTGCTTCCCTGAACCAACTTCTCGAAGTAGGGTTCTCCGCATCAAGTGAACTGCCTCAACCAAGGAGTGCCCTGGCTACGCCTCTGGGGCCTGCGGCTATTCCAAAGCCTGCAGGGCCACAGGAAGCACAGGGCTGAAATCGCAGTAAGAACGCAAGCCGACTTTCTCTTGGGGGCAGGGTGACTTCAGGCAGGAGGTCCTAGATGGAATGCGAGGCCGAGGGGTCTCTCAGGGCAGCTCAGGCTAGGGCAAGGCGTAAGACCGCAAAGGCATGTGAGACGTGCCAGAAGTCTGTTCGTGAAAGTGTGGGTTTGGTGGGGAAAGGAATCTGCTCCAGAAGAGAGTGCAGGGCCGTTTCCCTAAACTCGGCGTAGGGAGCGCGGCTCCAAAGGGCTCCGGGCCTGGATGTTGCTTGGAAGACCTAGGGGTGCCGGGGAGTACTCTGTGTTCCAGCCTGGAACAGGGTGCCCCCGCGAGCCTCCCAGGTGTCCAGAAAGCTCTACTGCCGTTAAAGACGCGCAGAGCAGAGGCTACGGCCTCACGGAAACTGCCGCACGGCTCCGCTTCTGCACCTCACGTCAGGGCCTTCCCTCCAGGCCTGTGCTCAATCTGGCTGTCCCGTTAGCGACACAGCATTGCAAGATGCTGACTTTCTCCTCGAGCACAGTGACTTCTGGTACGAGGCCCGCGAAGTAGGCAAAGCAGAGTGTTTTCTCACGGCAGCTCTCACAAGGGCGACGACAAATATTTCCTGGGAGCTTCGGACTCACCAGAAATCTGGTCCTGAGGCTGTTTGAGGGCTCTGGAAATGGAGCTCTCCTCCAGGAACGTGCAGCGTGTTGCCCATCACTCGGCAAGCTCGGAGGGCCTCCGAGGGGCAGAGCAATGGGCCTCGATGTTGCTCAGCCGGACCACGGCGTGCGGGTGTCTGGAGGTCCTCAGTGACCTTGGAGGGAAATGGATGCACACCCGAGGGGCCTAGGAGTCCTCAAATGGGAAATTCCGTTAAAATAAACCCGAACGGTGACTAAGAACTCATGGAAACTGCTGCATGCCGCCCTTTCTGCCCGGCTACGTAGGCAGGGCCTAAACTGGAGGCAAGTTCTCATGCTGAGTTTCCCTTCCGTTCTAGAGCTTGTCAGGCTAACCACCACCGCGGCCACGGAAGCACCGGGTTGAGTCGGAGCACACTCATTTTCTTCCCAGAAGCATTTCGACAGGGTTTCCAGGCCTGTCAACAGCCGGGAACGTCAGGTAGCTTCGAGGCAGCATGAATGCAGCCTTCCAAATGGGAAAGAAAGGATAGTTCCAGCAGGCTCCCGTTTCCACGCGCACACTCAGCTTGCCTCCCTGTGGTTTCTAACCAGTCCAAAGAGACACACGTTACCCTGCGTTTGCTTCCCTGAACCAACTTCTCGAAGTAGGGTGCTCCGCATCAAGTGAACTGCCTCAACCAAGGAATGCCCTGGCTACGCCTCTGGGGCCTGCGGCTATTCCAAAGCCTGCAGGGCCACAGGAAGCACAGGGCTGAAATCTCAGTAAGAATGCAAGCCGACTTTCTCTTGGGGGCAGGGCGACTTCAGGCAGGAGGTCCTAGATGGAATGCGAGGCCGAGGGGTCTCTCAGGGCAGCTCAGGCTAGGGCAAGGCGTAAGACCGCAAAGGCATGTGAGACGTGCCAGAAGTCTGTTCGTGAAAGTGTGGGTTTGGTGGGGCAACGAATCTGCTCCAGAAGAGAGTGCAGGCCGTTTCCCTACACTCGGCGTAGGGAGCGCGGCTCCAAAGGGCTCCGGGCCTGGATGTTGCTTGGCAGACCTAGGGGTGCCGGGGAGTACTCTGTGTTCCATCCTGGAACAGGGTGCCCCCGCGAGCCTCCCAGGTGTCCAGAAAGCTCTACTGCCGTTAAAGACGCGCAGAGCAGAGGCTACGGCCTCACGGAAACTGCCGCACGGCTCCACTTCTGCACCTCACGTCAGGGCCTTCCCTCCAGGCCTGTGCTCAATCTGGCTGTCCCGTTAGCGACACAGCATTGCAAGATGCTGACTTTCTCCTCGAGCACAGTGACTTCAGGTACGAGGCCCGCGAAGTAGGCAAAGCAGAGTGTTTTCTCACGGCAGCTCTCACAAGGACGACGACAAGTATTTCCTGGGAGCTTCGGACTCACCAGAAATCTGGTCCTGAGGCTGTTTGAGGGCTCTGGAAATGGAGCTCTCCTCCAGGAACGTGCAGCGTGTTGCCCATCACTCGGCACGCACAGAGGGGCCTCCGAGGGGCAGAGCAATGGGCCTCGATGTTGCTCAGCCGGACCACGGCGTGCGGGTGTCTGGAGGTCCTCAGTGACCTTGGAGGGAAATGGATGCACACCCGAGGGGCCTAGGAGTCCTCAAATGGGAAATTCCGTTAAAATAAACCCGAACGGTGACTAAGAACTCATGGAAACTGCTGCATGCCGCCCTTTCTGCCCGGCTACGTTGGCAGGGCCTAAACTGGAGACAAGGTCTCACGCTGAGTTTCCCTTCCGTTCTAGAACTTGTCAGGCTAACCACCACCGCGGCCACGGAAGCACCGGGTAGAGTCGGAGCACACTCATTTTATTCCCAGAAGCATTTCGACAGGGTTCCCAGGCCTGTAAAAAGCCGAAAACGTCAGGTAGCTTCGAGGCAGCATGAATGCAGCCTTCCAAATGGGAAAGAAAGGATAGTTCCAGCAGGCTCCCGTTTCCACGCGCACACTCAGCTTGCCTCCCTGTGGTTTCTAACCAGTCCAAAGAGACACACGTTACCCTGCGTTTGCTTCCCTGAACCAACTTCTCGAAGTAGGGTTCTCCGCATCAAGTGAACTGCCTCAACCAAGGAATGCCCTGGCTACGCCTCTGGGGCCTGCGGCTATTCCAAAGCCTGCAGGGCCACAGGAAGCACAGGGCTTAAATCGCAGTAAGAACGCAAGCCGACTTTCTCTTGGGGGCAGGGTGACTTCAGGCAGGAGGTCCTAGATGGAATGCGAGGCCGAGGGTCTCTCAGGGCAGCTCAGGCTAGGGCAAGGCGTAAGACCGCAAAGGCATGTGAGACGTGCCAGAAGTCTGTTCGTGAAAGTGTGGGTTTGGTGGGGAAACGAATCTGCTCTAGCAGAGAGTGCAGGCCGATTCCCTACACTCGGCGTAGGGAGCGCGGCTCCAAAGGGCTCCGGGCCTGGATGTTGCTTGGCAGACCTAGGGGTGCCGGGGAGTACTCTGTGTTCCAGCCTGGAACAGGGTGCCCCCGCGAGCCTCCCAGGTGTCCAGAAAGCTCTACTGCCGTTAAAGACGCGCAGAGCTGAGGCTACGGCCTCACGGAAACTGCCGCACGGCTCCGCTTCTGCACCTCACGTCAGGGCCTTCCCTCCAGGCCTGTGCTCAATCTGGCTGTCCCGTTAGCGACACAGCATTGCAAGATGCTGACTTTCTCCTCGAGCACAGTGACTTCAGGTACGAGGCGCGCGAAGTAGGCAAAGCAGAGTGTTTTCTCAAGGCAGCTCTCACAAGGGCGACGACAAATATTTCCTGGGAGCTTCGGACTCACCAGAAATCTGGTCCTGAGGCTGTTTGAGGGCTCTGGAAATGGAGCTCTCCTCCAGGAACGTGCAGCGTGTTGCCCATCACTCGGCACGCACAGAGGGGCCTCCGAGGGGCAGAGCAATGGGCCTCGATGTTGCTCAGCCGGACCACGGCGTGCGGGTGTCTGGAGGTCCTCAGTGACCTTGGAGGGAAATGGATGCACACCCGAGGGGCCTAGGAGTCCTCAAATGGGAAATTCCGTTAAAATAAACCCGAACGGTGACTAAGAACTCATGGAAACTGCTGCATGCCGCCCTTTCTGCCCGGCTACGTAGGCAGGGCCTAAACTGGAGGCAAGTTCTCACGCTGAGTTTCCCTTCCGTTCTAGAGCTTGTCAGGCTAACCACCACCGCGGCCACGGAAGCACCGGGTTGAGTCGGAGCACACTCATTTTCTTCCCAGAAGCATTTCGACAGGGTTTCCAGGCCTGTCAACAGCCGGGAACGTCAGGTAGCTTCGAGGCAGCTTGAATGCAGCCTTCCAAATGGGAAAGAAAGGATAGTTCCAGCAGGCTCCCGTTTCCACGCGCACACTCAGCTTGTCTCCCTGTGGTTTCTAACCAGTCCAAAGAGACACACGTTACCCTGCGTTTGCTTCCCTGAACCAACTTCTCGAAGTAGGGTGCTCCGCATCAAGTGAACTGCCTCAACCAAGGAATGCCCTGGCTACGCCTCTGGGGCCTGCGGCTATTCCAAAGCCTGCAGGGCCACAGGAAGCACAGGGCTGAAATCGCAGTAAGAACGCAAGCCGACTTTCTCTTGGGGGCAGGGTGACTACAGGCAGGAGGTCCTAGATGGAATGCGAGGCCGAGGGGTCTCTCAGGGCAGCTCAGGCTAGGGCAAGGCGTAAGACCGCAAAGGCATGTGAGACGTGCCAGAAGTTTGTTCGTGAAAGTGTGGGTTTGGTGGGGCAACGAATCTGCTCCAGAAGAGAGTGCAGGCCGTTTCCCTACACTCGGCGTGGGAGCGCGGCTCCAAAGGGCTCCGGGCCTGGATGTTGCTTGGCAGACCTAGGGGTGCCGGGGAGTACTCTGTGTTCCAGCCTGGAACAGGGTGCCCCCGCGAGCCTCTCATGTGTCCAGAAAGCTCTACTGCCGTTAAAGACGCGCAGAGCAGAGGCTACGGCCTCACGGAAACTGCCGCACGGCTCCGCTTCTGCACCTCACGTCAGGGCCTTCCCTCCAGGCCTGTGCTCAATCTGGCTGTCCCGTTAGCGACACAGCATTGCAAGATGCTGACTTTCTCCTCGAGCACAGTGACTTCTGGTACGAGGCCCGCGAAGTAGGCAAAGCAGAGTGTTTTCTCACGGCAGCTCTCACAAGGGCGACAACAAATATTTCCTGGAAGCTTCGGACTCACCAGAAATCTGGTCCTGAGGCTGTTTGAGGGCTCTGGAAATGGAGCTCTCCTCCAGGAACGTGCAGCGTGTTGCCCATCACTCGGCACGCATAGAGGGGCCTCCGAGGGGCAGAGCAATGGGCCTCGATGTTGCTCAGCCGGACCACGGCGTGCGGGTGTCTGGAGGTCCTCAGTGACCTTGGAGGGAAATGGATGCACACCCGAGGGGCCTAGGAGTCCTCAAATGGGAAATTCCGTTAAAATAAACCCGAACGGTGACTAAGAACTCATGGAAACTGCTGCATGCCGCCCTTTCTGCCCGGCTACGTTGGCAGGGCCTAAACTGGAGACAAGGTCTCACGCTGAGTTTCCCTTCCGTTCTAGAGCTTGTCAGGCTAACCACCACCGCGGCCATGGAAGCACCGGGTAGAGTCGGAGCACACTCATTTTCTTCCCAGAAGCATTTCGACAGGGTTCCCAGGCCTGTAAAAAGCCGGAAACGTCAGGTAGCTTCGAGGCAGCATGAATGCAGCCTTCCAAATGGGAAAGAAAGGATAGTTCCAGCAGGCTCCCGTTTCCACGCGCACACTCAGCTTGCCTCCCTGTGGTTTCTAACCAGTCCAAAGAGACACACGTTACCCTGCGTTTGCTTCCCTGAACCAACTTCTCGAAGTAGGGTGCTCCGCATCAAGTGAACTGCCTCAACCAAGGAATGCCCTGGCTACGCCTCTGGGGCCTGCGGCTATTCCAAAGCCTGCAGGGCCACAGGAAGCACAGGGCTGAAATCGCAGTAAGAACGCAAGCCGACTTTCTCTTGGGGGCAGGGTGACTTCAGGCAGGAGGTCCTAGATGGAATGCGAGGCCGAGGGTCTCTCAGGGCAGCTCAGGCTAGGGCAAGGCGTAAGACCGCAAAGGCACGTGAGACGTGCCAGAAGTCTGTTCGTGAAAGTGTGGGTTTGGTGGGGAAACGAATCTGCTCTAGCAGAGAGTGCAGGCCGATTCCCTACACTCGGCGTAGGGAGCGCGGCTCCAAAGGGCTCCGGGCCTGGATGTTGCTTGGCAGACCTAGGGGTGCCGGGGAGTACTCTGTGTTCCAGCCTGGAACAAGGTGCCCCCGCGAGCCTCCCAGGTGTCCAGAAAGCTCTACTGCCGTTAAAGACGCGCAGAGCAGAGGCTACGGCCTCACGGAAACTGCCGCACGGCTCCGCTTCTGCACCTCACGTCAGGGCCTTCCCTCCAGGCCTGTGCTCAATCTGGCTGTCCCGTTAGCGACACAGCATTGCAAGATGCTGACTTTCTCCTCGAGCACAGTGACTTCTGGTACGAGGCCCGCGAAGTAGGCAAAGCAGAGTGTTTTCTCACGGCAGCTCTCACAAGGGCGACGACAAATATTTCCTGGGAGCTTCGGACTCACCAGAAATCTGGTCCTGAGGCTGTTTGAGGGCTCTGGAAATGGAGCTCTCCTCCAGGAACGTGCAGCGTGTTGCCCATCACTCGGCACGCACAGAGGGGCCTCCGAGGGGCAGAGCAATGGGCCTCGATGTTGCTCAGCCGGACCACGGCGTGCGGGTGTCTGGAGGTCCTCAGTGACCTTGGAGGGAAATGGATGCACACCCGAGGGGCCTAGGAGTCCTCAAATGGGAAATTCCGTTAAAATAAACCCGAACGGTGACTAAGAACTCATGGAAACTGCTGCATGCCACCCTTTCTGCCCGGCTACGTAGGCAGGGCCTAAACTGGAGGCAAGTTCTCACGCTGAGTTTCCCTTCCGTTCTAGAGCTTGTCAGGCTAACCACCACCGCGGCCACGGAAGCACCGGGTTGAGTCGGAGCACACTCATTTTCTTCCCAGAAGCATTTCGACAGGGTTTCCAGGCCTGTCAACAGCCGGGAACGTCAGGTAGCTTCGAGGCAGCATGAATGCAGCCTTCCAAATGGGAAAGAAAGGATAGTTCCAGCAGGCTCCCGTTTCCACGCGCACACTCCGCTTGCCTCCCTGTGGTTTCTAACCAGTCCAAAGAGACACACGTTACCCTGCGTTTGCTTCCCTGAACCAACTTCTCGAAGTAGGGTGCTCCGCATCAAGTGAACTGCCTCAACCAAGGAATGCCCTGGCTACGCCTCTGGGGCCTGCGGCTATTCCAAAGCCTGCAGGGCCACAGGAAGCACAGGGCTGAAATCGCAGTAAGAACGCAAGCCGACTTTCTCTTAGGGGCAGGGTGACTTCAGGCAGGAGGTCCTAGATGGAATGCGAGGCCGAGGGGTCTCTCAGGGCAGCTCAGGCTAGGGCAAGGCGTAAGACCGCAAAGGCATGTGAGACGTGCCAGAAGTCTGTTCGTGAAAGTGTGGCTTTGGTGGGGAAACGAATCTGCTCCAGAGGAGAGTGCAGGCCGTTTCCCTACACTCGGCGTAGGGAGCGCGGCTCCAAAGGGCTCCGGGCCTGGATGTTGCTTGGCAGACCTAGGGGTGCCGGGGAGTACTCTGTGTTCCAGCCTGGAACAGGGTGCCCCCGCGAGCCTCCCAGGTGTCCAGAAAGCTCTACTGCCGTTAAAGACGCGCAGAGCAGAGGCTACGGCCTCACGGAAACTGCCGCACGGCTCCGCTTCTGCACCTCACGTCAGGGCCTTCCCTCCAGGCCTGTGCTCAATCTGGCTGTCCCGTTAGCGACACAGCATTGCAAGATGCTGTCTTTCTCCTCGAGCAGAGTGCCTTCAGGTACGAGGCCCGCGAAGTAGGCAAAGCAGAGTGTTTTCTCACGGCAGCTCTCACAAGGGCGACGACAAGTATTTCCTGGGAGCTTCGGACTCACCAGAAATCTGGTCCTGAGGCTGTTTGAGGGCTCTGGAAATGGAGCTCTCCTCCAGGAACGTGCAGCGTGTTGCCCATCACTCGGCACGCACAGAGGGGCCTCCGAGGGGCAGAGCAATGGGCCTCGATGTTGCTCAGCCGGACCACGGCGTGCGGGTGTCTGGAGGTCCTCAGTGACCTTGGAGGGAAATGGATGCACACCCGAGGGGCCTAGGAGTCCTCAAATGGGAAATTCCGTTAAAATAAACCCGAACGGTGACTAAGAACTCATGGAAAGTGCTGCATGCCGCCCTTTCTGCCCGGCTACGTAGGCAGGGCCTAAACTGGAGGCAAGTTCTCACGCTGAGTTTCCCTTCCGTTCTAGAGCTTGTCAGGCTAACCACCACCGCGGCCACGGAAGTACTGGGTTGAGTCGGAGCACACTCATTTTCCTCCCAGAAGCATTTCGACAGGGTTTCCAGGCCTGTCAACAGCCGGGAACGTCAGGTAGCTTCGAGGCAGCATGAATGCAGCCTTCCAAATGGGAAAGAAAGGATAGTTCCAGCAGGCTCCCGTTTCCACGCGCACACTCAGCTTGCCTCCCTGTGGTTTCTAACCAGTCCAAAGAGACACACGTTACCCTGCGTTTGCTTCCCTGAACCAACTTCTCGAAGTAGGGTGCTCCGCATCAAGTGAACTGCCTCAACCAAGGAATGCCCTGGCTACGCCTCTGGGGCCTGCGGCTATTCCAAAGCCTGCAGGGCCACAGGAAGCACAGGGCTTAAATCGCAGTAAGAACGCAAGCCGACTTTCTCTTGGGGGCAGGGTGACTTCAGGCAGGAGGTCCTAGATGGAATGCGAGGCCGAGGGGTCTCTCAGGGCAGCTCAGGCTAGGGCAAGGCGTAAGACCGCAAAGGCATGTGAGACGTGCCAGAAGTCTGTTCGTGAAAGTGTGGGTTTGGTGGGGCAACGAATCTGCTCCAGAAGAGAGTGCAGGCCGTTTCCCTACACTCGGCGTAGGGAGCGCGGCTCCAAAGGGCTCCGGGCCTGGATGTTGCTTGGCAGACATGGGGGTGCCGGGGAGTACTCTGTGTTCCAGCCTGGAACAGGGTGCCCCCGCGAGCCTCCCAGGTGTCCAGAAAGCTCTACTGCCGTTAAAGACGCGCAGAGCAGAGGCTACGGCCTCACGGAAACTGCCGCACGGCTCAGCTTCTGCACCTCACGTCAGGGCCTACCCTCCAGGACTGTGCTCAATCTGGCTGTCCCGTTAGCGACACAGCATTGCAAGATGCTGACTTTCTCCTCGAGCACAGTGACTTCAGGTACGAGGCCCGCGAAGTAGGCAAAGCAGAGTGTTTTCTCACGGCAGCTCTCACAAGGACGACGACAAGTACTTCCTGGAAGCTTCGGACTCACCAGAAATCTGGTCCTGAGGCTGTTTGAGGGCTCTGGAAATGGAGCTCTCCTCCAGGAACGTGAAGCGTGTTGCCCATCACTCGGCACGCACAGAGGGGCCTCCGAGGGGCAGAGCAATGGGCCTCGATGTTGCTCAGCCGGACCACGGCGTGCGGGTGTCTGGAGGTCCTCAGTGACCTTGGAGGGAAATGGATGCACACCCGAGGGGCCTAGGAGTCCTCAAATGGGAAATTCCGTTAAAATAAACCCGAACGGTGACTAAGAACTCATGGAAACTGCTGCATGCCGCCCTTTCTGCCCGGCTACGTAGGCAGGGCCTAAACTGGAGGCAAGTTCTCACGCTGAGTTTCCCTTCCGTTCTAGAGCTTGTCAGGCTAACCACCACCGCGGCCACGGAAGCACCGGGTTGAGTCGGAGCACACTCATTTTCTTCCCAGAAGCATTTCGACAGGGTTTCCAGGCCTGTCAACAGCCAGGAACGTCAGGTAGCTTCGAGGCAGCATGAATGCAGCCTTCCAAATGGGAAAGAAAGGATAGTTCCAGCAGGCTCCCGTTTCCACACGCACACTCAGCTTCCCTCCCTGTGGTTTCTAACCAGTCCAAAGAGACACACGTTACCCTGCGTTTGCTTCCCTGAACCAACTTCTCGAAGTAGGGTTCTCCGCATCAAGTGAACTGCCTCAACCAAGGAGTGCCCTGGCTACGCCTCTGGGGCCTGCGGCTATTCCAAAGCCTGCAGGGCCACAGGAAGCACAGGGCTGAAATCGCAGTAAGAACGCAAGCCGACTTTCTCTTGGGGGCAGGGTGACTTCAGGCAGGAGGTCCTAGATGGAATGCGAGGCCGAGGGGTCTCTCAGGGCAGCTCAGGCTAGGGCAAGGCGTAAGACCGCAAAGGCATGTGAGACGTGCCAGAAGTCTGTTCGTGAAAGTGTGGGTTTGGTGGGGAAAGGAATCTGCTCCAGAAGAGAGTGCAGGGCCGTTTCCCTAAACTCGGCGTAGGGAGCGCGGCTCCAAAGGGCTCCGGGCCTGGATGTTGCTTGGAAGACCTAGGGGTGCCGGGGAGTACTCTGTGTTCCAGCCTGGAACAGGGTGCCCCCGCGAGCCTCCCAGGTGTCCAGAAAGCTCTACTGCCGTTAAAGACGCGCAGAGCAGAGGCTACGGCCTCACGGAAACTGCCGCACGGCTCCGCTTCTGCACCTCACGTCAGGGCCTTCCCTCCAGGCCTGTGCTCAATCTGGCTGTCCCGTTAGCGACACAGCATTGCAAGATGCTGACTTTCTCCTCGAGCACAGTGACTTCTGGTACGAGGCCCGCGAAGTAGGCAAAGCAGAGTGTTTTCTCACGGCAGCTCTCACAAGGGCGACGACAAATATTTCCTGGGAGCTTCGGACTCACCAGAAATCTGGTCCTGAGGCTGTTTGAGGGCTCTGGAAATGGAGCTCTCCTCCAGGAACGTGCAGCGTGTTGCCCATCACTCGGCAAGCTCGGAGGGCCTCCGAGGGGCAGAGCAATGGGCCTCGATGTTGCTCAGCCGGACCACGGCGTGCGGGTGTCTGGAGGTCCTCAGTGACCTTGGAGGGAAATGGATGCACACCCGAGGGGCCTAGGAGTCCTCAAATGGGAAATTCCGTTAAAATAAACCCGAACGGTGACTAAGAACTCATGGAAACTGCTGCATGCCGCCCTTTCTGCCCGGCTACGTAGGCAGGGCCTAAACTGGAGGCAAGTTCTCATGCTGAGTTTCCCTTCCGTTCTAGAGCTTGTCAGGCTAACCACCACCGCGGCCACGGAAGCACCGGGTTGAGTCGGAGCACACTCATTTTCTTCCCAGAAGCATTTCGACAGGGTTTCCAGGCCTGTCAACAGCCGGGAACGTCAGGTAGCTTCGAGGCAGCATGAATGCAGCCTTCCAAATGGGAAAGAAAGGATAGTTCCAGCAGGCTCCCGTTTCCACGCGCACACTCAGCTTGCCTCCCTGTGGTTTCTAACCAGTCCAAAGAGACACACGTTACCCTGCGTTTGCTTCCCTGAACCAACTTCTCGAAGTAGGGTGCTCCGCATCAAGTGAACTGCCTCAACCAAGGAATGCCCTGGCTACGCCTCTGGGGCCTGCGGCTATTCCAAAGCCTGCAGGGCCACAGGAAGCACAGGGCTGAAATCTCAGTAAGAATGCAAGCCGACTTTCTCTTGGGGGCAGGGCGACTTCAGGCAGGAGGTCCTAGATGGAATGCGAGGCCGAGGGGTCTCTCAGGGCAGCTCAGGCTAGGGCAAGGCGTAAGACCGCAAAGGCATGTGAGACGTGCCAGAAGTCTGTTCGTGAAAGTGTGGGTTTGGTGGGGCAACGAATCTGCTCCAGAAGAGAGTGCAGGCCGTTTCCCTACACTCGGCGTAGGGAGCGCGGCTCCAAAGGGCTCCGGGCCTGGATGTTGCTTGGCAGACCTAGGGGTGCCGGGGAGTACTCTGTGTTCCATCCTGGAACAGGGTGCCCCCGCGAGCCTCCCAGGTGTCCAGAAAGCTCTACTGCCGTTAAAGACGCGCAGAGCAGAGGCTACGGCCTCACGGAAACTGCCGCACGGCTCCACTTCTGCACCTCACGTCAGGGCCTTCCCTCCAGGCCTGTGCTCAATCTGGCTGTCCCGTTAGCGACACAGCATTGCAAGATGCTGACTTTCTCCTCGAGCACAGTGACTTCAGGTACGAGGCCCGCGAAGTAGGCAAAGCAGAGTGTTTTCTCACGGCAGCTCTCACAAGGACGACGACAAGTATTTCCTGGGAGCTTCGGACTCACCAGAAATCTGGTCCTGAGGCTGTTTGAGGGCTCTGGAAATGGAGCTCTCCTCCAGGAACGTGCAGCGTGTTGCCCATCACTCGGCACGCACAGAGGGGCCTCCGAGGGGCAGAGCAATGGGCCTCGATGTTGCTCAGCCGGACCACGGCGTGCGGGTGTCTGGAGGTCCTCAGTGACCTTGGAGGGAAATGGATGCACACCCGAGGGGCCTAGGAGTCCTCAAATGGGAAATTCCGTTAAAATAAACCCGAACGGTGACTAAGAACTCATGGAAACTGCTGCATGCCGCCCTTTCTGCCCGGCTACGTTGGCAGGGCCTAAACTGGAGACAAGGTCTCACGCTGAGTTTCCCTTCCGTTCTAGAACTTGTCAGGCTAACCACCACCGCGGCCACGGAAGCACCGGGTAGAGTCGGAGCACACTCATTTTATTCCCAGAAGCATTTCGACAGGGTTCCCAGGCCTGTAAAAAGCCGAAAACGTCAGGTAGCTTCGAGGCAGCATGAATGCAGCCTTCCAAATGGGAAAGAAAGGATAGTTCCAGCAGGCTCCCGTTTCCACGCGCACACTCAGCTTGCCTCCCTGTGGTTTCTAACCAGTCCAAAGAGACACACGTTACCCTGCGTTTGCTTCCCTGAACCAACTTCTCGAAGTAGGGTTCTCCGCATCAAGTGAACTGCCTCAACCAAGGAATGCCCTGGCTACGCCTCTGGGGCCTGCGGCTATTCCAAAGCCTGCAGGGCCACAGGAAGCACAGGGCTTAAATCGCAGTAAGAACGCAAGCCGACTTTCTCTTGGGGGCAGGGTGACTTCAGGCAGGAGGTCCTAGATGGAATGCGAGGCCGAGGGTCTCTCAGGGCAGCTCAGGCTAGGGCAAGGCGTAAGACCGCAAAGGCATGTGAGACGTGCCAGAAGTCTGTTCGTGAAAGTGTGGGTTTGGTGGGGAAACGAATCTGCTCTAGCAGAGAGTGCAGGCCGATTCCCTACACTCGGCGTAGGGAGCGCGGCTCCAAAGGGCTCCGGGCCTGGATGTTGCTTGGCAGACCTAGGGGTGCCGGGGAGTACTCTGTGTTCCAGCCTGGAACAGGGTGCCCCCGCGAGCCTCCCAGGTGTCCAGAAAGCTCTACTGCCGTTAAAGACGCGCAGAGCTGAGGCTACGGCCTCACGGAAACTGCCGCACGGCTCCGCTTCTGCACCTCACGTCAGGGCCTTCCCTCCAGGCCTGTGCTCAATCTGGCTGTCCCGTTAGCGACACAGCATTGCAAGATGCTGACTTTCTCCTCGAGCACAGTGACTTCAGGTACGAGGCGCGCGAAGTAGGCAAAGCAGAGTGTTTTCTCAAGGCAGCTCTCACAAGGGCGACGACAAATATTTCCTGGGAGCTTCGGACTCACCAGAAATCTGGTCCTGAGGCTGTTTGAGGGCTCTGGAAATGGAGCTCTCCTCCAGGAACGTGCAGCGTGTTGCCCATCACTCGGCACGCACAGAGGGGCCTCCGAGGGGCAGAGCAATGGGCCTCGATGTTGCTCAGCCGGACCACGGCGTGCGGGTGTCTGGAGGTCCTCAGTGACCTTGGAGGGAAATGGATGCACACCCGAGGGGCCTAGGAGTCCTCAAATGGGAAATTCCGTTAAAATAAACCCGAACGGTGACTAAGAACTCATGGAAACTGCTGCATGCCGCCCTTTCTGCCCGGCTACGTAGGCAGGGCCTAAACTGGAGGCAAGTTCTCACGCTGAGTTTCCCTTCCGTTCTAGAGCTTGTCAGGCTAACCACCACCGCGGCCACGGAAGCACCGGGTTGAGTCGGAGCACACTCATTTTCTTCCCAGAAGCATTTCGACAGGGTTTCCAGGCCTGTCAACAGCCGGGAACGTCAGGTAGCTTCGAGGCAGCTTGAATGCAGCCTTCCAAATGGGAAAGAAAGGATAGTTCCAGCAGGCTCCCGTTTCCACGCGCACACTCAGCTTGTCTCCCTGTGGTTTCTAACCAGTCCAAAGAGACACACGTTACCCTGCGTTTGCTTCCCTGAACCAACTTCTCGAAGTAGGGTGCTCCGCATCAAGTGAACTGCCTCAACCAAGGAATGCCCTGGCTACGCCTCTGGGGCCTGCGGCTATTCCAAAGCCTGCAGGGCCACAGGAAGCACAGGGCTGAAATCGCAGTAAGAACGCAAGCCGACTTTCTCTTGGGGGCAGGGTGACTACAGGCAGGAGGTCCTAGATGGAATGCGAGGCCGAGGGGTCTCTCAGGGCAGCTCAGGCTAGGGCAAGGCGTAAGACCGCAAAGGCATGTGAGACGTGCCAGAAGTTTGTTCGTGAAAGTGTGGGTTTGGTGGGGCAACGAATCTGCTCCAGAAGAGAGTGCAGGCCGTTTCCCTACACTCGGCGTGGGAGCGCGGCTCCAAAGGGCTCCGGGCCTGGATGTTGCTTGGCAGACCTAGGGGTGCCGGGGAGTACTCTGTGTTCCAGCCTGGAACAGGGTGCCCCCGCGAGCCTCTCATGTGTCCAGAAAGCTCTACTGCCGTTAAAGACGCGCAGAGCAGAGGCTACGGCCTCACGGAAACTGCCGCACGGCTCCGCTTCTGCACCTCACGTCAGGGCCTTCCCTCCAGGCCTGTGCTCAATCTGGCTGTCCCGTTAGCGACACAGCATTGCAAGATGCTGACTTTCTCCTCGAGCACAGTGACTTCTGGTACGAGGCCCGCGAAGTAGGCAAAGCAGAGTGTTTTCTCACGGCAGCTCTCACAAGGGCGACAACAAATATTTCCTGGAAGCTTCGGACTCACCAGAAATCTGGTCCTGAGGCTGTTTGAGGGCTCTGGAAATGGAGCTCTCCTCCAGGAACGTGCAGCGTGTTGCCCATCACTCGGCACGCATAGAGGGGCCTCCGAGGGGCAGAGCAATGGGCCTCGATGTTGCTCAGCCGGACCACGGCGTGCGGGTGTCTGGAGGTCCTCAGTGACCTTGGAGGGAAATGGATGCACACCCGAGGGGCCTAGGAGTCCTCAAATGGGAAATTCCGTTAAAATAAACCCGAACGGTGACTAAGAACTCATGGAAACTGCTGCATGCCGCCCTTTCTGCCCGGCTACGTAGGCAGGGCCTAAACTGGAGGCAAGTTCTCATGCTGAGTTTCCCTTCCGTTCTAGAGCTTGTCAGGCTAACCACCATCGCGGCCACGGAAGCACCGGGTTGAGTCGGAGCACACTCATTTTCTTCCCAGAAGCATTTCGACAGGGTTTCCAGGCCTGTCAACAGCCGGGAACGTCAGGTAGCTTCGAGGCAGCATGAATGCAGCCTTCCAAATGGGAAAGAAAGGATAGTTCCAGCAGGCTCCCGTTTCCACGCGCACACTCAGCTTGCCTCCCTGTGGTTTCTAACCAGTCCAAAGAGACACACGTTACCCTGCGTTTGCTTCCCTGAACCAACTTCTCGAATTAGGGTGCTCCGCATCAAGTGAACTGCCTCAACCAAGGAATGCCCTGGCTACGCCTCTGGGGCCTGCGGCTATTCCAAAGCCTGCAGGGCCACAGGAAGCACAGGGCTGAAATCGCAGTAAGAATGCAAGCCGACTTTCTCTTGGGGGCAGGGCGACTTCAGGCAGGAGGTCCTAGATGGAATGCGAGGCCGAGGGGTCTCTCAGGGCAGCTCAGGCTAGGGCAAGGCGTAAGACCGCAAAGGCATGTGAGACGTGCCAGAAGTCTGTTCGTGAAAGTGTGGGTTTGGTGGGGCAACGAATCTGCTCCAGAAGAGAGTGCAGGCCGTTTCCCTACACTCGGCGTAGGGAGCGCGGCTCCAAAGGGCTCCGGGCCTGGATGTTGCTTGGCAGACCTAGGGGTGCCGGGGAGTACTCTGTGTTCCAGCCTGGAACAGGGTGCCCCCGCGAGCCTCCCAGGTGTCCAGAAAGCTCTACTGCCGTTAAAGACGCGCAGAGCAGAGGCTACGGCCTCACGGAAACTGCCGCACGGCTCCACTTCTGCACCTCACGTCAGGGCCTTCCCTCCAGGCCTGTGCTCAATCTGGCTGTCCCGTTAGCGACACAGCATTGCAAGATGCTGACTTTCTCCTCGAGCACAGTGACTTCAGGTACGAGGCCCGCGAAGTAGGCAAAGCAGAGTGTTTTCTCACGGCAGCTCTCACAAGGACGATGCCAAGTATTTCCTGGGAGCTTCGGACTCACCAGAAATCTGGTCCTGAGGCTGTTTGAGGGCTCTGGAAATGGAGCTCTCCTCCAGGAACGTGCAGCGTGTTGCCCATCACTCGGCACGCACAGAGGGGCCTCCGAGGGGCAGAGCAATGGGCCTCGATGTTGCTCAGCCGGACCACGGCGTGCGGGTGTCTGGAGGTCCTCAGTGACCTTGGAGGGAAATGGATGCACACCCGAGGGGCCTAGGAGTCCTCAAATGGGAAATTCCGTTAAAATAAACCCGAACGGTGACTAAGAACTCATGGAAACTGCTGCATGCCGCCCTTTCTGCCCGGCTACATAGGCAGGGCCTAAACTGGAGGCAAGTTCCAACGCTGAGTTTCCCTTCCGTTCTAGAGCTTGTCAGGCTAACCACCACCGCGGCCACGGAAGCACCGTGTTGAGACGGAGCACACTCATTTTCTTCCCAGAAGCATTTCGACAGGGTTTCCAGGCCTGTCAACAGCCGGGAACGTCAGGTAGCTTCGAGGCAGCATGAATGCAGCCTTCCAAATGGGAAAGAAAGGATAGTTCCAGCAGGCTCCCGATTCCACGCGCACACTCAGCTTGCCTCCCTGTGGTTTCTAACCAGTCCAAAGAGACACACGTTACCCTGCGTTTGCTTCCCTGAACCAACTTCTCGAAGTAGGGTGCTCCGCATCAAGTGAACTGCCTCAACCAAGGAATGCCCTGGCTACGCCTCTGGGGCCTGCGGCTATTCCAAAGCCTGCAGGGCCACAGGAAGCACAGGGCTGAAATCGCAGTAAGAACGCAAGCCGACTTTCTCTTAGGGGCAGGGTGACTTCAGGCAGGAGGTCCTAGATGGAATGCGAGGCCGAGGGGTCTCTCAGGGCAGCTCAGGCTAGGGCAAGGCGTAAGACCGCAAAGGCATGTGAGACGTGCCAGAAGTCTGTTCGTGAAAGTGTGGGTTTGGTGGGGCAACGAATCTGCTCCAGAAGAGAGTGCAGGCCGTTTCCCTACACTCGGCGTAGGGAGCGCGGCTCCAAAGGGCTCCGGGCCTGGATGTTGCTTGGCAGACCTAGGGGTGCCGGGGAGTACTCTGTGTTCCAGCCTGGAACAGGGTGCCCCCGCGAGCCTCCAGGTGTCCAGAAAACTCTACTGCCGTTAAAGACGCGCAGAGCAGCGGCTACGGCCTCACGGAAACTGCCGCACGGCTCCGCTTCTGCACCTCACGTCAGGGCCTTCCCTCCAGGCCTGTGCTCAATCTGGCTGTCCCGTTAGCCAAACAGCATTGCAAGATGCTGACTTTCTCCTCGAGCACAGTGACTTCAGGTACGAGGCCCGCGAAGTAGGCAAAGCAGAGTGTTTTCTCACGGCAGCTCTCACAAGGGCGACGACAAATATTTCCTGGGAGCTTCGGACTCACCAGAAATCTGGTCCTGAGGCTGTTTGAGGGCTCTGGAAATGGAGCTCTCCTCCAGGAACGTGCAGCGTGTTGCCCATCACTCGGCACGCACAGAGGGGCCTCCGAGGGGCAGAGCAATGGGCCTCGATGTTGCTCAGCCGGACCACGGCGTGCTGGTGTCTGGAGTTCCTCAGTGACCTTGGAGGGAAATGGATGCACACCCGAGGGGCCTAGGAGTCCTCAAATGGGAAATTCCGTTAAAATAAACCCGAACGGTGACTAAGAACTCATGGAAACTGCTGCATGCCGCCCTTTCTGCCCGGCTACGTTGGCAGGGCCTAAACTGGAGACAAGGTCTCACGCTGAGTTTCCCTTCCGTTCTAGAACTTGTCAGGCTAACCACCACCGCGGCCACGGAAGCACCGGGTAGAGTCGGAGCACACTCATTTTATTCCCAGAAGCATTTCGACAGGGTTCCCAGGCCTGTAAAAAGCCGAAAACGTCAGGTAGCTTCGAGGCAGCATGAATGCAGCCTTCCAAATGGGAAAGAAAGGATAGTTCCAGCAGGCTCCCGTTTCCACGCGCACACTCAGCTTGCCTCCCTGTGGTTTCTAACCAGTCCAAAGAGACACACGTTACCCTGCGTTTGCTTCCCTGAACCAACTTCTCGAAGTAGGGTGCTCCGCATCAAGTGAACTGCCTCAACCAAGGAATGCCCTGGCTACGCCTCTGGGGCCTGCGGCTATTCCAAAGCCTGCAGGGCCACAGGAAGCACAGGGCTGAAATCGCAGTAAGAATGCAAGCCGACTTTCTCTTGGGGGCAGGGCGACTTCAGGCAGGAGGTCCTAGATGGAATGCGAGGCCGAGGGGTCTCTCAGGGCAGCTCAGGCTAGGGCAAGGCGTAAGACCGCAAAGGCATGTGAGACGTGCCAGAAGTCTGTTCGTGAAAGTGTGGGTTTGGTGGGGCAACGAATCTGCTCCAGAAGAGAGTGCAGGCCGTTTCCCTACACTCGGCGTAGGGAGCGCGGCTCCAAAGGGCTCCGGGCCTGGATGTTGCTTGGCAGACCTAGGGGTGCCGGGGAGTACTCTGTGTTCCAGCCTGGAACAGGGTGCCCCCGCGAGCCTCCCAGGTGTCCAGAAAGCTCTACTGCCGTTAAAGACGCGCAGAGCAGAGGCTACGGCCTCACGGAAACTGCCGCACGGCTCCACTTCTGCACCTCACGTCAGGGCCTTCCCTCCAGGCCTGTGCTCAATCTGGCTGTCCCGTTAGCGACACAGCATTGCAAGATGCTGACTTTCTCCTCGAGCACAGTGACTTCAGGTACGAGGCCCGCGAAGTAGGCAAAGCAGAGTGTTTTCTCACGGCAGCTCTCACAAGGACGATGCCAAGTATTTCCTGGGAGCTTCGGACTCACCAGAAATCTGGTCCTGAGGCTGTTTGAGGGCTCTGGAAATGGAGCTCTCCTCCAGGAACGTGCAGCGTGTTGCCCATCACTCGGCACGCACAGAGGGGCCTCCGAGGGGCAGAGCAATGGGCCTCGATGTTGCTCAGCCGGACCACGGCGTGCGGGTGTCTGGAGGTCCTCAGTGACCTTGGAGGGAAATGGATGCACACCCGAGGGGCCTAGGAGTCCTCAAATGGGAAATTCCGTTAAAATAAACCCGAACGGTGACTAAGAACTCATGGAAACTGCTGCATGCCGCCCTTTCTGCCCGGCTACATAGGCAGGGCCTAAACTGGAGGCAAGTTCCAACGCTGAGTTTCCCTTCCGTTCTAGAGCTTGTCAGGCTAACCACCACCGCGGCCACGGAAGCACCGTGTTGAGACGGAGCACACTCATTTTCTTCCCAGAAGCATTTCGACAGGGTTTCCAGGCCTGTCAACAGCCGGGAACGTCAGGTAGCTTCGAGGCAGCATGAATGCAGCCTTCCAAATGGGAAAGAAAGGATAGTTCCAGCAGGCTCCCGATTCCACGCGCACACTCAGCTTGCCTCCCTGTGGTTTCTAACCAGTCCAAAGAGACACACGTTACCCTGCGTTTGCTTCCCTGAACCAACTTCTCGAAGTAGGGTGCTCCGCATCAAGTGAACTGCCTCAACCAAGGAATGCCCTGGCTACGCCTCTGGGGCCTGCGGCTATTCCAAAGCCTGCAGGGCCACAGGAAGCACAGGGCTGAAATCGCAGTAAGAATGCAAGCCGACTTTCTCTTAGGGGCAGGGTGACTTCAGGCAGGAGGTCCTAGATGGAATGCGAGGCCGAGGGGTCTCTCAGGGCAGCTCAGGCTAGGGCAAGGCGTAAGACCGCAAAGGCATGTGAGACGTGCCAGAAGTCTGTTCGTGAAAGTGTGGGTTTGGTGGGGCAACGAATCTGCTCCAGAAGAGAGTGCAGGCCGTTTCCCTACACTCGGCGTAGGGAGCGCGGCTCCAAAGGGCTCCGGGCCTGGATGTTGCTTGGCAGACCTAGGGGTGCCGGGGAGTACTCTGTGTTCCAGCCTGGAACAGGGTGCCCCCGCGAGCCTCCAGGTGTCCAGAAAACTCTACTGCCGTTAAAGACGCGCAGAGCAGCGGCTACGGCCTCACGGAAACTGCCGCACGGCTCCGCTTCTGCACCTCACGTCAGGGCCTTCCCTCCAGGCCTGTGCTCAATCTGGCTGTCCCGTTAGCCAAACAGCATTGCAAGATGCTGACTTTCTCCTCGAGCACAGTGACTTCAGGTACGAGGCCCGCGAAGTAGGCAAAGCAGAGTGTTTTCTCACGGCAGCTCTCACAAGGGCGACGACAAATATTTCCTGGGAGCTTCGGACTCACCAGAAATCTGGTCCTCAGGCTGTTTGAGGGCTCTGGAAATGGAGCTCTCCTCCAGGAACGTGCAGCGTGTTGCCCATCACTCGGCACGCACAGAGGGGCCTCCGAGGGGCAGAGCAATGGGCCTCGATGTTGCTCAGCCGGACCACGGCGTGCGGGTGTCTGGAGGTCCTCAGTGACCTTGGAGGGAAATGGATGCACACCCGAGGGGCCTAGGAGTCCTCAAATGGGAAATTCCGTTAAAATAAACCCGAACGGTGACTAAGAACTCATGGAAACTGCTGCATGCCGCCCTTTCTGCCCGGCTACGTAGGCAGGGCCTAAACTGGAGGCAAGTTCTCACGCTGAGTTTCCCTTCCGTTCTAGAGCTTGTCAGGCTAACCACCACCGCGGCCACGGAAGCACCGGGTTGAGTCGGAGCACACTCATTTTCTTCCCAGAAGCATTTCGACAGGGTTTCCAGGCCTGTCAACAGCCGGGAACGTCAGGTAGCTTCGAGGCAGCTTGAATGCAGCCTTCCAAATGGGAAAGAAAGGATAGTTCCAGCAGGCTCCCGTTTCCACGCGCACACTCAGCTTGTCTCCCTGTGGTTTCTAACCAGTCCAAAGAGACACACGTTACCCTGCGTTTGCTTCCCTGAACCAACTTCTCGAAGTAGGGTGCTCCGCATCAAGTGAACTGCCTCAACCAAGGAATGCCCTGGCTACGCCTCTGGGGCCTGCGGCTATTCCAAAGCCTGCAGGGCCACAGGAAGCACAGGGCTGAAATCGCAGTAAGAACGCAAGCCGACTTTCTCTTAGGGGCAGGGTGACTTCAGGCAGGAGGTCCTAGATGGAATGCGAGGCCGAGGGGTCTCTCAGGGCAGCTCAGGCTAGGGCAAGGCGTAAGACCGCAAAGGCATGTGAGACGTGCCAGAAGTCTGTTCGTGAAAGTGTGGGTTTGGTGGGGCAACGAATCTGCTCCAGAAGAGAGTGCAGGCCGTTTCCCTACACTTGGCGTGGGAGCGCGGCTCCAAAGGGCTCCGGGCCTGGATGTTGCTTGGCAGACCTAGGGGTGCCGGGGAATACTCTGTGTTCCAGCCTGGAACAGGGTGCCCCCGCGAGCCTCCAGGTGTCCAGAAAACTCTACTGTCGTTAAAGACGCGCAGAGCAGAGGCTACGGCCTCACGGAAACTGCCGCACGGCTCCGCTTCTGCACCTCACGTCAGGGCCTTCCCTCCAGGCCTGTGCTCAATCTGGCTGTCCCGTTAGCGACACAGCATTGCAAGATGCTGACTTTCTCCTCGAGCACAGTGACTTCAGGTACGAGGCCCGCGAAGTAGGCAAAGCAGAGTGTTTTCTCACGGCAGCTCTCACAAGGGCGACGACAAATATTTCCTGGGAGCTTCGGACTCCCCAGAAATCTGGTCCTGAGGCTGTTTGAGGGCTCTGGAAATGGAGCTCTCCTCCAGGAACGTGCAGCGTGTTGCCCATCACTCGGCACGCACAGAGGGGCCTCCGAGGGGCAGAGCAATGGGCCTCGATGTTGCTCAGCCGGACCACGGCGTGCGGGTGTCTGGAGGTCCTCAGTGACCTTGGAGGGAAATGGATGCACACCCGAGGGGCCTAGGAGTCCTCAAATGGGAAATTCCGTTAAAATAAACCCGAACGGTGACTAAGAACTCATGGAAACTGCTGCATGCCGCCCTTTCTGCCCGGCTACGTTGGCAGGGCCTAAACTGGAGACGAGGTCTCACGCTGAGTTTCCCTTCCGTTCTAGAACTTGTCAGGCTAACCACCACCGCGGCCACGGAAGCACCGGGTAGAGTCGGAGCACACTCATTTTATTCCCAGAAGCATTTCGACAGGGTTCCCAGGCCTGTAAAAAGCCGAAAACGTCAGGTAGCTTCGAGGCAGCATGAATGCAGCCTTCCAAATGGGAAAGAAAGGATAGTTCCAGCAGGCTCCCGTTTCCACGCGCACACTCAGCTTGCCTCCCTGTGGTTTCTAACCAGTCCAAAGAGACACACGTTACCCTGCGTTTGCTTCCCTGAACCAACTTCTCGAAGTAGGGTTCTCCGCATCAAGTGAACTGCCTCAACCAAGGAATGCCCTGGCTACGCCTCTGGGGCCTGCGGCTATTCCAAAGCCTGCAGGGCCACAGGAAGCACAGGGCTGAAATCGCAGTAAGAACGCAAGCCGACTTTCTCTTGGGGGCAGGGTGACTTCAGGCAGGAGGTCCTAGATGGAATGCGAGGCCGAGGGTCTCTCAGGGCAGCTCAGGCTAGGGCAAGGCGTAAGACCGCAAAGGCATGTGAGACGTGCCAGAAGTCTGTTCGTGAAAGTGTGGGTTTGGTGGGGAAACGAATCTGCTCTAGCAGAGAGTGCAGGCCGATTCCCTACACTCGGCGTAGGGAGCGCGGCTCCAAAGGGCTCCGGGCCTGGATGTTGCTTGGCAGACCTAGGGGTGCCGGGGAGTACTCTGTGTTCCAGCCTGGAACAGGGTGCCCCCGCGAGCCTCCCAGGTGTCCAGAAAGCTCTACTGCCGTTAAAGACGCGCAGAGCTGAGGCTACGGCCTCACGGAAACTGCCGCACGGCTCCGCTTCTGCACCTCACGTCAGGGCCTTCCCTACAGGCCTGTGCTCAATCTGGCTGTCCCGTTAGCGACACAGCATTGCAAGATGCTGACTTTCTCCTCGAGCACAGTGACTTCAGGTACGAGGCGCGCGAAGTAGGCAAAGCAGAGTGTTTTCTCAAGGCAGCTCTCACAAGGGCGACGACAAATATTTCCTGGGAGCTTCGGACTCACCAGAAATCTGGTCCTGAGGCTGTTTGAGGGCTCTGGAAATGGAGCTCTCCTCCAGGAACGTGCAGCGTGTTGCCCATCACTCGGCACGCACAGAGGGGCCTCCGAGGGGCAGAGCAATGGGCCTCGATGTTGCTCAGCCGGACCACGGCGTGCGGGTGTCTGGAGGTCCTCAGTGACCTTGGAGGGAAATGGATGCACACCCGAGGGGCCTAGGAGTCCTCAAATGGGAAATTCCGTTAAAATAAACCCGAACGGTGACTAAGAACTCATGGAAACTGCTGCATGCCGCCCTTTCTGCCCGGCTACGTAGGCAGGGCCTAAACTGGAGGCAAGTTCTCACGCTGAGTTTCCCTTCCGTTCTAGAGCTTGTCAGGCTAACCACCACCGCGGCCACGGAAGCACCGGGTTGAGTCGGAGCACACTCATTTTCTTCCCAGAAGCATTTCGACAGGGTTTCCAGGCCTGTCAACAGCCAGGAACGTCAGGTAGCTTCGAGGCAGCATGAATGCAGCCTTCCAAATGGGAAAGAAAGGATAGTTCCAGCAGGCTCCCGTTTCCACACGCACACTCAGCTTCCCTCCCTGTGGTTTCTAACCAGTCCAAAGAGACACACGTTACCCTGCGTTTGCTTCCCTGAACCAACTTCTCGAAGTAGGGTTCTCCGCATCAAGTGAACTGCCTCAACCAAGGAGTGCCCTGGCTACGCCTCTGGGGCCTGCGGCTATTCCAAAGCCTGCAGGGCCACAGGAAGCACAGGGCTGAAATCGCAGTAAGAACGCAAGCCGACTTTCTCTTGGGGGCAGGGTGACTTCAGGCAGGAGGTCCTAGATGGAATGCGAGGCCGAGGGGTCTCTCAGGGCAGCTCAGGCTAGGGCAAGGCGTAAGACCGCAAAGGCATGTGAGACGTGCCAGAAGTTTGTTCGTGAAAGTGTGGGTTTGGTGGGGAAAGGAATCTGCTCCAGAAGAGAGTGCAGGGCCGTTTCCCTACACTCGGCGTAGGGAGCGCGGCTCCAAAGGGCTCCGGGCCTGGATGTTGCTTGGAAGACCTAGGGGTGCCGGGGAGTACTCTGTGTTCCAGCCTGGAACAGGGTGCCCCCGCGAGCCTCCCAGGTGTCCAGAAAGCTCTACTGCCGTTAAAGACGCGCAGAGCAGAGGCTACGGCCTCACGGAAACTGCCGCACGGCTCCGCTTCTGCACCTCACGTCAGGGCCTTCCCTCCAGGCCTGTGCTCAATCTGGCTGTCCCGTTAGCGACACAGCATTGCAAGATGCTGACTTTCTCCTCGAGCACAGTGACTTCTGGTACGAGGCCCGCGAAGTAGGCAAAGCAGAGTGTTTTCTCACGGCAGCTCTCACAAGGGCGACGACAAATATTTCCTGGGAGCTTCGGACTCACCAGAAATCTGGTCCTGAGGCTGTTTGAGGGCTCTGGAAATGGAGCTCTCCTCCAGGAACGTGCAGCGTGTTGCCCATCACTCGGCAAGCTCGGAGGGCCTCCGAGGGGCAGAGCAATGGGCCTCGATGTTGCTCAGCCGGACCACGGCGTGCGGGTGTCTGGAGGTCCTCAGTGACCTTGGAGGGAAATGGATGCACACCCGAGGGGCCTAGGAGTCCTCAAATGGGAAATTCCGTTAAAATAAACCCGAACGGTGACTAAGAACTCATGGAAACTGCTGCATGCCGCCCTTTCTGCCCGGCTACGTAGGCAGGGCCTAAACTGGAGGCAAGTTCTCATGCTGAGTTTCCCTTCCGTTCTAGAGCTTGTCAGGCTAACCACCACCGCGGCCACGGAAGCACCGGGTTGAGTCGGAGCACACTCATTTTCTTCCCAGAAGCATTTCGACAGGGTTTCCAGGCCTGTCAACAGCCGGGAACGTCAGGTAGCTTCGAGGCAGCATGAATGCAGCCTTCCAAATGGGAAAGAAAGGATAGTTCCAGCAGGCTCCCGTTTCCACGCGCACACTCAGCTTGCCTCCCTGTGGTTTCTAACCAGTCCAAAGAGACACACGTTACCCTGCGTTTGCTTCCCTGAACCAACTTCTCGAAGTAGGGTGCTCCGCATCAAGTGAACTGCCTCAACCAAGGAATGCCCTGGCTACGCCTCTGGGGCCTGCGGCTATTCCAAAGCCTGCAGGGCCACAGGAAGCACAGGGCTGAAATCTCAGTAAGAATGCAAGCCGACTTTCTCTTGGGGGCAGGGCGACTTCAGGCAGGAGGTCCTAGATGGAATGCGAGGCCGAGGGGTCTCTCAGGGCAGCTCAGGCTAGGGCAAGGCGTAAGACCGCAAAGGCATGTGAGACGTGCCAGAAGTCTGTTCGTGAAAGTGTGGGTTTGGTGGGGCAACGAATCTGCTCCAGAAGAGAGTGCAGGCCGTTTCCCTACACTCGGCGTAGGGAGCGCGGCTCCAAAGGGCTCCGGGCCTGGATGTTGCTTGGCAGACCTAGGGGTGCCGGGGAGTACTCTGTGTTCCATCCTGGAACAGGGTGCCCCCGCGAGCCTCCCAGGTGTCCAGAAAGCTCTACTGCCGTTAAAGACGCGCAGAGCAGAGGCTACGGCCTCACGGAAACTGCCGCACGGCTCCACTTCTGCACCTCACGTCAGGGCCTTCCCTCCAGGCCTGTGCTCAATCTGGCTGTCCCGTTAGCGACACAGCATTGCAAGATGCTGACTTTCTCCTCGAGCACAGTGACTTCAGGTACGAGGCCCGCGAAGTAGGCAAAGCAGAGTGTTTTCTCACGGCAGCTCTCACAAGGACGACGCCAAGTATTTCCTGGGAGCTTCGGACTCACCAGAAATCTGGTCCTGAGGCTGTTTGGGGGCTCTGGAAATGGAGCTCTCCTCCAGGAACGTGCAGCGTGTTGCCCATCACTCGGCACGCACAGAGGGGCCTCCGAGGGGCAGAGCAATGGGCCTCGATGTTGCTCAGCCGGACCACGGCGTGCGGGTGTCTGGAGGTCCTCAGTGACCTTGGAGGGAAATGGATGCACACCCGAGGGGCCTAGGAGTCCTCAAATGGGAAATTCCGTTAAAATAAACCCGAACGGTGACTAAGAACTCATGGAAACTGCTGCATGCCGCCCTTTCTGCCCGGCTACGTTGGCAGGGCCTAAACTGGAGACAAGGTCTCACGCTGAGTTTCCCTTCCGTTCTAGAACTTGTCAGGCTAACCACCACCGCGGCCACGGAAGCACCGGGTAGAGTCGGAGCACACTCATTTTATTCCCAGAAGCATTTCGACAGGGTTCCCAGGCCTGTAAAAAGCCGAAAACGTCAGGTAGCTTCGAGGCAGCATGAATGCAGCCTTCCAAATGGGAAAGAAAGGATAGTTCCAGCAGGCTCCCGTTTCCACGCGCACACTCAGCTTGCCTCCCTGTGGTTTCTAACCAGTCCAAAGAGACACACGTTACCCTGCGTTTGCTTCCCTGAACCAACTTCTCGAAGTAGGGTTCTCCGCATCAAGTGAACTGCCTCAACCAAGGAATGCCCTGGCTACGCCTCTGGGGCCTGCGGCTATTCCAAAGCCTGCAGGGCCACAGGAAGCACAGGGCTTAAATCGCAGTAAGAACGCAAGCCGACTTTCTCTTGGGGGCAGGGTGACTTCAGGCAGGAGGTCCTAGATGGAATGCGAGGCCGAGGGTCTCTCAGGGCAGCTCAGGCTAGGGCAAGGCGTAAGACCGCAAAGGCATGTGAGACGTGCCAGAAGTCTGTTCGTGAAAGTGTGGGTTTGGTGGGGAAACGAATCTGCTCTAGCAGAGAGTGCAGGCCGATTCCCTACACTCGGCGTAGGGAGCGCGGCTCCAAAGGGCTCCGGGCCTGGATGTTGCTTGGCAGACCTAGGGGTGCCGGGGAGTACTCTGTGTTCCAGCCTGGAACAGGGTGCCCCCGCGAGCCTCCCAGGTGTCCAGAAAGCTCTACTGCCGTTAAAGACGCGCAGAGCTGAGGCTACGGCCTCACGGAAACTGCCGCACGGCTCCGCTTCTGCACCTCACGTCAGGGCCTTCCCTCCAGGCCTGTGCTCAATCTGGCTGTCCCGTTAGCGACACAGCATTGCAAGATGCTGACTTTCTCCTCGAGCACAGTGACTTCAGGTACGAGGCCCGCGAAGTAGGCAAAGCAGAGTGTTTTCTCAAGGCAGCTCTCACAAGGGCGACGACAAATATTTCCTGGGAGCTTCGGACTCACCAGAAATCTGGTCCTGAGGCTGTTTGAGGGCTCTGGAAATGGAGCTCTCCTCCAGGAACGTGCAGCGTGTTGCCCATCACTCGGCACGCACAGAGGGGCCTCCGAGGGGCAGAGCAATGGGCCTCGATGTTGCTCAGCCGGACCACGGCGTGCGGGTGTCTGGAGGTCCTCAGTGACCTTGGAGGGAAATGGATGCACACCCGAGGGGCCTAGGAGTCCTCAAATGGGAAATTCCGTTAAAATAAACCCGAACGGTGACTAAGAACTCATGGAAACTGCTGCATGCCGCCCTTTCTGCCCGGCTACGTAGGCAGGGCCTAAACTGGAGGCAAGTTCTCACGCTGAGTTTCCCTTCCGTTCTAGAGCTTGTCAGGCTAACCACCACCGCGGCCACGGAAGCACCGGGTTGAGTCGGAGCACACTCATTTTCTTCCCAGAAGCATTTCGACAGGGTTTCCAGGCCTGTCAACAGCCGGGAACGTCAGGTAGCTTCGAGGCAGCTTGAATGCAGCCTTCCAAATGGGAAAGAAAGGATAGTTCCAGCAGGCTCCCGTTTCCACGCGCACACTCAGCTTGTCTCCCTGTGGTTTCTAACCAGTCCAAAGAGACACACGTTACCCTGCGTTTGCTTCCCTGAACCAACTTCTCGAAGTAGGGTGCTCCGCATCAAGTGAACTGCCTCAACCAAGGAATGCCCTGGCTACGCCTCTGGGGCCTGCGGCTATTCCAAAGCCTGCAGGGCCACAGGAAGCACAGGGCTGAAATCGCAGTAAGAACGCAAGCCGACTTTCTCTTGGGGGCAGGGTGACTACAGGCAGGAGGTCCTAGATGGAATGCGAGGCCGAGGGGTCTCTCAGGGCAGCTCAGGCTAGGGCAAGGCGTAAGACCGCAAAGGCATGTGAGACGTGCCAGAAGTTTGTTCGTGAAAGTGTGGGTTTGGTGGGGCAACGAATCTGCTCCAGAAGAGAGTGCAGGCCGTTTCCCTACACTCGGCGTGGGAGCGCGGCTCCAAAGGGCTCCGGGCCTGGATGTTGCTTGGCAGACCTAGGGGTGCCGGGGAGTACTCTGTGTTCCAGCCTGGAACAGGGTGCCCCCGCGAGCCTCTCATGTGTCCAGAAAGCTCTACTGCCGTTAAAGACGCGCAGAGCAGAGGCTACGGCCTCACGGAAACTGCCGCACGGCTCCGCTTCTGCACCTCACGTCAGGGCCTTCCCTCCAGGCCTGTGCTCAATCTGGCTGTCCCGTTAGCGACACAGCATTGCAAGATGCTGACTTTCTCCTCGAGCACAGTGACTTCTGGTACGAGGCCCGCGAAGTAGGCAAAGCAGAGTGTTTTCTCACGGCAGCTCTCACAAGGGCGAGAACAAATATTTCCTGGGAGCTTCGGACTCACCAGAAATCTGGTCCTGAGGCTGTTTGAGGGCTCTGGAAATGGAGCTCTCCTCCAGGAACGTGCAGCGTGTTGCCCATCACTCGGCACGCATAGAGGGGCCTCCGAGGGGCAGAGCAATGGGCCTCGATGTTGCTCAGCCGGACCACGGCGTGCGGGTGTCTGGAGGTCCTCAGTGACCTTGGAGGGAAATGGATGCACACCCGAGGGGCCTAGGAGTCCTCAAATGGGAAATTCCGTTAAAATAAACCCGAACGGTGACTAAGAACTCATGGAAACTGCTGCATGCCGCCCTTTCTGCCCGGCTACGTAGGCAGGGCCTAAACTGGAGGCAAGTTCTCATGCTGAGTTTCCCTTCCGTTCTAGAGCTTGTCAGGCTAACCACCATCGCGGCCACGGAAGCACCGGGTTGAGTCGGAGCACACTCATTTTCTTCCCAGAAGCATTTCGACAGGGTTTCCAGGCCTGTCAACAGCCGGGAACGTCAGGTAGCTTCGAGGCAGCATGAATGCAGCCTTCCAAATGGGAAAGAAAGGATAGTTCCAGCAGGCTCCCGTTTCCACGCGCACACTCAGCTTGCCTCCCTGTGGTTTCTAACCAGTCCAAAGAGACACACGTTACCCTGCGTTTGCTTCCCTGAACCAACTTCTCGAAGTAGGGTGCTCCGCATCAAGTGAACTGCCTCAACCAAGGAATGCCCTGGCTACGCCTCTGGGGCCTGCGGCTATTCCAAAGCCTGCAGGGCCACAGGAAGCACAGGGCTGAAATCGCAGTAAGAATGCAAGCCGACTTTCTCTTGGGGGCAGGGCGACTTCAGGCAGGAGGTCCTAGATGGAATGCGAGGCCGAGGGGTCTCTCAGGGCAGCTCAGGCTAGGGCAAGGCGTAAGACCGCAAAGGCATGTGAGACGTGCCAGAAGTCTGTTCGTGAAAGTGTGGGTTTGGTGGGGCAACGAATCTGCTCCAGAAGAGAGTGCAGGCCGTTTCCCTACACTCGGCGTAGGGAGCGTGGCTCCAAAGGGCTCCGGGCCTGGATGTTGCTTGGCAGACCTAGGGGTGCCGGGGAGTACTCTGTGTTCCAGCCTGGAACAGGGTGCCCCCGCGAGCCTCCCAGGTGTCCAGAAAGCTCTACTGCCGTTAAAGACGCGCAGAGCAGAGGCTACGGCCTCACGGAAACTGCCGCACGGCTCCACTTCTGCACCTCACGTCAGGGCCTTCCCTCCAGGCCTGTGCTCAATCTGGCTGTCCCGTTAGCGACACAGCATTGCAAGATGCTGACTTTCTCCTCGAGCACAGTGACTTCAGGTACGAGGCCCGCGAAGTAGGCAAAGCAGAGTGTTTTCTCACGGCAGCTCTCACAAGGACGATGCCAAGTATTTCCTGGGAGCTTCGGACTCACCAGAAATCTGGTCCTGAGGCTGTTTGAGGGCTCTGGAAATGGAGCTCTCCTCCAGGAACGTGCAGCGTGTTGCCCATCACTCGGCACGCACAGAGGGGCCTCCGAGGGGCAGAGCAATGGGCCTCGATGTTGCTCAGCCGGACCACGGCGTGCGGGTGTCTGGAGGTCCTCAGTGACCTTGGAGGGAAATGGATGCACACCCGAGGGGCCTAGGAGTCCTCAAATGGGAAATTCCGTTAAAATAAACCCGAACGGTGACTAAGAACTCATGGAAACTGCTGCATGCCGCCCTTTCTGCCCGGCTACATAGGCAGGGCCTAAACTGGAGGCAAGTTCCAACGCTGAGTTTCCCTTCCGTTCTAGAGCTTGTCAGGCTAACCACCACCGCGGCCACGGAAGCACCGTGTTGAGACGGAGCACACTCATTTTCTTCCCAGAAGCATTTCGACAGGGTTTCCAGGCCTGTCAACAGCCGGGAACGTCAGGTAGCTTCGAGGCAGCATGAATGCAGCCTTCCAAATGGGAAAGAAAGGATAGTTCCAGCAGGCTCCCGATTCCACGCGCACACTCAGCTTGCCTCCCTGTGGTTTCTAACCAGTCCAAAGAGACACACGTTACCCTGCGTTTGCTTCCCTGAACCAACTTCTCGAAGTAGGGTGCTCCGCATCAAGTGAACTGCCTCAACCAAGGAATGCCCTGGCTACGCCTCTGGGGCCTGCGGCTATTCCAAAGCCTGCAGGGCCACAGGAAGCACAGGGCTGAAATCGCAGTAAGAACGCAAGCCGACTTTCTCTTAGGGGCAGGGTGACTTCAGGCAGGAGGTCCTAGATGGAATGCGAGGCCGAGGGGTCTCTCAGGGCAGCTCAGGCTAGGGCAAGGCGTAAGACCGCAAAGGCATGTGAGACGTGCCAGAAGTCTGTTCGTGAAAGTGTGGGTTTGGTGGGGCAACGAATCTGCTCCAGAAGAGAGTGCAGGCCGTTTCCCTACACTCGGCGTAGGGAGCGCGGCTCCAAAGGGCTCCGGGCCTGGATGTTGCTTGGCAGACCTAGGGGTGCCGGGGAGTACTCTGTGTTCCAGCCTGGAACAGGGTGCCCCCGCGAGCCTCCAGGTGTCCAGAAAACTCTACTGCCGTTAAAGACGCGCAGAGCAGCGGCTACGGCCTCACGGAAACTGCCGCACGGCTCCGCTTCTGCACCTCACGTCAGGGCCTTCCCTCCAGGCCTGTGCTCAATCTGGCTGTCCCGTTAGCCAAACAGCATTGCAAGATGCTGACTTTCTCCTCGAGCACAGTGACTTCAGGTACGAGGCCCGCGAAGTAGGCAAAGCAGAGTGTTTTCTCACGGCAGCTCTCACAAGGGCGACGACAAATATTTCCTGGGAGCTTCGGACTCACCAGAAATCTGGTCCTGAGGCTGTTTGAGGGCTCTGGAAATGGAGCTCTCCTCCAGGAACGTGAAGCGTGTTGCCCATCACTCGGCACGCACAGAGGGGCCTCCGAGGGGCAGAGCAATGGGCCTCGATGTTGCTCAGCCGGACCACGGCGTGCGGGTGTCTGGAGTTCCTCAGTGACCTTGGAGGGAAATGGATGCACACCCGAGGGGCCTAGGAGTCCTCAAATGGGAAATTCCGTTAAAATAAACCCGAACGGTGACTAAGAACTCATGGAAACTGCTGCATGCCGCCCTTTCTGCCCGGCTACGTTGGCAGGGCCTAAACTGGAGACAAGGTCTCACGCTGAGTTTCCCTTCCGTTCTAGAACTTGTCAGGCTAACCACCACCGCGGCCACGGAAGCACCGGGTAGAGTCGGAGCACACTCATTTTATTCCCAGAAGCATTTCGACAGGGTTCCCAGGCCTGTAAAAAGCCGAAAACGTCAGGTAGCTTCGAGGCAGCATGAATGCAGCCTTCCAAATGGGAAAGAAAGGATAGTTCCAGCAGGCTCCCGTTTCCACGCGCACACTCAGCTTGCCTCCCTGTGGTTTCTAACCAGTCCAAAGAGACACACGTTACCCTGCGTTTGCTTCCCTGAACCAACTTCTCGAAGTAGGGTGCTCCGCATCAAGTGAACTGCCTCAACCAAGGAATGCCCTGGCTACGCCTCTGGGGCCTGCGGCTATTCCAAAGCCTGCAGGGCCACAGGAAGCACAGGGCTGAAATCGCAGTAAGAATGCAAGCCGACTTTCTCTTGGGGGCAGGGCGACTTCAGGCAGGAGGTCCTAGATGGAATGCGAGGCCGAGGGGTCTCTCAGGGCAGCTCAGGCTAGGGCAAGGCGTAAGACCGCAAAGGCATGTGAGACGTGCCAGAAGTCTGTTCGTGAAAGTGTGGGTTTGGTGGGGCAACGAATCTGCTCCAGAAGAGAGTGCAGGCCGTTTCCCTACACTCGGCGTAGGGAGCGCGGCTCCAAAGGGCTCCGGGCCTGGATGTTGCTTGGCAGACCTAGGGGTGCCGGGGAGTACTCTGTGTTCCAGCCTGGAACAGGGTGCCCCCGCGAGCCTCCAGGTGTCCAGAAAGCTCTACTGCCGTTAAAGACGCGCAGAGCAGCGGCTACGGCCTCACGGAAACTGCCGCACGGCTCCGCTTCTGCACCTCACGTCAGGGCCTTCCCTCCAGGCCTGTGCTCAATCTGGCTGTCCCGTTAGCCAAACAGCATTGCAAGATGCTGACTTTCTCCTCGAGCACAGTGACTTCAGGTACGAGGCCCGCGAAGTAGGCAAAGCAGAGTGTTTTCTCACGGCAGCTCTCACAAGGGCGACGACAAATATTTCCTGGGAGCTTCGGACTCACCAGAAATCTGGTCCTGAGGCTGTTTGAGGGCTCTGGAAATGGAGCTCTCCTCCAGGAACGTGCAGCGTGTTGCCCATCACTCGGCACGCACAGAGGGGCCTCCGAGGGGCAGAGCAATGGGCCTCGATGTTGCTCAGCCGGACCACGGCGTGCTGGTGTCTGGAGTTCCTCAGTGACCTTGGAGGGAAATGGATGCACACCCGAGGGGCCTAGGAGTCCTCAAATGGGAAATTCCGTTAAAATAAACCCGAACGGTGACTAAGAACTCATGGAAACTGCTGCATGCCGCCCTTTCTGCCCGGCTACGTTGGCAGGGCCTAAACTGGAGACAAGGTCTCACGCTGAGTTTCCCTTCCGTTCTAGAACTTGTCAGGCTAACCACCACCGCGGCCACGGAAGCACCGGGTAGAGTCGGAGCACACTCATTTTATTCCCAGAAGCATTTCGACAGGGTTCCCAGGCCTGTAAAAAGCCGAAAACGTCAGGTAGCTTCGAGGCAGCATGAATGCAGCCTTCCAAATGGGAAAGAAAGGATAGTTCCAGCAGGCTCCCGTTTCCACGCGCACACTCAGCTTGCCTCCCTGTGGTTTCTAACCAGTCCAAAGAGACACACGTTACCCTGCGTTTGCTTCCCTGAACCAACTTCTCGAAGTAGGGTTCTCCGCATCAAGTGAACTGCCTCAACCAAGGAATGCCCTGGCTACGCCTCTGGGGCCTGCGGCTATTCCAAAGCCTGCAGGGCCACAGGAAGCACAGGGCTTAAATCGCAGTAAGAACGCAAGCCGACTTTCTCTTGGGGGCAGGGTGACTTCAGGCAGGAGGTCCTAGATGGAATGCGAGGCCGAGGGTCTCTCAGGGCAGCTCAGGCTAGGGCAAGGCGTAAGACTGCAAAGGCATGTGAGACGTGCCAGAAGTCTGTTCGTGAAAGTGTGGGTTTGGTGGGGAAACGAATCTGCTCTAGCAGAGAGTGCAGGCCGATTCCCTACACTCGGCGTAGGGAGCGCGGCTCCAAAGGGCTCCGGGCCTGGATGTTGCTTGGCAGACCTAGGGGTGCCGGGGAGTACTCTGTGTTCCAGCCTGGAACAGGGTGCCCCCGCGAGCCTCCAGGTGTCCAGAAAGCTCTACTGCCGTTAAAGACGCGCAGAGCAGCGGCTACGGCCTCACGGAAACTGCCGCACGGCTCCGCTTCTGCACCTCACGTCAGGGCCTTCCCTCCAGGCCTGTGCTCAATCTGGCTGTCCCGTTAGCCAAACAGCATTGCAAGATGCTGACTTTCTCCTCGAGCACAGTGACTTCAGGTACGAGGCCCGCGAAGTAGGCAAAGCAGAGTGTTTTCTCACGGCAGCTCTCACAAGGGCGACGACAAATATTTCCTGGGAGCTTCGGACTCACCAGAAATCTGGTCCTGAGGCTGTTTGAGGGCTCTGGAAATGGAGCTCTCCTCCAGGAACGTGCAGCGTGTTGCCCATCACTCGGCACGCACAGAGGGGCCTCCGAGGGGCAGAGCAATGGGCCTCGATGTTGCTCAGCCGGACCACGGCGTGCTGGTGTCTGGAGTTCCTCAGTGACCTTGGAGGGAAATGGATGCACACCCGAGGGGCCTAGGAGTCCTCAAATGGGAAATTCCGTTAAAATAAACCCGAACGGTGACTAAGAACTCATGGAAACTGCTGCATGCCGCCCTTTCTGCCCGGCTACGTTGGCAGGGCCTAAACTGGAGACAAGGTCTCACGCTGAGTTTCCCTTCCGTTCTAGAACTTGTCAGGCTAACCACCACCGCGGCCACGGAAGCACCGGGTAGAGTCGGAGCACACTCATTTTATTCCCAGAAGCATTTCGACAGGGTTCCCAGGCCTGTAAAAAGCCGAAAACGTCAGGTAGCTTCGAGGCAGCATGAATGCAGCCTTCCAAATGGGAAAGAAAGGATAGTTCCAGCAGGCTCCCGTTTCCACGCGCACACTCAGCTTGCCTCCCTGTGGTTTCTAACCAGTCCAAAGAGACACACGTTACCCTGCGTTTGCTTCCCTGAACCAACTTCTCGAAGTAGGGTTCTCCGCATCAAGTGAACTGCCTCAACCAAGGAATGCCCTGGCTACGCCTCTGGGGCCTGCGGCTATTCCAAAGCCTGCAGGGCCACAGGAAGCACAGGGCTTAAATCGCAGTAAGAACGCAAGCCGACTTTCTCTTGGGGGCAGGGTGACTTCAGGCAGGAGGTCCTAGATGGAATGCGAGGCCGAGGGTCTCTCAGGGCAGCTCAGGCTAGGGCAAGGCGTAAGACTGCAAAGGCATGTGAGACGTGCCAGAAGTCTGTTCGTGAAAGTGTGGGTTTGGTGGGGAAACGAATCTGCTCTAGCAGAGAGTGCAGGCCGATTCCCTACACTCGGCGTAGGGAGCGCGGCTCCAAAGGGCTCCGGGCCTGGATGTTGCTTGGCAGACCTAGGGGTGCCGGGGAGTACTCTGTGTTCCAGCCTGGAACAGGGTGCCCCCGCGAGCCTCCCAGGTGTCCAGAAAGCTCTACTGCCGTTAAAGACGCGCAGAGCTGAGGCTACGGCCTCACGGAAACTGCCGCACGGCTCCGCTTCTGCACCTCACGTCAGGGCCTTCCCTACAGGCCTGTGCTCAATCTGGCTGTCCCGTTAGCAACACAGCATTGCAAGATGCTGACTTTCTCCTCGAGCACAGTGACTTCAGGTACGAGGCGCGCGAAGTAGGCAAAGCAGAGTGTTTTCTCAAGGCAGCTCTCACAAGGGCGACGACAAATATTTCCTGGGAGCTTCGGACTCACCAGAAATCTGGTCCTGAGGCTGTTTGAGGGCTCTGGAAATGGAGCTCTCCTCCAGGAACGTGCAGCGTGTTGCCCATCACTCGGCACGCACAGAGGGGCCTCCGAGGGGCAGAGCAATGGGCCTCGATGTTGCTCAGCCGGACCACGGCGTGCGGGTGTCTGGAGGTCCTCAGTGACCTTGGAGGGAAATGGATGCACACCCGAGGGGCCTAGGAGTCCTCAAATGGGAAATTCCGTTAAAATAAACCCGAACGGTGACTAAGAACTCATGGAAACTGCTGCATGCCGCCCTTTCTGCCCGGCTACGTAGGCAGGGCCTAAACTGGAGGCAAGTTCTCACGCTGAGTTTCCCTTCCGTTCTAGAGCTTGTCAGGCTAACCACCACCGCGGCCACGGAAGCACCGGGTTGAGTCGGAGCACACTCATTTTCTTCCCAGAAGTATTTCGACAGGGTTTCCAGGCCTGTCAACAGCCGGGAACGTCAGGTAGCTTCGAGGCAGCTTGAATGCAGCCTTCCAAATGGGAAAGAAAGGATAGTTCCAGCAGGCTCCCGTTTCCACGCGCACACTCAGCTTGTCTCCCTGTGGTTTCTAACCAGTCCAAAGAGACACACGTTACCCTGCGTTTGCTTCCCTGAACCAACTTCTCGAAGTAGGGTGCTCCGCATCAAGTGAACTGCCTCAACCAAGGAATGCCCTGGCTACGCCTCTGGGGCCTGCGGCTATTCCAAAGCCTGCAGGGCCACAGGAAGCACAGGGCTGAAATCGCAGTAAGAACGCAAGCCGACTTTCTCTTGGGGGCAGGGTGACTACAGGCAGGAGGTCCTAGATGGAATGCGAGGCCGAGGGGTCTCTCAGGGCATCTCAGGCTAGGGCAAGGCGTAAGACCGCAAAGGCATGTGAGACGTGCCAGAAGTTTGTTCGTGAAAGTGTGGGTTTGGTGGGGCAACGAATCTGCTCCAGAAGAGAGTGCAGGCCGTTTCCCTACACTCGGCGTGGGAGCGCGGCTCCAAAGGGCTCCGGGCCTGGATGTTGCTTGGCAGATCTAGGGGTGCCGGGGAGTACTCTGTGTTCCAGCCTGGAACAGGGTGCCCCCGCGAGCCTCTCATGTGTCCAGAAAGCTCTACTGCCGTTAAAGACGCGCAGAGCAGAGGCTACGGCCTCACGGAAACTGCCGCACGGCTCCGCTTCTGCACCTCACGTCAGGGCCTTCCCTCCAGGCCTGTGCTCAATCTGGCTGTCCCGTTAGCGACACAGCATTGCAAGATGCTGACTTTCTCCTCGAGCACAGTGACTTCTGGTACGAGGCCCGCGAAGTAGGCAAAGCAGAGTGTTTTCTCACGGCAGCTCTCACAAGGGCGACAACAAATATTTCCTGGGAGCTTCGGACTCACCAGAAATCTGGTCCTGAGGCTGTTTGAGGGCTCTGGAAATGGAGCTCTCCTCCAGGAACGTGCAGCGTGTTGCCCATCACTCGGCACGCATAGAGGGGCCTCCGAGGGGCAGAGCAATGGGCCTCGATGTTGCTCAGCCGGACCACGGCGTGCGGGTGTCTGGAGGTCCTCAGTGACCTTGGAGGGAAATGGATGCACACCCGAGGGGCCTAGGAGTCCTCAAATGGGAAATTCCGTTAAAATAAACCCGAACGGTGACTAAGAACTCATGGAAACTGCTGCATGCCGCCCTTTCTGCCCGGCTACGTAGGCAGGGCCTAAACTGGAGGCAAGTTCTCATGCTGAGTTTCCCTTCCGTTCTAGAGCTTGTCAGGCTAACCACCATCGCGGCCACGGAAGCACCGGGTTGAGTCGGAGCACACTCATTTTCTTCCCAGAAGCATTTCGACAGGGTTTCCAGGCCTGTCAACAGCCGGGAACGTCAGGTAGCTTCGAGGCAGCATGAATGCAGCCTTCCAAATGGGAAAGAAAGGATAGTTCCAGCAGGCTCCCGTTTCCACGCGCACACTCAGCTTGCCTCCCTGTGGTTTCTAACCAGTCCAAAGAGACACACGTTACCCTGCGTTTGCTTCCCTGAACCAACTTCTCGAAGTAGGGTGCTCCGCATCAAGTGAACTGCCTCAACCAAGGAATGCCCTGGCTACGCCTCTGGGGCCTGCGGCTATTCCAAAGCCTGCAGGGCCACAGGAAGCACAGGGCTGAAATCGCAGTAAGAATGCAAGCCGACTTTCTCTTGGGGGCAGGGCGACTTCAGGCAGGAGGTCCTAGATGGAATGCAAGGCCGAGGGGTCTCTCAGGGCAGCTCAGGCTAGGGCAAGGCGTAAGACCGCAAAGGCATGTGAGACGTGCCAGAAGTCTGTTCGTGAAAGTGTGGGTTTGGTGGGGCAACGAATCTGCTCCAGAAGAGAGTGCAGGCCGTTTCCCTACACTCGGCGTAGGGAGCGCGGCTCCAAAGGGCTCCGGGCCTGGATGTTGCTTGGCAGACCTAGGGGTGCCGGGGAGTACTCTGTGTTCCAGCTTGGAACAGGGTGCCCCCGCGAGCCTCCCAGGTGTCCAGAAAGCTCTACTGCCGTTAAAGACGTGCAGAGCAGAGGCTACGGCCTCACGGAAACTGCCGCACGGCTCCGCTTCTGCACCTCACGTCAGGGCCTTCCCTCCAGGCCTGTGCTCAATCTGGCTGTCCCGTTAGCGACACAGCATTGCAAGATGCTGACTTTCTCCTCGAGCACAGTGACTTCTGGTACGAGGCCCGGGAAGTAGGCAAAGCAGAGTGTTTTCTCACGGCAGCTCTCACAAGGACGACGCCAAGTATTTCCTGGGAGCTTCGGACTCACCAGAAATCTGGTCCTGAGGCTGTTTGAGGGCTCTGGAAATGGAGCTCTCCTCCAGGAACGTGCAGCGTGTTGCCCATCACTCGGCACGCACAGAGGGGCCTCCGAGGGGCAGAGCAATGGGCCTCGATGTTGCTCAGCCGGACCACGGCGTGCGGGTGTCTGGAGGTCCTCAGTGACCTTGGAGGGAAATGGATGCACACCCGAGGGGCCTAGGAGTCCTCAAATGGGAAATTCCGTTAAAATAAACCCGAACGGTGACTAAGAACTCATGGAAACTGCTGCATGCCGCCCTTTCTGCCCGGCTACGTAGGCAGGGCCTAAACTGGAGGCAAGTTCCAACGCTGAGTTTCCCTTCCGTTCTAGAGCTTGTCAGGCTAAACACCACCGCGGCCACGGAAGCACCGTGTTGAGACGGAGCACACTCATTTTCTTCCCAGAAGCATTTCGACAGGGTTTCCAGGCCTGTCAACAGCCGGGAACGTCAGGTAGCTTCGAGGCAGCATGAATGCAGCCTTCCAAATGGGAAAGAAAGGATAGTTCCAGCAGGCTCCCGATTCCACGCGCACACTCAGCTTGCCTCCCTGTGGTTTCTAACCAGTCCAAAGAGACACACGTTACCCTGCGTTTGCTTCCCTGAACCAACTTCTCGAAGTAGGGTGCTCCGCATCAAGTGAACTGCCTCAACCAAGGAATGCCCTGGCTACGCCTCTGGGGCCTGCGGCTATTCCAAAGCCTGCAGGGCCACAGGAAGCACAGGGCTGAAATCGCAGTAAGAACGCAAGCCGACTTTCTCTTAGGGGCAGGGTGACTTCAGGCAGGAGGTCCTAGATGGAATGCGAGGCCGAGGGGTCTCTCAGGGCAGCTCAGGCTAGGGCAAGGCGTAAGACCGCAAAGGCATGTGAGACGTGCCAGAAGTCTGTTCGTGAAAGTGTGGGTTTGGTGGGGCAACGAATCTGCTCCAGAAGAGAGTGCAGGCCGATTCCCTACACTCGGCGTAGGGAGCGCGGCTCCAAAGGGCTCCGGGCCTGGATGTTGCTTGGCAGACCTAGGGGTGCCGGGGAGTACTCTGTGTTCCAGCCTGGAACAGGGTGCCCCCGCGAGCCTCCAGGTGTCCAGAAAACTCTACTGCCGTTAAAGACGCGCAGAGCAGCGGCTACGGCCTCACGGAAACTGCCGCACGGCTCCGCTTCTGCACCTCACGTCAGGGCCTTCCCTCCAGGCCTGTGCTCAATCTGGCTGTCCCGTTAGCCAAACAGCATTGCAAGATGCTGACTTTCTCCTCGAGCACAGTGACTTCAGGTACGAGGCCCGCGAAGTAGGCAAAGCAGAGTGTTTTCTCAAGGCAGCTCTCACAAGGGCGACGACAAATATTTCCTGGGAGCTTCGGACTCACCAGAAATCTGGTCCTCAGGCTGTTTGAGGGCTCTGGAAATGGAGCTCTCCTCCAGGAACGTGCAGCGTGTTGCCCATCACTCGGCACGCACAGAGGGGCCTCCGAGGGGCAGAGCAATGGGCCTCGATGTTGCTCAGCCGGACCACGGCGTGCGGGTGTCTGGAGGTCCTCAGTGACCTTGGAGGGAAATGGATGCACACCCGAGGGGCCTAGGAGTCCTCAAATGGGAAATTCCGTTAAAATAAACCCGAACGGTGACTAAGAACTCATGGAAACTGCTGCATGCCGCCCTTTCTGCCCGGCTACGTAGGCAGGGCCTAAACTGGAGGCAAGTTCTCACGCTGAGTTTCCCTTCCGTTCTAGAGCTTGTCAGGCTAACCACCACCGCGGCCACGGAAGCACCGGGTTGAGTCGGAGCACACTCATTTTCTTCCCAGAAGCATTTCGACAGGGTTTCCAGGCCTGTCAACAGCCGGGAACGTCAGGTAGCTTCGAGGCAGCTTGAATGCAGCCTTCCAAATGGGAAAGAAAGGATAGTTCCAGCAGGCTCCCGTTTCCACGCGCACACTCAGCTTGTCTCCCTGTGGTTTCTAACCAGTCCAAAGAGACACACGTTACCCTGCGTTTGCTTCCCTGAACCAACTTCTCGAAGTAGGGTGCTCCGCATCAAGTGAACTGCCTCAACCAAGGAATGCCCTGGCTACGCCTCTGGGGCCTGCGGCTATTCCAAAGCCTGCAGGGCCACAGGAAGCACAGGGCTGAAATCGCAGTAAGAACGCAAGCCGACTTTCTCTTGGGGGCAGGGTGACTACAGGCAGGAGGTCCTAGATGGAATGCGAGGCCGAGGGGTCTCTCAGGGCAGCTCAGGCTAGGGCAAGGCGTAAGACCGCAAAGGCATGTGAGACGTGCCAGAAGTTTGTTCGTGAAAGTGTGGGTTTGGTGGGGCAACGAATCTGCTCCAGAAGAGAGTGCAGGCCGTTTCCCTACACTCGGCGTGGGAGCGCGGCTCCAAAGGGCTCCGGGCCTGGATGTTGCTTGGCAGACCTAGGGGTGCCGGGGAGTACTCTGTGTTCCAGCCTGGAACAGGGTGCCCCCGCGAGCCTCTCATGTGTCCAGAAAGCTCTACTGCCGTTAAAGACGCGCAGAGCAGAGGCTACGGCCTCACGGAAACTGCCGCACGGCTCCGCTTCTGCACCTCACGTCAGGGCCTTCCCTCCAGGCCTGTGCTCAATCTGGCTGTCCCGTTAGCGACACAGCATTGCAAGATGCTGACTTTCTCCTCGAGCACAGTGACTTCTGGTACGAGGCCCGCGAAGTAGGCAAAGCAGAGTGTTTTCTCACGGCAGCTCTCACAAGGGCGACGACAAATATTTCCTGGGAGCTTCGGACTCACCAGAAATCTGGTCCTGAGGCTGTTTGAGGGCTCTGGAAATGGAGCTCTCCTCCAGGAACGTGAAGCGTGTTGCCCATCACTCGGCACGCACAGAGGGGCCTCCGAGGGGCAGAGCAATGGGCCTCGATGTTGCTCAGCCGGACCACGGCGTGCGGGTGTCTGGAGGTCCTCAGTGACCTTGGAGGGAAATGGATGCACACCCGAGGGGCCTAGGAGTCCTCAAATGGGAAATTCCGTTAAAATAAACCCGAACGGTGACTAAGAACTCATGGAAACTGCTGCATGCCGCCCTTTCTGCCCGGCTACGTAGGCAGGGCCTAAACTGGAGGCAAGTTCTCACGCTGAGTTTCCCTTCCGTTCTAGAGCTTGTCAGGCTAACCACCACCGCGGCCACGGAAGCACCGGGTTGAGTCGGAGCACACTCATTTTCTTCCCAGAAGCATTTCGACAGGGTTTCCAGGCCTGTCAACAGCCGGGAACGTCAGGTAGCTTCGAGGCAGCATGAATGCAGCCTTCCAAATGGGAAAGAAAGGATAGTTCCAGCAGGCTCCCGTTTCCACGCGCACACTCAGCTTGCCTCCCTGTGGTTTCTAACCAGTCCAAAGAGACACAAGTTACCCTGCGTTTGCTTCCCTGAACCAACTTCTCGAAGTAGGGTTCCCCTCGTCAAGTGAACTGCCTCAACCAAGGAATGCCCTGGCTACGCCTCTGGGGCCTGCGGCTATTCCAAAGCCTGCAGGGCCACAGGAAGCACAGGGCTGAAATCGCAGTAAGAACGCAAGCCGACTTTTTCTTGGGGGCAGGGTGACTTCAGGCAGGAGGTCCTAGATGGAATGTGAGGCCGAGGGGTCTCTCAGGGCAGCTCAGGCTAGGGCAAGGCGTAAGACCGCAAAGGCATGTGAGACGTGCCAGAAGTCTGTTCGTGAAAGTGTGGGTTTGGTGGGGCAACAAATCTGCTCCAGAAGAGAGTGCAGGCCGTTTCCCTACACTCGGCGTAGGGAGCGCGGCTCCAAAGGGCTCCGGGCCTGGATGTTGCTTGGCAGACCTAGGGGTGCCGGGGAGTACTCTGTGTTCCAGCCTGGAACAGGGTGCCCCCGCGAGCCTCCCAGGTGTCCAGAAAGCTCTACTGCCGTTAAAGACGCGCAGAGCAGAGGCTACGGCCTCACGGAAACTGCCGCACGGCTCCGCTTCTGCACCTCATGTCAGGGCCTTCCCTCCAGGCCTGTGCTCAATCTGGCTGTCCCGTTAGCGACACAGCATTGCAAGATGCTGACTTTCTCCTCGAGCACAGTGACTTCAGGTACGAGGCCCGCGAAGTAGGCAAAGCAGAGTGTTTTCTCACGGCAGCTCTCACAAGGGCGACGACAAATATTTCCTGGGAGCTTCGGACTCACCAGAAATCTGGTCCTGAGGCTGTTTGAGGGCTCTGGAAATGGAGCTCTCCTCCAGGAACGTGAAGCGTGTTGCCCATCACTCGGCACGCACAGAGGGGCCTCCGAGGGGCAGAGCAATGGGCCTCGATGTTGCTCAGCCGGACCACGGCGTGCGGGTGTCTGGAGGTCCTCAGTGACCTTGGAGGGAAATGGATGCACACCCGAGGGGCCTAGGAGTCCTCAAATGGGAAATTCCGTTAAAATAAACCCGAACGGTGACTAAGAACTCATGGAAACTGCTGCATGCCGCCCTTTCTGCCCGGCTACGTAGGCAGGGCCTAAACTGGAGGCAAGTTCTCACGCTGAGTTTCCCTTCCATTCTAGAGCTTGTCAGGCTAACCACCACCGCGGCCACGGAAGCACCGGGTTGAGTCGGAGCACACTCATTTTCTTCCCAGAAGCATTTCGACAGGGTTTCCAGGCCTGTCAACAGCCGGGAACATCAGGTAGCTTCGAGGCAGCATGAATGCAGCCTTCCAAATGGGAAAGGAAGGATAGTTCCAGCAGTCTCCCGTTTCCACGCGCACACTCAGCTTGCCTCCCTGTGGTTTCTAACCAGTCCAAAGAGACACACGTTACCCTGCGTTTGCTTCCCTGAACCAACTTCTCGAAGTAGGGTGCTCCGCATCAAGTGAACTGCCTCAACCAAGGAATGCCCTGGCTACGCCTCTGGGGCCTGCGGCTATTCCAAAGCCTGCAGGGCCACAGGAAGCACAGGGCTGAAATCGCAGTAAGAACGCAAGCCGACTTTCTCTTGGGGGCAGGGTGACTTCAGGCAGGAGGTCCTAGATGGAATGCGAGGCCGAGGGTCTCTCAGGGCAGCTCAGGCTAGGGCAAGGCGTAAGACCGCAAAGGCACGTGAGACGTGCCAGAAGTCTGTTCGTGAAAGTGTGGGTTTGGTGGGGAAACGAATCTGCTCTAGCAGAGAGTGCAGGCCGATTCCCTACACTCGGCGTAGGGAGCGCGGCTCCAAAGGGCTCCGGGCCTGGATGTTGCTTGGCAGACCTAGGGGTGCCGGGGAGTACTCTGTGTTCCAGCCTGGAACAGGGTGCCCCCGCGAGCCTCCCATGTGTCCAGAAAGCTCTACTGCCGTTAAAGACGCGCAGAGCAGAGGCTACGGCCTCACGGAAACTGCCGCACGGCTCCGCTTCTGCACCTCACGTCAGGGCCTTCCCTCCAGGCCTGTGCTCAATCTGGCTGTCCCGTTAGCGACACAGCATTGCAAGATGCTGACTTTCTCCTCGAGCACAGTGACTTCTGGTACGAGGCCCGCGAAGTAGGCAAAGCAGAGTGTTTTCTCACGGCAGCTCTCACAAGGGCGACGACAAATATTTCCTGGGAGCTTCGGACTCACCAGAAATCGGGTCCTGAGGCTGTTTGAGGGCTCTGGAAATGGAGCTCTCCTCCAGGAACGTGCAGCGTGTTGCCCATCACTCGGCACGCACAGAGGGGCCTCCGAGGGGCAGAGCAATGGGCCTCGATGTTGCTCAGCCGGACCACGGCGTGCGGGTGTCTGGAGGTCCTCAGTGACCTTGGAGGGAAATGGATGCACACCCGAGGGGCCTAGGAGTCCTCAAATGGGAAATTCCGTTAAAATAAACCCGAACGGTGACTAAGAACTCATGGAAACTGCTGCATGCCGCCCTTTCTGCCCGGCTACGTTGGCAGGGCCTAAACTGGAGACAAGGTCTCACGCTGAGTTTCCCTTCCGTTCTAGAACTTGTCAGGCTAACCACCACCGCGGCCACGGAAGCACCGGGTAGAGTCGGAGCACACTCATTTTATTCCCAGAAGCATTTCGACAGGGTTCCCAGGCCTGTAAAAAGCCGAAAACGTCAGGTAGCTTCGAGGCAGCATGAATGCAGCCTTCCAAATGGGAAAGAAAGGATAGTTCCAGCAGGCTCCCGTTTCCACGCGCACACTCAGCTTGCCTCCCTGTGGTTTCTAACCAGTCCAAAGAGACACACGTTACCCTGCGTTTGCTTCCCTGAACCAACTTCTCGAAGTAGGGTTCTCCGCATCAAGTGAACTGCCTCAACCAAGGAATGCCCTGGCTACGCCTCTGGGGCCTGCGGCTATTCCAAAGCCTGCAGGGCCACAGGAAGCACAGGGCTTAAATCGCAGTAAGAACGCAAGCCGACTTTCTCTTGGGGGCAGGGTGACTTCAGGCAGGAGGTCCTAGATGGAATGCGAGGCCGAGGGTCTCTCAGGGCAGCTCAGGCTAGGGCAAGGCGTAAGACCGCAAAGGCATGTGAGACGTGCCAGAAGTCTGTTCGTGAAAGTGTGGGTTTGGTGGGGAAACGAATCTGCTCTAGCAGAGAGTGCAGGCCGATTCCCTACACTCGGCGTAGGGAGCGCGGCTCCAAAGGGCTCCGGGCCTGGATGTTGCTTGGCAGACCTAGGGGTGCCGGGGAGTACTCTGTATTCCAGCCTGGAACAGGGTGCCCCCGCGAGCCTCCCAGGTGTCCAGAAAGCTCTACTGCCGTTAAAGACGCGCAGAGCTGAGGCTACGGCCTCACGGAAACTGCCGCACGGCTCCGCTTCTGCACCTCACGTCAGGGCCTTCCCTCCAGGCCTGTGCTCAATCTGGCTGTCCCGTTAGCGACACAGCATTGCAAGATGCTGACTTTCTCCTCGAGCACAGTGACTTCTGGTACGAGGCCCGCGAAGTAGGCAAAGCAGAGTGTTTTCTCACGGCAGCTCTCACAAGGGCGACGACAAATATTTCCTGGGAGCTTCGGACTCACCAGAAATCGGGTCCTGAGGCTGTTTGAGGGCTCTGGAAATGGAGCTCTCCTCCAGGAACGTGCAGCGTGTTGCCCATCACTCGGCACGCACAGAGGGGCCTCCGAGGGGCAGAGCAATGGGCCTCGATGTTGCTCAGCCGGACCACGGCGTGCGGGTGTCTGGAGGTCCTCAGTGACCTTGGAGGGAAATGGATGCACACCCGAGGGGCCTAGGAGTCCTCAAATGGGAAATTCCGTTAAAATAAACCCGAACGGTGACTAAGAACTCATGGAAACTGCTGCATGCCGCCCTTTCTGCCCGGCTACGTTGGCAGGGCCTAAACTGGAGACAAGGTCTCACGCTGAGTTTCCCTTCCGTTCTAGAACTTGTCAGGCTAACCACCACCGCGGCCACGGAAGCACCGGGTTGAGTCGGAGCACACTCATTTTATTCCCAGAAGCATTTCGACAGGGTTCCCAGGCCTGTAAAAAGCCGAAAACGTCAGGTAGCTTCGAGGCAGCATGAATGCAGCCTTCCAAATGGGAAAGAAAGGATAGTTCCAGCAGGCTCCCGTTTCCACGCGCACACTCAGCTTGCCTCCCTGTGGTTTCTAACCAGTCCAAAGAGACACACGTTACCCTGCGTTTGCTTCCCTGAACCAACTTCTCGAAGTAGGGTTCTCCGCATCAAGTGAACTGCCTCAACCAAGGAATGCCCTGGCTACGCCTCTGGGGCCTGCGGCTATTCCAAAGCCTGCAGGGCCACAGGAAGCACAGGGCTTAAATCGCAGTAAGAACGCAAGCCGACTTTCTCTTGGGGGCAGGGTGACTTCAGGCAGGAGGTCCTAGATGGAATGCGAGGCCGAGGGTCTCTCAGGGCAGCTCAGGCTAGGGCAAGGCGTAAGACCGCAAAGGCATGTGAGACGTGCCAGAAGTCTGTTCGTGAAAGTGTGGGTTTGGTGGGGAAACGAATCTGCTCTAGCAGAGAGTGCAGGCCGATTCCCTACACTCGGCGTAGGGAGCGCGGCTCCAAAGGGCTCCGGGCCTGGATGTTGCTTGGCAGACCTAGGGGTGCCGGGGAGTACTCTGTGTTCCAGCCTGGAACAGGGTGCCCCCGCGAGCCTCCCAGGTGTCCAGAAAGCTCTACTGCCGTTAAAGACGCGCAGAGCTGAGGCTACGGCCTCACGGAAACTGCCGCACGGCTCCGCTTCTGCACCTCACGTCAGGGCCTTCCCTCCAGGCCTGTGCTCAATCTGGCTGTCCCGTTAGCGACACAGCATTGCAAGATGCTGACTTTCTCCTCGAGCACAGTGACTTCAGGTACGAGGCGCGCGAAGTAGGCAAAGCAGAGTGTTTTCTCAAGGCAGCTCTCACAAGGGCGACGACAAATATTTCCTGGGAGCTTCGGACTCACCAGAAATCTGGTCCTCAGGCTGTTTGAGGGCTCTGGAAATGGAGCTCTCCTCCAGGAACGTGCAGCGTGTTGCCCATCACTCGGCACGCACAGAGGGGCCTCCGAGGGGCAGAGCAATGGGCCTCGATGTTGCTCAGCCGGACCACGGCGTGCGGGTGTCTGGAGGTCCTCAGTGACCTTGGAGGGAAATGGATGCACACCCGAGGGGCCTAGGAGTCCTCAAATGGGAAATTCCGTTAAAATAAACCCGAACGGTGACTAAGAACTCATGGAAACTGCTGCATGCCGCCCTTTCTGCCCGGCTACGTAGGCAGGGCCTAAACTGGAGGCAAGTTCTCACGCTGAGTTTCCCTTCCGTTCTAGAGCTTGTCAGGCTAACCACCACCGCGGCCACGGAAGCACCGGGTTGAGTCGGAGCACACTCATTTTCTTCCCAGAAGCATTTCGACAGGGTTTCCAGGCCTGTCAACAGCCGGGAACGTCAGGTAGCTTCGAGGCAGCTTGAATGCAGCCTTCCAAATGGGAAAGAAAGGATAGTTCCAGCAGGCTCCCGTTTCCACGCGCACACTCAGCTTGCCTCCCTGTGGTTTCTAACCAGTCCAAAGAGACACACGTTACCCTGCGTTTGCTTCCCTGAACCAACTTCTCGTAGTAGGGTGCTCCGCATCAAGTGAACTGCCTCAACCAAGGAATGCCCTGGCTACGCCTCTGGGGCCTGCGGCTATTCCAAAGCCTGCAGGGCCACAGGAAGCACAGGGCTGAAATCGCAGTAAGAACGCAAGCCGACTTTCTCTTGGGGGCAGGGTGACTTCAGGCAGGAGGTCCTAGATGGAATGCGAGGCCGAGGGTCTCTCAGGGCAGCTCAGGCTAGGGCAAGGCGTAAGACCGCAAAGGCACGTGAGACGTGCCAGAAGTCTGTTCGTGAAAGTGTGGGTTTGGTGGGGAAACGAATCTGCTCTAGCAGAGAGTGCAGGCCGATTCCCTACACTCGGCGTAGGGAGCGCGGCTCCAAAGGGCTCCGGGCCTGGATGTTGCTTGGCAGACCTAGGGGTGCCGGGGAGTACTCTGTGTTCCAGCCTGGAACAGGGTGCCCCCGCGAGCCTCCCATGTGTCCAGAAAGCTCTACTGCCGTTAAAGACGCGCAGAGCAGAGGCTACGGCCTCACGGAAACTGCCGCACGGCTCCGCTTCTGCACCTCACGTCAGGGCCTTCCCTCCAGGCCTGTGCTCAATCTGGCTGTCCCGTTAGCGACACAGCATTGCAAGATGCTGACTTTCTCCTCGAGCACAGTGACTTCTGGTACGAGGCCCGCGAAGTAGGCAAAGCAGAGTGTTTTCTCACGGCAGCTCTCACAAGGGCGACGACAAATATTTCCTGGGAGCTTCGGACTCACCAGAAATCGGGTCCTGAGGCTGTTTGAGGGCTCTGGAAATGGAGCTCTCCTCCAGGAACGTGCAGCGTGTTGCCCATCACTCGGCACGCACAGAGGGGCCTCCGAGGGGCAGAGCAATGGGCCTCGATGTTGCTCAGCCGGACCACGGCGTGCGGGTGTCTGGAGGTCCTCAGTGACCTTGGAGGGAAATGGATGCACACCCGAGGGGCCTAGGAGTCCTCAAATGGGAAATTCCGTTAAAATAAACCCGAACGGTGACTAAGAACTCATGGAAACTGCTGCATGCCGCCCTTTCTGCCCGGCTACGTAGGCAGGGCCTAAACTGGAGGCAAGTTCTCACGCTGAGTTTCCCTTCCGTTCTAGAGCTTGTCAGGCTAACCACCACCGCGGCCACGGAAGCACCGGGTTGAGTCGGAGCACACTCATTTTCTTCCCAGAAGCATTTCGACAGGGTTTCCAGGCCTGTCAACAGCCGGGAACGTCAGGTAGCTTCGAGGCAGCATGAATGCAGCCTTCCAAATGGGAAAGAAAGGATAGTTCCAGCAGGCTCCCGTTTCCACGCGCACACTCAGCTTGCCTCCCTGTGGTTTCTAACCAGTCCAAAGAGACACACGTTACCCTGCGTTTGCTTCCCTGAACCAACTTCTCGAAGTAGGGTGCTCCGCATCAAGTGAACTGCCTCAACCAAGGAATGCCCTGGCTACGCCTCTGGGGCCTGCGGCTATTCCAAAGCCTGCAGGGCCACAGGAAGCACAGGGCTGAAATCGCAGTAAGAACGCAAGCCGACTTTCTCTTAGGGGCAGGGTGACTTCAGGCAGGAGGTCCTAGATGGAATGCGAGGCCGAGGGGTCTCTCAGGGCAGCTCAGGCTAGGGCAAGGCGTAAGACCGCAAAGGCATGTGAGACGTGCCAGAAGTCTGTTCGTGAAAGTGTGGGTTTGGTGGGGCAACGAATCTGCTCCAGAAGAGAGTGCAGGCCGTTTCCCTACACTCGGCGTGGGAGCGCGGCTCCAAAGGGCTCCGGGCCTGGATGTTGCTTGGCAGACCTAGGGGTGCCGGGGAATACTCTGTGTTCCAGCCTGGAACAGGGTGCCCCCGCGAGCCTCCAGTTGTCCAGAAAACTCTACTGTCGTTAAAGACGCGCAGAGCAGAGGCTACGGCCTCACGGAAACTGCCGCACGGCTCCGCTTCTGCACCTCACGTCAGGGCCTTCCCTCCAGGCCTGTGCTCAATCTGGCTGTCCCGTTAGCCACACAGCATTGCAAGATGCTGACTTTCTCCTCGAGCACAGTGACTTCAGGTACGAGGCCCGCGAAGTAGGCAAAGCAGAGTGTTTTCTCACGGCAGCTCTCACAAGGGCGACGACAAATATTTCCTGGGAGCTTCGGACTCACCAGAAATCTGGTCCTGAGGCTGTTTGGGGGCTCTGGAAATGGAGCTCTCCTCCAGGAACGTGCAGCGTGTTGCCCATCACTCGGCACGCACAGAGGGGCCTCCGAGGGGCAGAGCAATGGGCCTCGATGTTGCTCAGCCGGACCACGGCGTGCGGGTGTCTGGAGGTCCTCAGTGACCTTGGAGGGAAATGGATGCACACCCGAGGGGCCTAGGAGTCCTCAAATGGGAAATTCCGTTAAAATAAACCCGAACGGTGACTAAGAACTCATGGAAACTGCTGCATGCCGCCCTTTCTGCCCGGCTACGTTGGCAGGGCCTGAACTGGAGACAAGATCTCACGCTGAGTTTCCCTTCCGTTCTAGAACTTGTCAGGCTAACCACCACCGCGGCCACGGAAGCACCGGGTAGAGTCGGAGCACACTCATTTTCTTCCCAGAAGCATTTCGACAGGGTTCCCAGGCCTGTAAAAAGCCGGAAACGTCAGGTAGCTTCGAGGCAGCATGAATGCAGCCTTCCAAATGGGAAAGAAAGGATAGTTCCAGCAGGCTCCCGTTTCCACGCGCACACTCAGCTTGCCTCCCTGTGGTTTCTAACCAGTCCAAAGAGACACACGTTACCCTGCGTTTGCTTCCCTGAACCAACTTCTCGAAGTAGGGTGCTCCGCATCAAGTGAACTGCCTCAACCAAGGAATGCCCTGGCTACGCCTCTGGGGCCTGCGGCTATTCCAAAGCCTGCAGGGCCACACGAAGCACAGGGCTGAAATCGCAGTAAGAACGCAAGCCGACTTTCTCTTGGGGGCAGGGCGACTTCAGGCAGGAGGTCCTAGATGGAATGCGAGGCCGAGGGTCTCTCAGGGCAGCTCAGGCTAGGGCAAGGCGTAAGACCGCAAAGGCACGTGAGACGTGCCAGAAGTCTGTTCGTGAAAGTGTGGGTTTGGTGGGGAAACGAATCTGCTCTAGCAGAGAGTGCAGGCCGATTCCCTACACTCGGCGTAGGGAGCGCGGCTCCAAAGGGCTCCGGGCCTGGATGTTGCTTGGCAGACCTAGGGGTGCCGGGGAGTACTCTGTGTTCCAGCCTGGAACAGGGTGCCCCCGCGAGCCTCCCAGGTGTCCAGAAAGCTCTACTGCCGTTAAAGACGCGCAGAGCAGAGGCTACGGCCTCACGGAAACTGCCGCACGGCTCCGCTTCTGCACCTCACGTCAGGGCCTTCCCTCCAGGCCTGTGCTCAATCTGGCTGTCCCGTTAGCGACACAGCATTGCAAGATGCTGACTTTCTCCTCGAGCACAGTGACTTCTGGTACGAGGCCCGCGAAGTAGGCAAAGCAGAGTGTTTTCTCACGGCAGCTCTCACAAGGGCGACGACAAATATTTCCTGGGAGCTTCGGACTCACCAGAAATCTGGTCCTGAGGCTGTTTGAGGGCTCTGGAAATGGAGCTCTCCTCCAGGAACGTGCAGCGTGTTGCCCATCACTCGGCAAGCTCGGAGGGCCTCCGAGGGGCAGAGCAATGGGCCTCGATGTTGCTCAGCCGGACCACGGCGTGCGGGTGTCTGGAGGTCCTCAGTGACCTTGGAGGGAAATGGATGCACACCCGAGGGGCCTAGGAGTCCTCAAATGGGAAATTCCGTTAAAATAAACCCGAACGGTGACTAAGAACTCATGGAAACTGCTGCATGCCGCCCTTTCTGCCCGGCTACGTAGGCAGGGCCTAAACTGGAGGCAAGTTCTCATGCTGAGTTTCCCTTCCGTTCTAGAGCTTGTCAGGCTAACCACCATCGCGGCCACGGAAGCACCGGGTTGAGTCGGAGCACACTCATTTTCTTCCCAGAAGCATTTCGACAGGGTTTCCAGGCCTGTCAACAGCCGGGAACGTCAGGTAGCTTCGAGGCAGCATGAATGCAGCCTTCCAAATGGGAAAGAAAGGATAGTTCCAGCAGGCTCCCGTTTCCACGCGCACACTCAGCTTGCCTCCCTGTGGTTTCTAACCAGTCCAAAGAGACACACGTTACCCTGCGTTTGCTTCCCTGAACCAACTTCTCGAAGTAGGGTGCTCCGCATCAAGTGAACTGCCTCAACCAAGGAATGCCCTGGCTACGCCTCTGGGGCCTGCGGCTATTCCAAAGCCTGCAGGGCCACAGGAAGCACAGGGCTGAAATCGCAGTAAGAATGCAAGCCGACTTTCTCTTGGGGGCAGGGCGACTTCAGGCAGGAGGTCCTAGATGGAATGCGAGGCCGAGGGGTCTCTCAGGGCAGCTCAGGCTAGGGCAAGGCGTAAGACCGCAAAGGCATGTGAGACGTGCCAGAAGTCTGTTCGTGAAAGTGTGGGTTTGGTGGGGCAACGAATCTGCTCCAGAAGAGAGTGCAGGCCGTTTCCCTACACTCGGCGTAGGGAGCGCGGCTCCAAAGGGCTCCGGGCCTGGATGTTGCTTGGCAGACCTAGGGGTGCCGGGGAGTACTCTGTGTTCCAGCTTGGAACAGGGTGCCCCCGCGAGCCTCCCAGGTGTCCAGAAAGCTCTACTGCCGTTAAAGACGTGCAGAGCAGAGGCTACGGCCTCACGGAAACTGCCGCACGGCTCCGCTTCTGCACCTCACGTCAGGGCCTTCCCTCCAGGCCTGTGCTCAATCTGGCTGTCCCGTTAGCGACACAGCATTGCAAGATGCTGACTTTCTCCTCGAGCACAGTGACTTCTGGTACGAGGCCCGCGAAGTAGGCAAAGCAGAGTGTTTTCTCACGGCAGCTCTCACAAGGGCGACGACAAATATTTCCTGGGAGCTTCGGACTCACCAGAAATCTGGTCCTGAGGCTGTTTGAGGGCTCTGGAAATGGAGCTCTCCTCCAGGAACGTGCAGCGTGTTGCCCATCACTCGGCACGCTCGGAGGGCCTCCGAGGGGCAGAGCAATGGGCCTCGATGTTGCTCAGCCGGACCACGGCGTGCGGGTGTCTGGAGGTCCTCAGTGACCTTGGAGGGAAATGGATGCACACCCGAGGGGCCTAGGAGTCCTCAAATGGGAAATTCCGTTAAAATAAACCCGAACGGTGACTAAGAACTCATGGAAACTGCTGCATGCTGCCCTTTCTGCCCGGCTACGTAGGCAGGGCCTAAACTGGAGGCAAGTTCTCACGCTGAGTTTCCCTTCCGTTCTAGAGCTTGTCAGGCTAACCACCACCGCGGCCACGGAAGCACCGGGTTGAGTCGGAGCACACTCATTTTCTTCCCAGAAGCATTTCGACAGGGTTTCCAGGCCTGTCAACAGCCGGGAACGTCAGGTAGCTTCGAGGCAGCATGAATGCAGCCTTCCAAATGGGAAAGAAAGGATAGTTCCAGCAGGCTCCCGTTTCCACGCGCACACTCAGCTTGCCTCCCTGTGGTTTCTAACCAGTCCAAAGAGACACACGTTACCCTGCGTTTGCTTCCCTGAACCAACTTCTCGAAGTAGGGTGCTCCGCATCAAGTGAACTGCCTCAACCAAGGAATGCCCTGGCTACGCCTCTGGGGCCTGCGGCTATTCCAAAGCCTGCAGGGCCACAGGAAGCACAGGGCTGAAATCGCAGTAAGAACGCAAGCCGACTTTCTCTTGGGGGCAGGGTGACTTCAGGCAGGAGGTCCTAGATGGAATGCGAGGCCGAGGGGTCTCTCAGGGCAGCTCAGGCTAGGGCAAGGCGTAAGACCGCAAAGGCATGTGAGACGTGCCAGAAGTCTGTTCGTGAAAGTGTGGGTTTGGTGGGGCAACGAATCTGCTCCAGAAGAGAGTGCAGGCCGTTTCCCTACACTCGGCGTAGGGAGCGCGGCTCCAAAGGGCTCCGGGCCTGGATGTTGCTTGGCAGACCTAGGGGTGCCGGGGAGTACTCTGTGTTCCAGCCTGGAACAGGGTGCCCCCGCGAGCCTCCCAGGTGTCCAGAAAGCTCTACTGCCGTTAAAGACGCGCAGAGCAGAGGCTACGGCCTCACGGAAACTGCCGCACGGCTCCACTTCTGCACCTCACGTCAGGGCCTTCCCTCCAGGCCTGTGCTCAATCTGGCTGTCCCGTTAGCGACACAGCATTGCAAGATGCTGACTTTCTCCTCGAGCACAGTGACTTCAGGTACGAGGCCCGCGAAGTAGGCAAAGCAGAGTGTTTTCTCACGGCAGCTCTCACAAGGACGACGCCAAGTATTTCCTGGGAGCTTCGGACTCACCAGAAATCTGGTCCTGAGGCTGTTTGAGGGCTCTGGAAATGGAGCTCTCCTCCAGGAACGTGCAGCGTGTTGCCCATCACTCGGCACGCACAGAGGGGCCTCCGAGGGGCAGAGCAATGGGCCTCGATGTTGCTCAGCCGGACCACGGCGTGCGGGTGTCTGGAGGTCCTCAGTGACCTTGGAGGGAAATGGATGCACACCCGAGGGGCCTAGGAGTCCTCAAATGGGAAATTCCGTTAAAATAAACCCGAACGGTGACTAAGAACTCATGGAAACTGCTGCATGCCGCCCTTTCTGCCCGGCTACGTAGGCAGGGCCTAAACTGGAGGCAAGTTCCAACGCTGAGTTTCCCTTCCGTTCTAGAGCTTGTCAGGCTAACCACCACCGCGGCCACGGAAGCACCGTGTTGAGACAGAGCACACTCATTTTCTTCCCAGAAGCATTTCGACAGGGTTTCCAGGCCTGTCAACAGCCGGGAACGTCAGGTAGCTTCGAGGCAGCATGAATGCAGCCTTCCAAATGGGAAAGAAAGGATAGTTCCAGCAGGCTCCCGATTCCACGCGCACACTCAGCTTGCCTCCCTGTGGTTTCTAACCAGTCCAAAGAGACACACGTTACCCTGCGTTTGCTTCCCTGAACCAACTTCTCGAAGTAGGGTGCTCCGCATCAAGTGAACTGCCTCAACCAAGGAATGCCCTGGCTACGCCTCTGGGGCCTGCGGCTATTCCAAAGCCTGCAGGGCCACAGGAAGCACAGGGCTGAAATCGCAGTAAGAACGCAAGCCGACTTTCTCTTAGGGGCAGGGTGACTTCAGGCAGGAGGTCCTAGATGGAATGCGAGGCCGAGGGGTCTCTCAGGGCAGCTCAGGCTAGGGCAAGGCGTAAGACCGCAAAGGCATGTGAGACGTGCCAGAAGTCTGTTCGTGAAAGTGTGGGTTTGGTGGGGCAACGAATCTGCTCCAGAAGAGAGTGCAGGCCGTTTCCCTACACTCGGCGTAGGGAGCGCGGCTCCAAAGGGCTCCGGGCCTGGATGTTGCTTGGCAGACCTAGGGGTGCCGGGGAGTACTCTGTGTTCCAGCCTGGAACAGGGTGCCCCCGCGAGCCTCCAGGTGTCCAGAAAACTCTACTGCCGTTAAAGACGCGCAGAGCAGCGGCTACGGCCTCACGGAAACTGCCGCACGGCTCCACTTCTGCACCTCACGTCAGGGCCTTCCCTCCAGGCCTGTGCTCAATCTGGCTGTCCCGTTAGCGACACAGCATTGCAAGATGCTGACTTTCTCCTCGAGCACAGTGACTTCAGGTACGAGGCCCGCGAAGTAGGCAAAGCAGAGTGTTTTCTCACGGCAGCTCTCACAAGGACGACGCCAAGTATTTCCTGGGAGCTTCGGACTCACCAGAAATCTGGTCCTGAGGCTGTTTGAGGGCTCTGGAAATGGAGCTCTCCTCCAGGAACGTGCAGCGTGTTGCCCATCACTCGGCACGCACAGAGGGGCCTCCGAGGGGCAGAGCAATGGGCCTCGATGTTGCTCAGCCGGACCACGGCGTGCGGGTGTCTGGAGGTCCTCAGTGACCTTGGAGGGAAATGGATGCACACCCGAGGGGCCTAGGAGTCCTCAAATGGGAAATTCCGTTAAAATAAACCCGAACGGTGACTAAGAACTCATGGAAACTGCTGCATGCCGCCCTTTCTGCCCGGCTACGTAGGCAGGGCCTAAACTGGAGGCAAGTTCCAACGCTGAGTTTCCCTTCCGTTCTAGAGCTTGTCAGGCTAACCACCACCGCGGCCACGGAAGCACCGTGTTGAGACGGAGCACACTCATTTTCTTCCCAGAAGCATTTCGACAGGGTTTCCAGGCCTGTCAACAGCCGGGAACGTCAGGTAGCTTCGAGGCAGCATGAATGCAGCCTTCCAAATGGGAAAGAAAGGATAGTTCCAGCAGGCTCCCGATTCCACGCGCACACTCAGCTTGCCTCCCTGTGGTTTCTAACCAGTCCAAAGAGACACACGTTACCCTGCGTTTGCTTCCCTGAACCAACTTCTCGAAGTAGGGTGCTCCGCATCAAGTGAACTGCCTCAACCAAGGAATGCCCTGGCTACGCCTCTGGGGCCTGCGGCTATTCCAAAGCCTGCAGGGCCACAGGAAGCACAGGGCTGAAATCGCAGTAAGAACGCAAGCCGACTTTCTCTTAGGGGCAGGGTGACTTCAGGCAGGAGGTCCTAGATGGAATGCGAGGCCGAGGGGTCTCTCAGGGCAGCTCAGGCTAGGGCAAGGCGTAAGACCGCAAAGGCATGTGAGACGTGCCAGAAGTCTGTTCGTGAAAGTGTGGGTTTGGTGGGGCAACGAATCTGCTCCAGAAGAGAGTGCAGGCCGTTTCCCTACACTCGGCGTAGGGAGCGCGGCTCCAAAGGGCTCCGGGCCTGGATGTTGCTTGGCAGACCTAGGGGTGCCGGGGAGTACTCTGTGTTCCAGCCTGGAACAGGGTGCCCCCGCGAGCCTCCAGGTGTCCAGAAAACTCTACTGCCGTTAAAGACGCGCAGAGCAGCGGCTACGGCCTCACGGAAACTGCCGCACGGCTCCGCTTCTGCACCTCACGTCAGGGCCTTCCCTCCAGGCCTGTGCTCAATCTGGCTGTCCCGTTAGCCAAACAGCATTGCAAGATGCTGACTTTCTCCTCGAGCACAGTGACTTCAGGTACGAGGCCCGCGAAGTAGGCAAAGCAGAGTGTTTTCTCACGGCAGCTCTCACAAGGGCGACGACAAATATTTCCTGGGAGCTTCGGACTCACCAGAAATCTGGTCCTGAGGCTGTTTGAGGGCTCTGGAAATGGAGCTCTCCTCCAGGAACGTGCAGCGTGTTGCCCATCACTCGGCACGCACAGAGGGGCCTCCGAGGGGCAGAGCAATGGGCCTCGATGTTGCTCAGCCGGACCACGGCGTGCTGGTGTCTGGAGTTCCTCAGTGACCTTGGAGGGAAATGGATGCACACCCGAGGGGCCTAGGAGTCCTCAAATGGGAAATTCCGTTAAAATAAACCCGAACGGTGACTAAGAACTCATGGAAACTGCTGCATGCCGCCCTTTCTGCCCGGCTACGTTGGCAGGGCCTAAACTGGAGACAAGGTCTCACGCTGAGTTTCCCTTCCGTTCTAGAACTTGTCAGGCTAACCACCACCGCGGCCACGGAAGCACCGGGTAGAGTCGGAGCACACTCATTTTATTCCCAGAAGCATTTCGACAGGGTTCCCAGGCCTGTAAAAAGCCGAAAACGTCAGGTAGCTTCGAGGCAGCATGAATGCAGCCTTCCAAGTGGGAAAGAAAGGATAGTTCCAGCAGGCTCCCGTTTCCACGCGCACACTCAGCTTGCCTCCCTGTGGTTTCTAACCAGTCCAAAGAGACACACGTTACCCTGCGTTTGCTTCCCTGAACCAACTTCTCGAAGTAGGGTTCTCCGCATCAAGTGAACTGCCTCAACCAAGGAATGCCCTGGCTACGCCTCTGGGGCCTGCGGCTATTCCAAAGCCTGCAGGGCCACAGGAAGCACAGGGCTTAAATCGCAGTAAGAACGCATGCCGACTTTCTCTTGGGGGCAGGGTGACTTCAGGCAGGAGGTCCTAGATGGAATGCGAGGCCGAGGGTCTCTCAGGGCAGCTCAGGCTAGGGCAAGGCGTAAGACCGCAAAGGCATGTGAGACGTGCCAGAAGTCTGTTCGTGAAAGTGTGGGTTTGGTGGGGAAACGAATCTGCTCTAGCAGAGAGTGCAGGCCGATTCCCTACACTCGGCGTAGGGAGCGCGGCTCCAAAGGGCTTCGGGCCTGGATGTTGCTTGGCAGACCTAGGGGTGCCGGGGAGTACTCTGTGTTCCAGCCTGGAACAGGGTGCCCCCGCGAGCCTCCCAGGTGTCCAGAAAGCTCTACTGCCGTTAAAGACGCGCAGAGCTGAGGCTACGGCCTCACGGAAACTGCCGCACGGCTCCGCTTCTGCACCTCACGTCAGGGCCTTCCCTACAGGCCTGTGCTCAATCTGGCTGTCCCGTTAGCGACACAGCATTGCAAGATGCTGACTTTCTCCTCGAGCACAGTGACTTCAGGTACGAGGCGCGCGAAGTAGGCAAAGCAGAGTGTTTTCTCACGGCAGCTCTCACAAGGGCGACGACAAATATTTCCTGGGAGCTTCGGACTCACCAGAAATCTGGTCCTGAGGCTGTTTGAGGGCTCTGGAAATGGAGCTCTCCTCCAGGAACGTGCAGCGTGTTGCCCATCACTCGGCACGCACAGAGGGGCCTCCGAGGGGCAGAGCAATGGGCCTCGATGTTGCTCAGCCGGACCACGGCGTGCGGGTGTCTGGAGGTCCTCAGTGACCTTGGAGGGAAATGGATGCACACCCGAGGGGCCTAGGAGTCCTCAAATGGGAAATTCCGTTAAAATAAACCCGAACGGTGACTAAGAACTCATGGAAACTGCTGCATGCCGCCCTTTCTGCCCGGCTACGTAGGCAGGGCCTAAACTGGAGGCAAGTTCTCACGCTGAGTTTCCCTTCCGTTCTAGAGCTTGTCAGGCTAACCACCACCGCGGCCACGGAAGCACCGGGTTGAGTCGGAGCACACTCATTTTCTTCCCAGAAGCATTTCGACAGGGTTTCCAGGCCTGTCAACAGCCGGGAACGTCAGGTAGCTTCGAGGCAGCTTGAATGCAGCCTTCCAAATGGGAAAGAAAGGATAGTTCCAGCAGGCTCCCGTTTCCACGCGCACACTCAGCTTGTCTCCCTGTGGTTTCTAACCAGTCCAAAGAGACACACGTTACCCTGCGTTTGCTTCCCTGAACCAACTTCTCGAAGTAGGGTGCTCCGCATCAAGTGAACTGCCTCAACCAAGGAATGCCCTGGCTACGCCTCTGGGGCCTGCGGCTATTCCAAAGCCTGCAGGGCCACAGGAAGCACAGGGCTGAAATCGCAGTAAGAACGCAAGCCGACTTTCTCTTGGGGGCAGGGTGACTACAGGCAGGAGGTCCTAGATGGAATGCGAGGCCGAGGGGTCTCTCAGGGCAGCTCAGGCTAGGGCAAGGCGTAAGACCGCAAAGGCATGTGAGACGTGCCAGAAGTTTGTTCGTGAAAGTGTGGGTTTGGTGGGGCAACGAATCTGCTCCAGAAGAGAGTGCAGGCCGTTTCCCTACACTCGGCGTGGGAGCGCGGCTCCAAAGGGCTCCGGGCCTGGATGTTGCTTGGCAGACCTAGGGGTGCCGGGGAGTACTCTGTGTTCCAGCCTGGAACAGGGTGCCCCCGCGAGCCTCTCATGTGTCCAGAAAGCTCTACTGCCGTTAAAGACGCGCAGAGCAGAGGCTACGGCCTCACGGAAACTGCCGCACGGCTCCGCTTCTGCACCTCACGTCAGGGCCTTCCCTCCAGGCCTGTGCTCAATCTGGCTGTCCCGTTAGCGACACAGCATTGCAAGATGCTGACTTTCTCCTTGAGCACAGTGACTTCTGGTACGAGGCCCGCGAAGTAGGCAAAGCAGAGTGTTTTCTCACGGCAGCTCTCACAAGGGCGACGACAAATATTTCCTGGGAGCTTCGGACTCACCAGAAATCTGGTCCTGAGGCTGTTTGAGGGCTCTGGAAATGGAGCTCTCCTCCAGGAACGTGCAGCGTGTTGCCCATCACTCGGCACGCATAGAGGGGCCTCCGAGGGGCAGAGCAATGGGCCTCGATGTTGCTCAGCCGGACCACGGCGTGCGGGTGTCTGGAGGTCCTCAGTGACCTTGGAGGGAAATGGATGCACACCCGAGGGGCCTAGGAGTCCTCAAATGGGAAATTCCGTTAAAATAAACCCGAACGGTGACTAAGAACTCATGGAAACTGCTGCATGCCGCCCTTTCTGCCCGGCTACGTAGGCAGGGCCTAAACTGGAGGCAAGTTCTCACGCTGAGTTTCCCTTCCGTTCTAGAGCTTGTCAGGCTAACCACCACCGCGGCCACGGAAGCACCGGGTTGAGTCGGAGCACACTCATTTTCTTCCCAGAAGCATTTCGACAGGGTTTCCAGGCCTGTCAACAGCCGGGAACGTCAGGTAGCTTCGAGGCAGCATGAATGCAGCCTTCCAAATGGGAAAGAAAGGATAGTTCCAGCAGGCTCCCGTTTCCACGCGCACACTCAGCTTGCCTCCCTGTGGTTTCTAACCAGTCCAAAGAGACACACGTTACCCTGCGTTTGCTTCCCTGAACCAACTTCTCGAAGTAGGGTGCTCCGCATCAAGTGAACTGCCTCAACCAAGGAATGCCCTGGCTACGCCTCTGGGGCCTGCGGCTATTCCAAAGCCTGCAGGGCCACAGGAAGCACAGGGCTGAAATCGCAGTAAGAACGCAAGCCGACTTTTTCTTGGGGGCAGGGTGACTTCAGGCAGGAGGTCCTAGATGGAATGCGAGGCCGAGGGGTCTCTCAGGGCAGCTCAGGCTAGGGCAAGGCGTAAGACCGCAAAGGCATGTGAGACGTGCCAGAAGTCTGTTCGTGAAAGTGTGGGTTTGGTGGGGCAACAAATCTGCTCCAGAAGAGAGTGCAGGCCGTTTCCCTACACTCGGCGTAGGGAGCGCGGCTCCAAAGGGCTCCGGGCCTGGATGTTGCTTGGCAGACCTAGGGGTGCCGGGGAGTACTCTGTGTTCCAGCCTGGAACAGGGTGCCCCCGCGAGCCTCCCAGGTGTCCAGAAAGCTCTACTGCCGTTAAAGACGCGCAGAGCAGAGGCTACGGCCTCACGGAAACTGCCGCACGGCTCCGCTTCTGCACCTCATGTCAGGGCCTTCCCTCCAGGCCTGTGCTCAATCTGGCTGTCCCGTTAGCGACACAGCATTGCAAGATGCTGACTTTCTCCTCGAGCACAGTGACTTCAGGTACGAGGCCCGCGAAGTAGGCAAAGCAGAGTGTTTTCTCACGGCAGCTCTCACAAGGGCGACGACAAATATTTCCTGGGAGCTTCGGACTCACCAGAAATCTGGTCCTGAGGCTGTTTGAGGGCTCTGGAAATGGAGCTCTCCTCCAGGAACGTGAAGCGTGTTGCCCATCACTCGGCACGCACAGAGGGGCCTCCGAGGGGCAGAGCAATGGGCCTCGATGTTGCTCAGCCGGACCACGGCGTGCGGGTGTCTGGAGGTCCTCAGTGACCTTGGAGGGAAATGGATGCACACCCGAGGGGCCTAGGAGTCCTCAAATGGGAAATTCCGTTAAAATAAACCCGAACGGTGACTAAGAACTCATGGAAACTGCTGCATGCCGCCCTTTCTGCCCGGCTACGTAGGCAGGGCCTAAACTGGAGGCAAGTTCTCACGCTGAGTTTCCCTTCCGTTCTAGAGCTTGTCAGGCTAACCACCACCGCGGCCACGGAAGCACCAGGTTGAGTCGGAGCACACTCATTTTCTTCCCAGAAGCATTTCGACAGGGTTTCCAGGCCTGTCAACAGCCGGGAACGTCAGGTAGCTTCGAGGGAGCATGAATGCAGCCTTCCAAATGGGAAAGAAAGGATAGTTCCAGCAGGCTCCCGTTTCCACGCGCACACTCAGCTTGCCTCCCTGTGGTTTCTAACCAGTCCAAAGAGACACACGTTACCCTGCGTTTGCTTCCCTGAACCAACTTCTCGAAGTAGGGTGCTCCGCATCAAGTGAACTGCCTCAACCAAGGAATGCCCTGGCTACGCCTCTGGGGCCTGCGGCTATTCCAAAGCCTGCAGGGCCACAGGAAGCACAGGGCTGAAATCGCAGTAAGAACGCAAGCCGACTTTCTCTTGGGGGCAGGGTGACTTCAGGCAGGAGGTCCTAGATGGAATGCGAGGCCGAGGGTCTCTCAGGGCAGCTCAGGCTAGGGCAAGGCGTAAGACCGCAAAGGCACGTGAGACGTGCCAGAAGTCTGTTCGTGAAAGTGTGGGTTTGGTGGGGAAACGAATCTGCTCTAGCAGAGAGTGCAGGCCGATTCCCTACACTCGGCGTAGGGAGCGCGGCTCCAAAGGGCTCCGGGCCTGGATGTTGCTTGGCAGACCTAGGGGTGCCGGGGAGTACTCTGTGTTCCAGCCTGGAACAGGGTGCCCCCGCGAGCCTCCCATGTGTCCAGAAAGCTCTACTGCCGTTAAAGACGCGCAGAGCAGAGGCTACGGCCTCACGGAAACTGCCGCACGGCTCCGCTTCTGCACCTCACGTCAGGGCCTTCCCTCCAGGCCTGTGCTCAATCTGGCTGTTCCGTTAGCGACACAGCATTGCAAGATGCTGACTTTCTCCTCGAGCACAGTGACTTCTGGTACGAGGCCCGCGAAGTAGGCAAAGCAGAGTGTTTTCTCACGGCAGCTCTCACAAGGGCGACGACAAATATTTCCTGGGAGCTTCGGACTCACCAGAAATCGGGTCCTGAGGCTGTTTGAGGGCTCTGGAAATGGAGCTCTCCTCCAGGAACGTGCAGCGTGTTGCCCATCACTCGGCACGCACAGAGGGGCCTCCGAGGGGCAGAGCAATGGGCCTCGATGTTGCTCAGCCGGACCACGGCGTGCGGGTGTCTGGAGGTCCTCAGTGACCTTGGAGGGAAATGGATGCACACCCGAGGGGCCTAGGAGTCCTCAAATGGGAAATTCCGTTAAAATAAACCCGAACGGTGACTAAGAACTCATGGAAACTGCTGCATGCCGCCCTTTCTGCCCGGCTACGTAGGCAGGGCCTAAACTGGAGGCAAGTTCTCACGCTGAGTTTCCCTTCCGTTCTAGAGCTTGTCAGGCTAACCACCACCGCGGCCACGGAAGCACCGGGTTGAGTCGGAGCACACTCATTTTCTTCCCAGAAGCATTTCGACAGGGTTTCCAGGCCTGTCAACAGCCGGGAACGTCAGGTAGCTTCGAGGCAGCATGAATGCAGCCTTCCAAATGGGAAAGAAAGGATAGTTCCAGCAGGCTCCCGTTTCCACGCGCACACTCAGCTTGCCTCCCTGTGGTTTCTAACCAGTCCAAAGAGACACACGTTACCCTGCGTTTGCTTCCCTGAACCAACTTCTCGAAGTAGGGTTCTCCTCGTCAAGTGAACTGCCTCAACCAAGGAATGCCCTGGCTACGCCTCTGGGGCCTGCGGCTATTCCAAAGCCTGCAGGGCCACAGGAAGCACAGGGCTGAAATCGCAGTAAGAACGCAAGCCGACTTTTGCTTGGGGGCAGGGTGACTTCAGGCAGGAGGTCCTAGATGGAATGCGAGGCCGAGGGGTCTCTCAGGGCAGCTCAGGCTAGGGCAAGGCGTAAGACCGCAAAGGCATGTGAGACGTGCCAGAAGTCTGTTCGTGAAAGTGTGGGTTTGGTGGGGCAACAAATCTGCTCCAGAAGAGAGTGCAGGCCGTTTCCCTACACTCGGCGTAGGGAGCGCGGCTCCAAAGGGCTCCGGGCCTGGATGTTGCTTGGCAGACCTAGGGGTGCCGGGGAGTACTCTGTGTTCCAGCCTGGAACAGGGTGCCCCCGCGAGCCTCCCAGGTGTCCAGAAAGCTCTACTGCCGTTAAAGACGCGCAGAGCAGAGGCTACGGCCTCACGGAAACTGCCGCACGGCTCCGCTTCTGCACCTCATGTCAGGGCCTTCCCTCCAGGCCTGTGCTCAATCTGGCTGTCCCGTTAGCGACACAGCATTGCAAGATGCTGACTTTCTCCTCGAGCACAGTGACTTCAGGTACGAGGCCCGCGAAGTAGGCAAAGCAGAGTGTTTTCTCACGGCAGCTCTCACAAGGGCGACGACAAATATTTCCTGGGAGCTTCGGACTCACCAGAAATCTGGTCCTGAGGCTGTTTGAGGGCTCTGGAAATGGAGCTCTCCTCCAGGAACGTGAAGCGTGTTGCCCATCACTCGGCACGCACAGCGGGGCCTCCGAGGGGCAGAGCAATGGGCCTCGATGTTGCTCAGCCGGACCACGGCGTGCGGGTGTCTGGAGGTCCTCAGTGACCTTGGAGGGAAATGGATGCACACCCGAGGGGCCTAGGAGTCCTCAAATGGGAAATTCCGTTAAAATAAACCCGAACGGTGACTAAGAACTCATGGAAACTGCTGCATGCCGCCCTTTCTGCCCGGCTACGTAGGCAGGGCCTAAACTGGAGGCAAGTTCTCACGCTGAGTTTCCCTTCCGTTCTAGAGCTTGTCAGGCTAACCACCACCGCGGCCACGGAAGCACCGGGTTGAGTCGGAGCACACTCATTTTCTTCCCAGAAGCATTTCGACAGGGTTTCCAGGCCTGTCAACAGCCGGGAACATCAGGTAGCTTCGAGGCAGCATGAATGCAGCCTTCCAAATGGGAAAGAAAGGATAGTTCCAGCAGGCTCCCGTTTCCACGCGCACACTCAGCTTGCCTCCCTGTGGTTTCTAACCAGTCCAAAGAGACACACGTTACCCTGCGTTTGCTTCCCTGAACCAACTTCTCGAAGTAGGGTGCTCCGCATCAAGTGAACTGCCTCAACCAAGGAATGCCCTGGCTACGCCTCTGGGGCCTGCGGCTATTCCAAAGCCTGCAGGGCCACAGGAAGCACAGGGCTGAAATCGCAGTAAGAACGCAAGCCGACTTTCTCTTGGGGGCAGGGTGACTTCAGGCAGGAGGTCCTAGATGGAATGCGAGGCCGAGGGTCTCTCAGGGCAGCTCAGGCTAGGGCAAGGCGTAAGACCGCAAAGGCACGTGAGACGTGCCAGAAGTCTGTTCGTGAAAGTGTGGGTTTGGTGGGGAAACGAATCTGCTCTAGCAGAGAGTGCAGGCCGATTCCCTACACTCGGCGTAGGGAGCGCGGCTCCAAAGGGCTCCGGGCCTGGATGTTGCTTGGCAGACCTAGGGGTGCCGGGGAGTACTCTGTGTTCCAGCCTGGAACAGGGTGCCCCCGCGAGCCTCCCAGGTGTCCAGAAAGCTCTACTGCCGTTAAAGACGCGCAGAGCAGAGGCTACGGCCTCACGGAAACTGCCGCACGGCTCCGCTTCTGCACCTCACGTCAGGGCCTTCCCTCCAGGCCTGTGCTCAATCTGGCTGTCCCGTTAGCGACACAGCATTGCAAGATGCTGACTTTCTCCTCGAGCACAGTGACTTCTGGTACGAGGCCCGCGAAGTAGGCAAAGCAGAGTGTTTTCTCACGGCAGCTCTCACAAGGGCGACGACAAATATTTCCTGGGAGCTTCGGACTCACCAGAAATCGGGTCCTGAGGCTGTTTGAGGGCTCTGGAAATGGAGCTCTCCTCCAGGAACGTGCAGCGTGTTGCCCATCACTCGGCACGCACAGAGGGGCCTCCGAGGGGCAGAGCAATGGGCCTCGATGTTGCTCAGCCGGACCACGGCGTGCGGGTGTCTGGAGGTCCTCAGTGACCTTGGAGGGAAATGGATGCACACCCGAGGGGCCTAGGAGTCCTCAAATGGGAAATTGCGTTAAAATAAACCCGAACGGTGACTAAGAACTCATGGAAACTGCTGCATGCCGCCCTTTCTGCCCGGCTACGTAGGCAGGGCCTAAACTGGAGGCAAGTTCTCACGCTGAGTTTCCCTTCCGTTCTAGAGCTTGTCAGGCTAACCACCACCGCGGCCACGGAAGCACCGGGTTGAGTCGGAGCACACTCATTTTCTTCCCAGAAGCATTTCGACAGGGTTTCCAGGCCTGTCAACAGCCGGGAACGTCAGGTAGCTTCGAGGCAGCATGAATGCAGCCTTCCAAATGGGAAAGAAAGGATAGTTCCAGCAGGCTCCCGTTTCCACGCGCACACTCAGCTTGCCTCCCTGTGGTTTCTAACCAGTCCAAAGAGACACACGTTACCCTGCGTTTGCTTCCCTGAACCAACTTCTCGAAGTAGGGTGCTCCGCATCAAGTGAACTGCCTCAACCAAGGAATGCCCTGGCTACGCCTCTGGGGCCTGCGGCTATTCCAAAGCCTGCAAGGCCACAGGAAGCACAGGGCTTAAATCGCAGTAAGAACGCAAGCCGACTTTCTCTTAGGGGCAGGGTGACTTCAGGCAGGAGGTCCTAGATGGAATGCGAGGCCGAGGGGTCTCTCAGGGCAGCTCAGGCTAGGGCAAGGCGTAAGACCGCAAAGGCATGTGAGACGTGCCAGAAGTCTGTTCGTGAAAGTGTGGGTTTGGTGGGGCAACGAATCTGCTCCAGAAGAGAGTGCAGGCCGTTTCCCTACACTCGGCGTGGGAGCGCGGCTCCAAAGGGCTCCGGGCCTGGATGTTGCTTGGCAGACCTAGGGGTGCCGGGGAATACTCTGTGTTCCAGCCTGGAACAGGGTGCCCCCGCGAGCCTCCAGGTGTCCAGAAAACTCTACTGTCGTTAAAGACGCGCAGAGCAGAGGCTACGGCCTCACGGAAACTGCCGCACGGCTCCGCTTCTGCACCTCACGTCAGGGCCTTCCCTCCAGGCCTGTGCTCAATCTGGCTGTCCCGTTAGCCACACAGCATTGCAAGATGCTGACTTTCTCCTCGAGCACAGTGACTTCAGGTACGAGGCCCGCGAAGTAGGCAAAGCAGAGTGTTTTCTCACGGCAGCTCTCACAAGGGCGACGACAAATATTTCCTGGGAGCTTCGGACTCACCAGAAATCTGGTCCTGAGGCTGTTTGAGGGCTCTGGAAATGGAGCTCTCCTCCAGGAACGTGCAGCGTGTTGCCCATCACTCGGCACGCACAGAGGGGCCTCCGAGGGGCAGAGCAATGGGCCTCGATGTTGCTCAGCCGGACCACGGCGTGCGGGTGTCTGGAGGTCCTCAGTGACCTTGGAGGGAAATGGATGCACACCCGAGGGGCCTAGGAGTCCTCAAATGGGAAATTCCGTTAAAATAAACCCGAACGGTGACTAAGAACTCATGGAAAGTGCTGCATGCCGCCCTTTCTGCCCGGCTACGTTGGCAGGGCCTGAACTGGAGACAAGGTCTCACGCTGAGTTTCCCTTCCGTTCTAGAACTTGTCAGGCTAACCACCACCGCGGCCACGGAAGCACCGGGTAGAGTCGGAGCACACTCATTTTCTTCCCAGAAGCATTTCGACAGGGTTCCCAGGCCTGTAAAAAGCCGGAAACGTCAGGTAGCTTCGAGGCAGCATGAATGCAGCCTTCCAAATGGGAAAGAAAGGATAGTTCCAGCAGGCTCCCGTTTCCACGCGCACACTCAGCTTGCCTCCCTGTGGTTTCTAACCAGTCCAAAGAGACACACGTTACCCTGCGTTTGCTTCCCTGAACCAACTTCTCGAAGTAGGGTGCTCCGCATCAAGTGAACTGCCTCAACCAAGGAATGCCCTGGCTACGCCTCTGGGGCCTGCGGCTATTCCAAAGCCTGCAGGGCCACAGGAAGCACAGGGCTGAAATCGCAGTAAGAACGCAAGCCGACTTTCTCTTGGGGGCAGGGCGACTTCAGGCAGGAGGTCCTAGATGGAATGCGAGGCCGAGGGTCTCTCAGGGCAGCTCAGGCTAGGGCAAGGCGTAAGACCGCAAAGGCACGTGAGACGTGCCAGAAGTCTGTTCGTGAAAGTGTGGGTTTGGTGGGGAAACGAATCTGCTCTAGCAGAGAGTGCAGGCCGATTCCCTACACTCGGCGTAGGGAGCGCGGCTCCAAAGGGCTCCGGGCCTGGATGTTGCTTGGCAGACCTAGGGGTGCCGGGGAGTACTCTGTGTTCCAGCCTGGAACAGGGTGCCCCCGCGAGCCTCCCAGGTGTCCAGAAAGCTCTACTGCCGTTAAAGACGCGCAGAGCAGAGGCTACGGCCTCACGGAAACTGCCGCACGGCTCCGCTTCTGCAGCTCACGTCAGGGCCTTCCCTCCAGGCCTGTGCTCAATCTGGCTGTCCCGTTAGCGACACAGCATTGCAAGATGCTGACTTTCTCCTCGAGCACAGTGACTTCTGGTACGAGGCCCGCGAAGTAGGCAAAGCAGAGTGTTTTCTCACGGCAGCTCTCACAAGGGCGACGACAAATATTTCCTGGGAGCTTCGGACTCACCAGAAATCTGGTCCTGAGGCTGTTTGAGGGCTCTGGAAATGGAGCTCTCCTCCAGGAACGTGAAGCGTGTTGCCCATCACTCGGCACGCACAGAGGGGCCTCCGAGGGGCAGAGCAATGGGCCTCGATGTTGCTCAGCCGGACCACGGCGTGCGGGTGTCTGGAGGTCCTCAGTGACCTTGGAGGGAAATGGATGCACACCCGAGGGGCCTAGGAGTCCTCAAATGGGAAATTCCGTTAAAATAAACCCGAACGGTGACTAAGAACTCATGGAAACTGCTGCATGCCGCCCTTTCTGCCCGGCTACGTAGGCAGGGCCTAAACTGGAGGCAAGTTCTCACGCTGAGTTTCCCTTCCGTTCTAGAGCTTGTCAGGCTAACCACCACCGCGGCCACGGAAGCACCGGGTTGAGTCGGAGCACACTCATTTTCTTCCCAGAAGCATTTCGACAGGGTTTCCAGGCCTGTCAACAGCCGGGAACGTCAGGTAGCTTCGAGGCAGCATGAATGCAGCCTTCCAAATGGGAAAGAAAGTATAGTTCCAGCAGGCTCCCGTTTCCACGGGCACACTCAGCTTGCCTCCCTGTGGTTTCTAACCAGTCCAAAGAGACACACGTTACCCTGCGTTTGCTTCCCTGAACCAACTTCTCGAAGTAGGGTGCTCCGCATCAAGTGAAATGCCTCAACCAAGGAATGCCCTGGCTACGCCTCTGGGGCCTGCGGCTATTCAAAAGCCTGCAGGGCCACAGGAAGCACAGGGCTGAAATCGCAGTAAGAACGCAAGCCGACTTTCTCTTAGGGGCAGGGTGACTTCAGGCAGGAGGTCCTAGATGGAATGCGAGGCCGAGGGGTCTCTCAGGGCAGCTCAGGCTAGGGCAAGGCGTAAGACCGCAAAGGCATGTGAGACGTGCCAGAAGTCTGTTCGTGAAAGTGTGGCTTTGGTGGGGCAACGAATCTGCTCCAGAAGAGAGTGCAGGCCGTTTCCCTACACTCGGCGTAGGGAGCGTGGCTCCAAAGGGCTCCGGGCCTGGATGTTGCTTGGCAGACCTAGGGGTGCCGGGGAGTACTCTGTGTTCCAGCCTGGAACAGGGTGCCCCCGCAAGCCTCCCAGGTGTCCAGAAAGCTCTACTGCCGTTAAAGACGCGCAGAGCAGAGGCTACGGCCTCACGGAAACTGCCGCACGGCTCAGCTTCTGCACCTCACGTCAGGGCCTTCCCTCCAGGCCTGTGCTCAATCTGGCTGTCCCGTTAGCGACACAGCATTGCAAGATGCTGACTTTCTCCTTGAGCACAGTGACTTCAGGTACGAGGCCCGCGAAGTAGGCAAAGCAGAGTGTTTTCTCACGGCAGCTCTCACAAGGACGACGACAAGTATTTCCTGGGAGCTTCGGACTCACCAGAAATCTGGTCCTGAGGCTGTTTGAGGGCTCTGGAAATGGAGCTCTCCTCCAGGAACGTGCAGCGTGTTGCCCATCACTCGGCACGCACAGAGGGGCCTCCGAGGGGCAGAGCAATGGGCCTCGATGTTGCTCAGCCGGACCACGGCGTGCGGGTGTCTGGAGGTCCTCAGTGACCTTGGAGGGAAATGGATGCACACCCGAGGGGCCTAGGAGTCCTCAAATGGGAAATTCCGTTAAAATAAACCCGAACGGTGACTAAGAACTCATGGAAACTGCTGCATGCCGCCCTTTCTGCCCGGCTACGTAGGCAGGGCCTAAACTGGAGGCAAGTTCTCACGCTGAGTTTCCCTTCCGTTCTAGAGCTTGTCAGGCTAACCACCACCGCGGCCACGGAAGCACCGTGTTGAGACGGAGCACACTCATTTTCTTCCCAGAAGCATTTCGACAGGGTTTCCAGGCCTGTCAACAGCCGGGAACGTCAGGTAGCTTCGAGGCAGCATGAATGCAGCCTTCCAAATGGGAAAGAAAGGATAGTTCCAGCAGGCTCCCGTTTCCACGCGCACACTCAGCTTGCCTCCCTGTGGTTTCTAACCAGTCCAAAGAGACACACGTTACCCTGCGTTTGCTTCCCTGAACCAACTTCTCGAAGTAGGGTGCTCCGCATCAAGTGAACTGCCTCAACCAAGGAATGCCCTGGCTACGCCTCTGGGGCCTGCGGCTATTCCAAAGCCTGCAGGGCCACAGGAAGCACAGGGCTGAAATCGCAGTAAGAACGCAAGCCGACTTTCTCTTAGGGGCAGGGTGACTTCAGGCAGGAGGTCCTAGATGGAATGTGAGGCCGAGGGGTCTCTCAGGGCAGCTCAGGCTAAGGCAAGGCGTAAGACCGCAAAGGCATGTGAGACGTGCCAGAAGTCTGTTCGTGAAAGTGTGGGTTTGGTGGGGCAACGAATCTGCTCCAGAAGAGAGTGCAGGCCCTTTCCCTACACTCGGCGTAGGGAGCGCGGCTCCAAAGGGCTCCGGGCCTGGATGTTGCTTGGCAGACCTAGGGGTGCCGGGGAGTACTCTGTGTTCCAGCCTGGAACAGGGTGCCCCCGCGAGCCTCCCAGGTGTCCAGAAAGCTCTACTGCCGTTAAAGACGCGCAGAGCAGAGGCTACGGCCTCACGGAAACTGCCGCACGGCTCCGCTTCTGCACCTCACGTCAGGGCCTTCCCTCCAGGCCTGTGCTCAATCTGGCTGTCCCGTTAGCGACACAGCATTGCAAGATGCTGACTTTCTCCTCGAGCACAGTGACTTCAGGTACGAGGCCCGCGAAGTAGGCAAAGCAGAGTGTTTTCTCACGGCAGCTCTCACAAGGGCGACGACAAATATTTCCTGGGAGCTTCGGACTCACCAGAAATCTGGTCCTGAGGCTGTTTGAGGGCTCTGGAAATGGAGCTCTCCTCCAGGAACGTGCAGCGTGTTGCCCATCACTCGGCACGCACAGAGGGGCCTCCGAGGGGCAGAGCAATGGGCCTCGATGTTGCTCAGCCGGACCACGGCGTGCGGGTGTCTGGAGGTCCTCAGTGACCTTGGAGGGAAATGGATGCACACCCGAGGGGCCTAGGAGTCCTCAAATGGGAAATTCCGTTAAAATAAACCCGAACGGTGACTAAGAACTCATGGAAACTGCTGCATGCCGCCCTTTCTGCCCGGCTACGTTGGCAGGGCCTAAACTGGAGACAAGGTCTCACGCTGAGTTTCCCTTCCGTTCTAGAGCTTGTCAGGCTAACCACCACCGCGGCCATGGAAGCACCGGGTAGAGTCGGAGCACACTCATTTTCTTCCCAGAAGCATTTCGACAGGGTTTCCAGGCCTGTCAACAGCCGGAAACGTCAGGTAGCTTCGAGGCAGCATGAATGCAGCCTTCCAAATGGGAAAGAAAGGATAGTTCCAGCAGGCTCCCGTTTCCACGCGCACACTCAGCTTGCCTCCCTGTGGTTTCTAACCAGTCCAAAGAGACACACGTTACCCTGCGTTTGCTTCCCTGAACCAACTTCTCGAAGTAGGGTGCTCCGCATCAAGTGAACTGCCTCAACCAAGGAATGCCCTGGCTACGCCTCTGGGGCCTGCGGCTATTCCAAAGCCTGCAGGGCCACAGGAAGCACAGGGCTGAAATCGCAGTAAGAACGCAAGCCGACTTTCTCTTGGGGGCAGGGTGACTTCAGGCAGGAGGTCCTAGATGGAATGCGAGGCCGAGGGTCTCTCAGGGCAGCTCAGGCTAGGGCAAGGCGTAAGACCGCAAAGGCACGTGAGACGTGCCAGAAGTCTGTTCGTGAAAGTGTGGGTTTGGTGGGGAAACGAATCTGCTCTAGCAGAGAGTGCAGGCCGATTCCCTACACTCGGCGTAGGGAGCGCGGCTCCAAAGGGCTCCGGGCCTGGATGTTGCTTGGCAGACCTAGGGGTGCCGGGGAGTACTCTGTGTTCCAGCCTGGAACAAGGTGCCCCCGCGAGCCTCCCAGGTGTCCAGAAAGCTCTACTGCCGTTAAAGACGCGCAGAGCAGAGGCTACGGCCTCACGGAAACTGCCGCACGGCTCCGCTTCTGCACCTCACGTCAGGGCCTTCCCTCCAGGCCTGTGCTCAATCTGGCTGTCCCGTTAGCGACACAGCATTGCAAGATGCTGACTTTCTCCTCGAGCACAGTGACTTCTGGTACGAGGCCCGCGAAGTAGGCAAAGCAGAGTGTTTTCTCACGGCAGCTCTCACAAGGGCGACGACAAATATTTCCTGGGAGCTTCGGACTCACCAGAAATCGGGTCCTGAGGCTGTTTGAGGGCTCTGGAAATGGAGCTCTCCTCCAGGAACGTGCAGCGTGTTGCCCATCACTCGGCACGCACAGAGGGGCCTCCGAGGGGCAGAGCAATGGGCCTCGATGTTGCTCAGCCGGACCACGGCGTGCGGGTGTCTGGAGGTCCTCAGTGACCTTGGAGGGAAATGGATGCACACCCGAGGGGCCTAGGAGTCCTCAAATGGGAAATTCCGTTAAAATAAACCCGAACGGTGACTAAGAACTCATGGAAACTGCTGCATGCCGCCCTTTCTGCCCGGCTACGTAGGCAGGGCCTAAACTGGAGGCAAGTTCTCATGCTGAGTTTCCCTTCCGTTCTAGAGCTTGTCAGGCTAACCACCACCGCGGCCACGGAAGCACCGGGTTGAGTCGGAGCACACTCATTTTCTTCCCAGAAGCATTTCGACAGGGTTTCCAGGCCTGTCAACAGCCGGGAACGTCAGGTAGCTTCGAGGCAGCATGAATGCAGCCTTCCAAATGGGAAAGAAAGGATAGTTCCAGCAGGCTCCCGTTTCCACGCGCACACTCAGCTTGCCTCCCTGTGGTTTCTAACCAGTCCAAAGAGACACACGTTACCCTGCGTTTGCTTCCCTGAACCAACTTCTCGAAGTAGGGTGCTCTGCATCAAGTGAACTGCCTCAACCAAGGAATGCCCTGGCTACGCCTCTGGGGCCTGCGGCTATTCCAAAGCCTGCAGGGCCACAGGAAGCACAGGGCTGAAATCGCAGTAAGAACGCAAGCCGACTTTCTCTTAGGGGCAGGGTGACTTCAGGCAGGAGGTCCTAGATGGAATGCGAGGCCGAGGGGTCTCTCAGGGCAGCTCAGGCTAGGGCAAGGCGTAAGACCGCAAAGGCATGTGAGACGTGCCAGAAGTCTGTTCGTGAAAGTGTGGGTTTGGTGGGGCAACGAATCTGTTCCAGAAGAGAGTGCAGGCCGTTTCCCTACACTCGGCGTAGGGAGCGCGGCTCCAAAGGGCTCCGGGCCTGGATGTTGCTTGGCAGACCTAGGGGTGCCGGGGAGTACTCTGTGTTCCAGCCTGGAACAGGGTGCCCCCGCGAGCCTCCCAGGTGTCCAGAAAGCTCTACTGCCGTTAAAGACGCGCAGAGCAGAGGCTACGGCCTCACGGAAACTGCCGCACGGCTCCGCTTCTGCACCTCACGTCAGGGCCTTCCCTCCAGGCCTGTGCTCAATCTGGCTGTCCCGTTAGCGACACAGCATTGCAAGATGCTGACTTTCTCCTCGAGCACAGTGACTTCAGGTACGAGGCCCGCGAAGTAGGCAAAGCAGAGTGTTTTCTCACGGCAGCTCTCACAAGTACGACGACAAGTATTTCCTGGGAGCTTCGGACTCACCAGAAATCTGGTCCTGAGGCTGTTTGAGGGCTCTGGAAATGGAGCTCTCCTCCAGGAACGTGCAGCGTGTTGCCCATCACTCGGCACGCACAGAGGGGCCTCCGAGGGGCAGAGCAATGGGCCTCGATGTTGCTCAGCCGGACCACGGCGTGCGGGTGTCTGGAGGTCCTCAGTGACCTTGGAGGGAAATGGATGCACACCCGAGGGGCCTAGGAGTCCTCAAATGGGAAATTGCGTTAAAATAAACCCGAACGGTGACTAAGAACTCATGGAAACTGCTGCATGCCGCCCTTTCTGCCCATCTACGTTGGCAGGGCCTGAACTGGAGACAAGGTCTCACGCTGAGTTTCACTTCCGTTCTAGAACTTGTCAGGCTAACCACCACCGCGGCCACGGAAGCACCGGGTAGAGTCGGAGCACACTCATTTTCTTCCCAGAAGCATTTCGACAGGGTTCCCAGGCCTGTAAAAAGCCGGAAACGTCAGGTAGCTTCGAGGCAGCATGAATGCAGCCTTCCAAATGGGAAAGAAAGGATAGTTCCAGCAGGCTCCCGTTTCCACGCGCACACTCAGCTTGCCTCCCTGTGGTTTCTAACCAGTCCAAAGAGACACACGTTACCCTGCGTTTGCTTCCCTGAACCAACTTCTCGAAGTAGGGTTCTCCGCATCAAGTGAACTGCCTCAACCAAGGAATGCCCTGGCTACGCCTCTGGGGCCTGCGGCTATTCCAAAGCCTGCAGGGCCACAGGAAGCACAGGGCTGAAATCGCAGTAAGAACGCAAGCCGACTTTCTCTTGGGGGCAGGGCGACTTCAGGCAGGAGGTCCTAGATGGAATGCGAGGCCGAGGGGTCTCTCAGGGCAGCTCAGGCTAGGGCAAGGCGTAAGACCGCAAAGGCATGTGAGACGTGCCAGAAGTCTGTTCGTGAAAGTGTGGCTTTGGTGGGGCAACGAATCTGCTCCAGAGGAGAGTGCAGGCCGTTTCCCTACACTCGGCGTAGGGAGCGCGGCTCCAAAGGGCTCCGGGCCTGGATGTTGCTTGGCAGACCTAGGGGTGCCGGGGAGTACTCTGTGTTCCAGCCTGGAACAGGGTGCCCCCGCGAGCCTCCCAGGTGTCCAGAAAGCTCTACTGCCGTTAAAGACGCGCAGAGCAGAGGCTACGGCCTCACGGAAACTGCCGCACGGCTCCGCTTCTGCACCTCACGTCAGGGCCTTCCCTCCAGGCCTGTGCTCAATCTAGCTGTCCCGTTAGCGACACAGCATTGCAAGATGCTGACGTTCTCCTCGAGCACAGTGACTTCTGGTACGAGGCCCGCGATGTAGGCAAAGCAGAGTGTTTTCTCACGGCAGCTCTCACAAGGGCGACGACAAGTATTTCCTGGGAGCTTCGGACTCACCAGAAATCTGGTCCTGAGGCTGTTTGAGGGCTCTGGAAATGGAGCTCTCCTCCAGGAACGTGCAGCGTGTTGCCCATCACTCGGCACGCACAGAGGGGCCTCCGAGGGGCAGAGCAATGGGCCTCGATGTTGCTCAGCCGGACCACGGCGTGCGGGTGTCTGGAGGTCCTCAGTGACCTTGGAGGGAAATGGATGCACACCCGAGGGGCCTAGGAGTCCTCAAATGGGAAATTCCGTTAAAATAAGCCCGAACGGTGACTAAGAACTCATGGAAACTGCTGCATGCCGCCCTTTCTGCCCGGCTACGTAGGCAGGGCCTAAACTGGAGGCAAGTTCTCACGCTGAGTTTCCCTTCCGTTCTAGAGCTTGTCAGGCTAACCACCACCGCGGCCACGGAAGCACCGGGTTGAGTCGGAGCACACTCATTTTCTTCCCAGAAGCATTTCGACAGGGTTTCCAGGCCAGTCAACAGCCGGGAACGTCAGGTAGCTTCGAGGCAGCATGAATGCAGCCTTCCAAATGGGAAAGAAAGGATAGTTCCAGCAGGCTCCCGTTTCCACGCGCACACTCAGCTTGCCTCCCTGTGGTTTCTAACCAGTCCAAAGAGACACACGTTACCCTGCGTTTGCTTCCCTGAACCAACTTCTCGAAGTAGGGTGCTCCGCATCAAGTGAACTGCCTCAACCAAGGAATGCCCTGGCTACGCCTCTGGGGCCTGCGGCTATTCCAAAGCCTGCAGGGCCACAGGAAGCACAGGGCTGAAATCGCAGTAAGAACGCAAGCCGACTTTCTCTTGGGGGCAGGGTGACTTCAGGCAGGAGGTCCTAGATGGAATGCGAGGCCGAGGGGTCTCTCAGGGCAGCTCAGGCTAGGGCAAGGCGTAAGACCGCAAAGGCATGTGAGACGTGCCAGAAGTCTGTTCGTGAAAGTGTGGGTTTGGTGGGGCAACGAATCTGCTCCAGAAGAGAGTGCAGGCCGTTTCCCTACACTCGGCGTGGGAGCGCGGCTCCAAAGGGCTCCGGGCCTGGATGTTGCTTGGGAGACCTAGGGGTGCCGGGGAGTACTCTGTGTTCCAGCCTGGAACAGGGTGCCCCCGCGAGCCTCCCATGTGTCCAGAAAGCTCTACTGCCGTTAAAGACGCGCAGAGCAGAGGCTACGGCCTCACGGAAACTGCCGCACGGCTCCGCTTCTGCACCTCACGTCAGGGCCTTCCCTCCAGGCCTGTGCTCAATCTGGCTGTCCCGTTAGCGACACAGCATTGCAAGATGCTGACTTTCTCCTCGAGCACAGTGACTTCAGGTACGAGGCCCGCGAAGTAGGCAAAGCAGAGTGTTTTCTCACGGCAGCTCTCACAAGGGCGACGACAAGTATTTCCTGGGAGCTTCGGACTCACCAGAAATCTGGTCCTGAGGCTGTTTGAGGGCTCTGGAAATGGAGCTCTCCTCCAGGAACGTGAAGCGTGTTGCCCATCACTCGGCACGCACAGAGGGGCCTCCGAGGGGCAGAGCAATGGGCCTCGATGTTGCTCAGCCGGACCACGGCGTGCGGGTGTCTGGAGGTCCTCAGTGACCTTGGAGGGAAATGGATGCACACCCGAGGGGCCTAGGAGTCCTCAAATGGGAAATTCCGTTAAAATAAACCCGAACGGTGGCTAAGAACTCATGGAAACTGCTGCATGCCGCCCTTTCTGCCCGGCTACGTAGGCAGGGCCTAAACTGGAGGTAAGTTCTCACGCTGAGTTTCCCTTCCGTTCTAGAGCTTGTCAGGCTAACCACCACCGCGGCCACGGAAGCACCGGGTTGAGTCGGAGCACACTCATTTTCTTCCCAGAAGCATTTCGACAGGGTTTCCAGGCCTGTCAACAGCCGGGAACGTCAGGTAGCTTCGAGGCAGCTTGAATGCAGCCTTCCAAATGGGAAAGAAAGGATAGTTCCAGCAGGCTCCCGTTTCCACGCGCACACTCAGCTTGCCTCCCTGTGGTTTCTAACCAGTCCAAAGAGACACACGTTACCCTGCGTTTGCTTCCCTGAACCAACTTCTCGAAGTACGGTGCTCCGCATCAAGTGAACTGCCTCAACCAAGGAATGCCCTGGCTACGCCTCTGGGGCCTGCGGCTATTCCAAAGCCTGCAGGGCCACAGGAAGCACAGGGCTGAAATCGCAGTAAGAACGCAAGCCGACTTTCTCTTGGGGGCAGGGTGACTACAGGCAGGAGGTCCTAGATGGAATGCGAGGCCGAGGGGTCTCTCAGGGCAGCTCAGGCTAGGGCAAGGCGTAAGACCGCAAAGGCATGTGAGACGTGCCAGAAGTCTGTTCGTGAAAGTGTGGGTTTGGTGGGGCAACGAATCTGCTCCAGAAGAGAGTGCAGGCCGTTTCCCTACACTCGGCGTAGGGAGCGCGGCTCCAAAGGGCTCCGGGCCTGGATGTTGCTTGGTAGACCTAGGGGTGCCGGGGAGTACTCTGTGTTCCAGCCTGGAACAGGGTGCCCCCGCGAGCCTCCCAGGTGTCCAGAAATCTCTACTGCCGTTAAAGGCGGGCAGAGCAGAGGCTACGGCCTCACGGAAACTGCCGCACGGCTCCGCTTCTGCACCTCACGTCAGGGCCTACCCTCCAGGACTGTGCTCAATCTGGCTGTCCCGTTAGCGACACAGCATTGCAAGATGCTGACTTTCTCCTCGAGCACAGTGACTTCAGGTACGAGGCCCGCGAAGTAGGCAAAGCAGAGTGTTTTCTCACGGCAGCTCTCACAAGGGCGACGACAAATATTTCCTGGAAGCTTCGGACTCACCAGAAATCTGGTCCTGAGGCTGTTTGAGGGCTCTGGAAATGGAGCTCTCCTCCAGGAACGTGCAGCTTGTTGCCCATCACTCGGCACGCTCGGAGGGCCTCCGAGGGGCAGAGCAATGGGCCTCGATGTTGCTCAGCCTGACCACGGCGTGCGGGTGTCTGGAGGTCCTCAGTGACCTTGGAGGGAAATGGATGCACACCCGAGGGGCCTAGGAGTCCTCAAATGGGAAATTCCGTTAAAATAAACCCGAACGGTGACTAAGAACTCATGGAAACTGCTGCATGCCGCCCTTTCTGCCCGGCTACGTAGGCAGGGCCTAAACTGGAGGCAAGTTCTCACGCTGAGTTTCCCTTCCGTTCTAGAGCTTGTCAGGCTAACCACCACCGCGGCCACGGAAGCACCGGGTTGAGTCGGAGCACACTCATTTTCTTCCCAGAAGCATTTCGACAGGGTTTCCAGGCCTGTCAACAGCCGGGAACGTCAGGTAGCTTCGAGGCAGCATGAATGCAGCCTTCCAAATGGGAAAGAAAGGATAGTTCCAGCAGGCTCCCGTTTCCACGCGCACACTCAGCTTGCCTCCCTGTGGTTTCTAACCAGTCCAAAGAGACACACGTTACCCTGCGTTTGCTTCCCTGAACCAACTTCTCGAAGTAGGGTGCTCCGCATCAAGTGAACTGCCTCAACCAAGGAATGCCCTGGCTACGTCTCTGGGGCCTGCGGCTATTCCAAAGCCTGCAGGGCCACAGGAAGCACAGGGCTGAAATCGCAGTAAGAACGCAAGCCGACTTTCTCTTGGGGGCAGGGTGACTTCAGGCAGGAGGTCCTAGATGGAATGCGAGGCCGAGGGGTCTCTCAGGGCAGCTCAGGCTAGGGCAAGGCATAAGACCGCAAAGGCATGTGAGACGTGCCAGAAGTCTGTTCGTGAAAGTGTGGGTTTGGTGGGGCAACGAATCTGCTCCAGAAGAGAGTGCAGGCCGTTTCCCTACACTCGGCGTAGGGAACACGGCTCCAAAGGGCTCCGGGCCTGGATGTTGCTTGGAAGACCTAGGGGTGCCAGGGTGTACTCTGTGTTCCAGCCTGGAACAGGGTGCCCCCGCGAGCCTCCCAGGTGTCCAGAAAGCTCTACTGCCGTTAAAGACGCGCAGAGCAGAGGCTACGGCCTCACGGAAACTGCCGCACGGCTCCGCTTCTGCACCTCACGTCAGGGCCTTCCCTACAGGCCTGTGCTCAATCTGGCTGTCCCGTTAGCGACACAGCATTGCAAGATGCTGACTTTCTCCTCGAGCACAGTGACTTCTGGTACGAGGCCCGCGAAGTAGGCAAAGCAGAGTGTTTTCTCACGGCAGCTCTCACAAGGGCGACGACAAATATTTCCTGGGAGCTTCGGACTCACCAGAAATCTGGTCCTGAGGCTGTTTGAGGGCTCTGGAAATGGAGCTCTCCTCCAGGAACGTGCAGCGTGTTGCCCATCACTCGGCACGCACAGAGGGGCCTCCGAGGGGCAGAGCAATGGGCCTCGATGTTGCTCAGCCGGACCACGGCGTGCGGGTGTCTGGAGGTCCTCAGTGACCTTGGAGGGAAATGGATGCACACCCGAGGGGCCTAGGAGTCCTCAAATGGGAAATTCCGTTAAAATAAACCCGAACGGTGACTAAGAACTCATGGAAACTGCTGCATGCCGCCCTTTCTGCCCGGCTACGTAGGCAGGGCCTAAACTGGAGGCAAGTTCTCACGCTGAGTTTCCCTTCCGTTCTAGAGCTTGTCAGGCTAACCACCACCGCGGCCACGGAAGCACCGGGTTGAGACGGAGCACACTCATTTTCTTCCCAGAAGGATTTCGACAGGGTTTCCAGGCCTGTCAACAGCCGGGAACGTCAGGTAGCTTCGAGGCAGCATGAATGCAGCCTTCCAAATGGGAAAGAAAGGATAGTTCCAGCAGGCTCCCGTTTCACGCGCACACTCAGCTTGCCTCCCTGTGGTTTCTAACCAGTCCAAAGAGACACAAGTTACCCTGCGTTTGCTTCCCTGAACCAACTTCTCGAAGTAGGGTGCTCCACGTCAAGTGAACTGCCTCAACCAAGGAATGCCCTGGCTACGCCTCTGGGGCCTGCGGCTATTCCAAAGCCTGCAGGGCCACAGGAAGCACAGGGCTTAAATCGCAGTAAGAACGCAAGCCGACTTTCTCTTGGGGGCAGGGCGACTTCAGGCAGGAGGTCCTAGATGGAATGCGAGGCCGAGGGGTCTCTCAGGGCAGCTCAGGCTAGGGCAAGGCGTAAGACCGCAAAGGCATGTGAGACGTGCCAGAAGTCTGTTCGTGAAAGTGTGGGTTTGGTGGGGCAACGAATCTGCTCCAGAAGAGAGTGCAGGCCGTTTCCCTACACTCGGCGTAGGGAGCGCGGCTCCAAAGGGCTCCGGGCCTGGATGTTGCTTGGCAGACCTAGGGGTGCCGGGGAGTACTCTGTGTTCCAGCCTGGAACAGGGTGCCCCCGCGAGCCTCCCAGGTGTCCAGAAAGCTCTACTGCCGTTAAAGACGCGCAGAGCAGAGGCTACGGCCTCACGGAAACTGCCGCACGGCTCCGCTTCTGCACCTCACGTCAGGGCCTTCCCTCCAGGCCTGTGCTCAATCTGGCTGTCCCGTTAGCGACACAGCATTGCAAGATGCTGACTTTCTCCTCGAGCACAGTGACTTCTGGTACGAGGCCCGCGAAGTAGGCAAAGCAGAGTGTTTTCTCACGGCAGCTCTCACAAGGGCGACGACAAATATTTCCTGGGAGCTTCGGACTCACCAGAAATCTGGTCCTGAGGCTGTTTGAGGGCTCTGGAAATGGAGCTCTCCTCCAGGAACGTGCAGCGTGTTGCCCATCACTCGGCACGCTCGGAGGGCCTCCGAGGGGCAGAGCAATGGGCCTCGATGTTGCTCAGCCGGACCACGGCGTGCGGGTGTCTGGAGGTCCTCAGTGACCTTGGAGGGAAATGGATGCACACCCGAGGGGCCTAGGAGTCCTCAAATGGGAAATTCCGTTAAAATAAACCCGAACGGTGACTAAGAACTCATGGAAACTGCTGCATGCCGCCCTTTCTGCCCGGCTACGTAGGCAGGGCCTAAACTGGAGGCAAGTTCTCATGCTGAGTTTCCCTTCCGTTCTAGAGCTTGTCAGGCTAACCACCACCGCGGCCACGGAAGCACCGTGTTGAGTCGGAGCACACTCATTTTCTTCCCAGAAGCATTTCGACAGGGTTTCCAGGCCTGTCAACAGCCGGGAACGTCAGGTAGCTTCGAGGCAGCATGAATGCAGCCTTCCAAATGGGAAAGAAAGGATAGTTCCAGCAGGCTCCCGTTTCCACGCGCACACTCAGCTTGCCTCCCTGTGGTTTCTAACCAGTCCAAAGAGACACACGTTACCCTGCGTTTGCTTCCCTGAACCAACTTCTCGAAGTAGGGTGCTCCGCATCAAGTGAACTGCCTCAACCAAGGAATGCCCTGGCTACGCCTCTGGGGCCTGCGGCTATTCCAAAGCCTGCAGGGCCACAGGAAGCACAGGGCTGAAATCGCAGTAAGAACGCAAGCCGACTTTCTCTTGGGGGCAGGGTGACTTCAGGCAGGAGGTCCTAGATGGAATGCGAGGCCGAGGGTCTCTCAGGGCAGCTCAGGCTAGGGCAAGGCGTAAGACCGCAAAGGCATGTGAGACGTGCCAGAAGTCTGTTCGTGAAAGTGTGGGTTTGGTGGGGCAACGAATCTGCTCCAGAAGAGAGTGCAGGCCGTTTCCCTACACTCGGCGTAGGGAGCGCGGCTCCAAAGGGCTCCGGGCCTGGATGTTGCTTGGCAGACCTAGGGGTGCCGGGGAGTACTCTGTGTTCCAGCCTGGAACAGGGTGCCCCCGCGAGCCTCCCAGGTGTCCAGAAAGCTCTACTGCCGTTAAAGACGCGCAGAGCAGAGGCTACGGCCTCACGGAAACTGCCGCACGGCTCCGCTTCTGCACCTCACGTCAGGGCCTTCCCTCCAGGCCTGTGCTCAATCTGGCTGTCCCGTTAGCGACACAGCATTGCAAGATGCTGACTTTCTCCTCGAGCACAGTGACTTCAGGTACGAGGCCCGCGAAGTAGGCAAAGCAGAGTGTTTTCTCACGGCAGCTCTCACAAGTACGACGACAAGTATTTCCTGGGAGCTTCGGACTCACCAGAAATCTGGTCCTGAGGCTGTTTGAGGGCTCTGGAAATGGAGCTCTCCTCCAGGAACGTGCAGCGTGTTGCCCATCACTCGGCACGCACAGAGGGGCCTCCGAGGGGCAGAGCAATGGGCCTCGATGTTGCTCAGCCGGACCACGGCGTGCGGGTGTCTGGAGGTCCTCAGTGACCTTGGAGGGAAATGGATGCACACCCGAGGGGCCTAGGAGTCCTCAAATGGGAAATTCCGTTAAAATAAACCCGAACGGTGACTAAGAACTCATGGAAACTGCTGCATGCCGCCCTTTCTGCCCGGCTACGTAGGCAGGGCCTAAACTGGAGGCAAGTTCTCACGCTGAGTTTCCCTTCCGTTCTAGAGCTTGTCAGGCTAACCACCACCGCGGCCACGGAAGCACCGGGTTGAGACGGAGCACACTCATTTTCTTCCCAGAAGGATTTCGACAGGGTTTCCAGGCCTGTCAACAGCCGGGAACGTCAGGTAGCTTCGAGGCAGCATGAATGCAGCCTTCCAAATGGGAAAGAAAGGATAGTTCCAGCAGGCTCCCGTTTCCACGCGCACACTCAGCTTGCCTCCCTGTGGTTTCTAACCAGTCCAAAGAGACACACGTTACCCTGCGTTTGCTTCCCTGAACCAACTTCTCGAAGTAGGGTGCTCCGCATCAAGTGAACTGCCTCAACCAAGGAATGCCCTGGCTACGCCTCTGGGGCCTGCGGCTATTCCAAAGCCTGCAGGGCCACAGGAAGCACAGGGCTGAAATCGCAGTAAGAACGCAAGCCGACTTTCTCTTGGGGGCAGGGTGACTTCAGGCAGGAGGTCCTAGATGGAATGCGAGGCCGAGGGGTCTCTCAGGGCAGCTCAGGCTAGGGCAAGGCGTAAGACCGCAAAGGCATGTGAGACGTGCCAGAAGTCTGTTCGTGAAAGTGTGGGTTTGGTGGGGCAACGAATCTGCTCCAGAAGAGAGTGCAGGCCGTTTCCCTACACTCGGCGTAGGGAGCGCGGCTCCAAAGGGCTCCGGGCCTGGATGTTGCTTGGCAGACCTAGGGGTGCCGGGGAGTACTCTGTGTTCCAGCCTGGAACAGGGTGCCCCCGCGAGCCTCCCAGGTGTCCAGAAAGCTCTACTGCCGTTAAAGACGCGCAGAGCAGAGGCTACGGCCTCACGGAAACTGCCGCACGGCTCCGCTTCTGCACCTCACGTCAGGGCCTTCCCTCCAGGCCTGTGCTCAATCTGGCTGTCCCGTTAGCGACACAGCATTGCAAGATGCTGACTTTCTCCTCGAGCACAGTGACTTCAGGTACGAGGCCCGCGAAGTAGGCAAAGCAGAGTGTTTTCTCACGGCAGCTCTCACAAGGACGACGACAAGTATTTCCTGGGAGCTTCGGACTCACCAGAAATCTGGTCCTGAGGCTGTTTGAGGGCTCTGGAAATGGAGCTCTCCTCCAGGAACGTGCAGCGTGTTGCCCATCACTCGGCACGCACAGAGGGGCCTCCGAGGGGCAGAGCAATGGGCCTCGATGTTGCTCAGCCGGACCACGGCGTGCGGGTGTCTGGAGGTCCTCAGTGACCTTGGAGGGAAATGGATGCACACCCGAGGGGCCTAGGAGTCCTCAAATGGGAAATTCCGTTAAAATAAACCCGAACGGTGACTAAGAACTCATGGAAACTGCTGCATGCCGCCCTTTCTGCCCGGCTACGTAGGCAGGGCCTAAACTGGAGGCAAGTTCTCACGCTGAGTTTCCCTTCTGTTCTAGAGCTTGTCAGGCTAACCACCACCGCGGCCACGGAAGCACCGTGTTGAGACGGAGCACACTCATTTTCTTCCCAGAAGCATTTCGACAGGGTTTCCAGGCCTGTCAACAGCCGGGAACGTGAGGTAGCTTCGAGGCAGCATGAATGCAGCCTTCCAAATGGGAAAGAAAGGATAGTTCCAGCAGGCTCCCGTTTCCACGCGCACACTCAGCTTGCCTCCCTGTGGTTTCTAACCAGTCCAAAGAGACACACGTTACCCTGCGTTTGCTTCCCTGAACCAACTTCTCGAAGTAGGGTGCTCCGCATCAAGTGAACTGCCTCAACCAAGGAATGCCCTGGCTACGCCTCTGGGGCCTGCGGCTATTCCAAAGCCTGCAGGGCCACAGGAAGCACAGGGCTGAAATCGCAGTAAGAACGCAAGCCGACATTCTCTTAGGGGCAGGGTGACTTCAGGCAGGAGGTCCTAGATGGAATGCGAGGCCGAGGGGTCTCTCAGGGCAGCTCAGGCTAGGGCAAGGCGTAAGACCGCAAAGGCATGTGAGACGTGCCAGAAGTCTGTTCGTGAAAGTGTGGGTTTGGTGGGGCAACGAATCTGCTCCAGAAGAGAGTGCAGGCCGTTTCCCTACACTCGGCGTGGGAGCGCGGCTCCAAAGGGCTCCGGGCCTGGATGTTGCTTGGAAGACCTAGGGGTGCCGGGGAGTACTCTGTGTTCCAGCCTGGAACAGGGTGCCCCCGCGAGCCTCCCATGTGTCCAGAAAGCTCTACTGCCGTTAAAGACGCGCAGAGCAGAGGCTACGGCCTCACGGAAACTGCCGCACGGCTCCGCTTCTGCACCTCACGTCAGGGCCTTCCCTCCAGGCCTGTGCTCAATCTGGCTGTCCCGTTAGCCACACAGCATTGCAAGATGCTGACTTTCTCCTCGAGCACAGTGACTTCTGGTACGAGGCCCGCGAAGTAGGCAAAGCAGAGTGTTTTCTCACGGCAGCTCTCACAAGGGCGACGACAAATATTTCCTGGGAGCTTCGGACTCACCAGAAATCTGGTCCTGAGGCTGTTTGAGGGCTCTGGAAATGGAGCTCTCCTCCAGGAACGTGCAGCGTGTTGCCCATCACTCGGCACGCACAGAGGGGCCTCCGAGGGGCAGAGCAATGGGCCTCGATGTTGCTCAGCCGGACCACGGCGTGCGGGTGTCTGGAGGTCCTCAGTGACCTTGGAGGGAAATGGATGCACACCCGAGGGGCCTAGGAGTCCTCAAATGGGAAATTCCGTTAAAATAAACCCGAACGGTGACTAAGAACTCATGGAAACTGCTGCATGCCGCCCTTTCTGCCCGGCTACGTAGGCAGGGCCTAAACTGGAGGCAAGTTCCAACGCTGAGTTTCCCTTCCGTTCTAGAGCTTGTCAGGCTAACCACCACCGCGGCCACGGAAGCACCGGGTTGAGTCGGAGCACACTCATTTTCTTCCCAGAAGCATTTCGACAGGGTTTCCAGGCCTGTCAACAGCCGGGAACGTCAGGTAGCTTCGAGGCAGCATGAATGCAGCCTTCCAAATGGGAAAGAAAGGATAGTTCCAGCAGGCTCCCGTTTCCACGCGCACACTCAGCTTGTCTCCCTGTGGTTTCTAACCAGTCCAAAGAGACACACGTTACCCTGCGTTTGCTTCCCTGAACCAACTTCTCGAAGTAGGGTGCTCCGCATCAAGTGAACTGCCTCAACCAAGGAATGCCCTGGCTACGCCTCTGGGGCCTGCGGCTATTCCAAAGCCTGCAGGGCCACAGGAAGCACAGGGCTGAAATCGCAGTAAGAACGCAAGCCGACTTTCTCTTGGGGGCAGTGTGACTACAGGCAGGAGGTCCTAGATGGAATGCGAGGCCGAGGGGTCTCTCAGGGCAGCTCAGGCTAGGGCAAGGCGTAAGATCGCAAAGGCATGTGAGACGTGCCAGAAGTCTGTTCGTGAAAGTGTGGGTTTGGTGGGGCAACGAATCTGCTCCAGAAGAGAGTGCAGGCCGTTTCCCTACACTCGGCGTGGGAGCGCGGCTCCAAAGGGCTCCGGGCCTGGATGTTGCTTGGAAGACCTAGGGGTGCCGGGGAGTACTCTGTGTTCCAGCCTGGAACAGGGTGCCCCCGCGAGCCTCCCATGTGTCCAGAAAGCTCTACTGCCGTTAAAGACGCGCAGAGCAGAGGCTACGGCCTCACGGAAACTGCCGCACGGCTCCGCTTCTGCACCTCACGTCAGGGCCTTCCCTCCAGGCCTGTGCTCAATCTGGCTGTCCCGTTAGCCACACAGCATTGCAAGATGCTGACTTTCTCCTCGAGCACAGTGACTTCTGGTACGAGGCCCGCGAAGTAGGCAAAGCAGAGTGTTTTCTCACGGCAGCTCTCACAAGGGCGACGACAAATATTTCCTGGGAGCTTCGGACTCACCAGAAATCTGGTCCTGAGGCTGTTTGAGGGCTCTGGAAATGGAGCTCTCCTCCAGGAACGTGCAGCGTGTTGCCCATCACTCGGCACGCACAGAGGGGCCTCCGAGGGGCAGAGCAATGGGCCTCGATGTTGCTCAGCCGGACCACGGCGTGCGGGTGTCTGGAGGTCCTCAGTGACCTTGGAGGGAAATGGATGCACACCCGAGGGGCCTAGGAGTCCTCAAATGGGAAATTCCGTTAAAATAAACCCGAACGGTGACTAAGAACTCATGGAAACTGCTGCATGCCGCCCTTTCTGCCCGGCTACGTAGGCAGGGCCTAAACTGGAGGCAAGTTCCAACGCTGAGTTTCCCTTCCGTTCTAGAGCTTGTCAGGCTAACCACCACCGCGGCCACGGAAGCACCGGGTTGAGTCGGAGCACACTCATTTTCTTCCCAGAAGCATTTCGACAGGGTTTCCAGGCCTGTCAACAGCCGGGAACGTCAGGTAGCTTCGAGGCAGCATGAATGCAGCCTTCCAAATGGGAAAGAAAGGATAGTTCCAGCAGGCTCCCGTTTCCACGCGCACACTCAGCTTGTCTCCCTGTGGTTTCTAACCAGTCCAAAGAGACACACGTTACCCTGCGTTTGCTTCCCTGAACCAACTTCTCGAAGTAGGGTGCTCCGCATCAAGTGAACTGCCTCAACCAAGGAATGCCCTGGCTACGCCTCTGGGGCCTGCGGCTATTCCAAAGCCTGCAGGGCCACAGGAAGCACAGGGCTGAAATCGCAGTAAGAACGCAAGCCGACTTTCTCTTGGGGGCAGTGTGACTACAGGCAGGAGGTCCTAGATGGAATGCGAGGCCGAGGGGTCTCTCAGGGCAGCTCAGGCTAGGGCAAGGCGTAAGATCGCAAAGGCATGTGAGACGTGCCAGAAGTCTGTTCGTGAAAGTGTGGGTTTGGTGGGGCAACGAATCTGCTCCAGAAGAGAGTGCAGGCCGTTTCCCTACACTCGGCGTACGGAGCGCGGCTCCAAAGGGCTCCGGGCCTGGATGTTGCTTGGCAGACCTAGGGGTGCCGGGGAGTACTCTGTGTTCCAGCCTGGAACAGGGTGTCCCCGCGAGCCTCCCATGTGTCCAGAAAGCTCTACTGCCGTTAAAGACGCGCAGAGCAGAGGCTACGGCCTCACGGAAACTGCCGCACGGCTCCGCTTCTGCACCTCACGTCAGGGCCTTCCCTCCAGGCCTGTGCTCAATCTGGCTGTCCCGTTAGCGACACAGCATTGCAAGATGCTGACTTTCTCCTCGAGCACAGTGACTTCTGGTACGAGGCCCGCGAAGTAGGCAAAGCAGAGTGTTTTCTCACGGCAGCTCTCACAAGGGCGACGACAAATATTTCCTGGGAGCTTCGGACTCACCAGAAATCTGGTCCTGAGGCTGTTTGAGGGCTCTGGAAATGGAGCTCTCCTCCAGGAACGTGCAGCGTGTTGCCCATCACTCGGCACGCACAGAGGGGCCTCCGAGGGGCAGAGCAATGGGCCTCGATGTTGCTCAGCCGGACCACGGCGTGCGGGTGTCTGGAGGTCCTCAGTGACCTTGGAGGGAAATGGATGCACACCCGAGGGGCCTAGGAGTCCTCAAATGGGAAATTCCGTTAAAATAAACCCGAACGGTGACTAAGAACTCATGGAAACTGCTGCATGCCGCCCTTTCTGCCCGGCTACGTAGGCAGGGCCTAAACTGGAGGCAAGTTCTCACGCTGAGTTTCCCTTCCGTTCTAGAGCTTGTCAGGCTAACCACCACCGCGGCCACGGAAGCACCGGGTTGAGACGGAGCACACTCATTTTCTTCCCAGAAGGATTTCGACAGGGTTTCCAGGCCTGTCAACAGCCGGGAACGTCAGGTAGCTTCGAGGCAGCATGAATGCAGCCTTCCAAATGGGAAAGAAAGGATAGTTCCAGCAGGCTCCCGTTTCCACGCGCACACTCAGCTTGCCTCCCTGTGGTTTCTAACCAGTCCAAAGAGACACAAGTTACCCTGCGTTTGCTTCCCTGAACCAACTTCTCGAAGTAGGGTGCTCCACGTCAAGTGAACTGCCTCAACCAAGGAATGCCCTGGCTACGCCTCTGGGGCCTGCGGCTATTCCAAAGCCTGCAGGGCCACAGGAAGCACAGGGCTGAAATCGCAGTAAGAACGCAAGCCGACTTTCTCTTGGGGGCAGGGCGACTTCAGGCAGGAGGTCCTAGATGGAATGCGAGGCCGAGGGGTCTCTCAGGGCAGCTCAGGCTAGGGCAAGGCGTAAGACCGCAAAGGCATGTGAGACGTGCCAGAAGTCTGTTCGTGAAAGTGTGGGTTTGGTGGGGCAACGAATCTGCTCCAGAAGAGAGTGCAGGCCGTTTCCCTACACTCGGCGTAGGGAGCGCGGCTCCAAAGGGCTCCGGGCCTGGATGTTGCTTGGCAGACCTAGGGGTGCCGGGGAGTACTCTGTGTTCCAGCCTGGAACAGGGTGCCCCCGCGAGCCTCCCAGGTGTCCAGAAAGCTCTACTGCCGTTAAAGACGCGCAGAGCAGAGGCTACGGCCTCACGGAAACTGCCGCACGGCTCCGCTTCTGCACCTCACGTCAGGGCCTTCCCTCCAGGCCTGTGCTCAATCTGGCTGTCCCGTTAGCGACACAGCATTGCAAGATGCTGACTTTCTCCTCGAGCACAGTGACTTCTGGTACGAGGCCCGCGAAGTAGGCAAAGCAGAGTGTTTTCTCACGGCAGCTCTCACAAGGGCGACGACAAATATTTCCTGGGAGCTTCGGACTCACCAGAAATCTGGTCCTGAGGCTGTTTGAGGGCTCTGGAAATGGAGCTCTCCTCCAGGAACGTGCAGCGTGTTGCCCATCACTCGGCACGCTCGGAGGGCCTCCGAGGGGCAGAGCAATGGGCCTCGATGTTGCTCAGCCGGACCACGGCGTGCGGGTGTCTGGAGGTCCTCAGTGACCTTGGAGGGAAATGGATGCACACCCGAGGGGCCTAGGAGTCCTCAAATGGGAAATTCCGTTAAAATAAACCCGAACGGTGACTAAGAACTCATGGAAACTGCTGCATGCCGCCCTTTCTGCCCGGCTACGTAGGCAGGGCCTAAACTGGAGGCAAGTTCTCATGCTGAGTTTCCCTTCCGTTCTAGAGCTTGTCAGGCTAACCACCACCGCGGCCACGGAAGCACCGGGTTGAGTCGGAGCACACTCATTTTCTTCCCAGAAGCATTTCGACAGGGTTTCCAGGCCTGTCAACAGCCGGGAACGTCAGGTAGCTTCGAGGCAGCATGAATGCAGCCTTCCAAATGGGAAAGAAAGGATAGTTCCAGCAGGCTCCCGTTTCCACGCGCACACTCAGCTTGCCTCCCTGTGGTTTCTAACCAGTCCAAAGAGACACACGTTACCCTGCGTTTGCTTCCCTGAACCAACTTCTCGAAGTAGGGTGCTCCGCATCAAGTGAACTGCCTCAACCAAGGAATGCCCTGGCTACGCCTCTGGGGCCTGCGGCTATTCCAAAGCCTGCAGGGCCACAGGAAGCACAGGGCTGAAATCGCAGTAAGAACGCAAGCCGACTTTCTCTTGGGGGCAGGGTGACTTCAGGCAGGAGGTCCTAGATGGAATGCGAGGCCGAGGGGTCTCTCAGGGCAGCTCAGGCTAGGGCAAGGCGTAAGACCGCAAAGGCATGTGAGACGTGCCAGAAGTCTGTTCGTGAAAGTGTGGGTTTGGTGGGGCAACGAATCTGCTCCAGAAGAGAGTGCAGGCCGTTTCCCTACACTCGGCGTAGGGAGCGCGGCTCCAAAGGGCTCCGGGCCTGGATGTTGCTTGGAAGACCTAGGGGTGCCGGGGAGTACTCTGTGTTCCAGCCTGGAACAGGGTGCCCCCGCGAGCCTCCCAGGTGTCCAGAAAGCTCTACTGCCGTTAAAGACGCGCAGAGCAGAGGCTACGGCCTCACGGAAACTGCCGCACGGCTCCGCTTCTGCACCTCACGTCAGGGCCTTCCCTCCAGGCCTGTGCTCAATCTGGCTGTCCCGTTAGCGACACAGCATTGCAAGATGCTGACTTTCTCCTCGAGCACAGTGACTTCAGGTACGAGGCCCGCGAAGTAGGCAAAGCAGAGTGTTTTCTCACGGCAGCTCTCACAAGGACGACGACAAGTATTTCCTGGGAGCTTCGGACTCACCAGAAATCTGGTCCTGAGGCTGTTTGAGGGCTCTGGAAATGGAGCTCTCCTCCAGGAACGTGCAGCGTGTTGCCCATCACTCGGCACGCACAGAGGGGCCTCCGAGGGGCAGAGCAATGGGCCTCGATGTTGCTCAGCCGGACCACGGCGTGCGGGTGTCTGGAGGTCCTCAGTGACCTTGGAGGGAAATGGATGCACACCCGAGGGGCCTAGGAGTCCTCAAATGGGAAATTCCGTTAAAATAAACCCGAACGGTGACTAAGAACTCATGGAAACTGCTGCATGCCGCCCTTTCTGCCCGGCTACGTAGGCAGGGCCTAAACTGGAGGCAAGTTCTCACGCTGAGTTTCCCTTCCGTTCTAGAGCTTGTCAGGCTAACCACCACCGCGGCCACGGAAGCACCGTGTTGAGACGGAGCACACTCATTTTCTTCCCAGAAGCATTTCGAAAGGGTTTCCAGGCCTGTCAACAGCCGGGAACGTGAGGTAGCTTCGAGGCAGCATGAATGCAGCCTTCCAAATGGGAAAGAAAGGATAGTTCCAGCAGGCTCCCGTTTCCACGCGCACACTCAGCTTGCCTCCCTGTGGTTTCTAACCAGTCCAAAGAGACACAAGTTACCCTGCGTTTGCTTCCCTGAACCAACTTCTCGAAGTAGGGTGCTCCGCATCAAGTGAACTGCCTCAACCAAGGAATGCCCTGGCTACGCCTCTGGGGCCTGCGGCTATTCCAAAGCCTGCAGGGCCACAGGAAGCACAGGGCTGAAATCGCAGTAAGAACGCAAGCCGACATTCTCTTAGGGGCAGGGTGACTTCAGGCAGGAGGTCCTAGATGGAATGCGAGGCCGAGGGGTCTCTCAGGGCAGCTCAGGCTAGGGCAAGGCGTAAGACCGCAAAGGCATGTGAGACGTGCCAGAAGTCTGTTCGTGAAAGCGTGGGTTTGGTGGGGCAACGAATCTGCTCCAGAAGAGAGTGCAGGCCGTTTCCCTACACTCGGCGTGGGAGCGCGGCTCCAAAGGGCTCCGGGCCTGGATGTTGCTTGGAAGACCTAGGGGTGCCGGGGAGTACTCTGTGTTCCAGCCTGGAACAGGGTGCCCCCGCGAGCCTCCCATGTGTCCAGAAAGCTCTACTGCCGTTAAAGACGCGCAGAGCAGAGGCTACGGCCTCACGGAAACTGCCGCACGGCTCCGCTTCTGCACCTCACGTCAGGGCCTTCCCTCCAGGCCTGTGCTCAATCTGGCTGTCCCGTTAGCCACACAGCATTGCAAGATGCTGACTTTCTCCTCGAGCACAGTGACTTCTGGTACGAGGCCCGCGAAGTAGGCAAAGCAGAGTGTTTTCTCACGGCAGCTCTCACAAGGGCGACGACAAATATTTCCTGGGAGCTTCGGACTCACCAGAAATCTGGTCCTGAGGCTGTTTGAGGGCTCTGGAAATGGAGCTCTCCTCCAGGAACGTGCAGCGTGTTGCCCATCACTCGGCACGCACAGAGGGGCCTCCGAGGGGCAGAGCAATGGGCCTCGATGTTGCTCAGCCGGACCACGGCGTGCGGGTGTCTGGAGGTCCTCAGTGACCTTGGAGGGAAATGGATGCACACCCGAGGGGCCTAGGAGTCCTCAAATGGGAAATTCCGTTAAAATAAACCCGAACGGTGACTAAGAACTCATGGAAACTGCTGCATGCCGCCCTTTCTGCCCGGCTACGTTGGCAGGGCCTAAACTGGAGACAAGGTCTCACGCTGAGTTTCCCTTGCGTTCTAGAGCTTGTCAGGCTAACCACCACCGCGGCCACGGAAGCACCGGGTAGAGTCGGAGCACACTCATTTTCTTCCCAGAAGCATTTCGACAGGGTTCCCAGGCCTGTAAAAAGCCGGAAACGTCAGGTAGCTTCGAGGCAGCATGAATGCAGCCTTCCAAATGGGAAAGAAAGGATAGTTCCAGCAGGCTCCCGTTTCCACGCGCACACTCAGCTTGCCTCCCTGTGGTTTCTAAGCAGTCCAAAGAGACACACGTTACCCTGCGTTTGCTTCCCTGAACCAACTTCTCGAAGTAGGGTTCTCCGCATCAAGTGAACTGCCTCAACCAAGGAATGCCCTGGCTACGCCTCTGGGGCCTGCGGCTATTCCAAAGCCTGCAGGGCCACAGGAAGCACAGGGCTGAAATCGCAGTAAGAACGCAAGCCGACTTTCTCTTGGGGGCAGGGTGACTTCAGGCAGGAGGTCCTAGATGGAATGCGAGGCCGAGGGTCTCTCAGGGCAGCTCAGGCTAGGGCAAGGCGTAAGACCGCAAAGGCATGTGAGACGTGCCAGAAGTCTGTTCGTGAAAGTGTGGGTTTGGTGGGGAAACGAATCTGCTCCAGAGGAGAGTGCAGGCCGATTCCCTACACTCGGCGTAGGGAGCGCGGCTCCAAAGGGCTCCGGGCCTGGATGTTGCTTGGCAGACCTAGGGGTGCCGGGGAGTACTCTGTGTTCCAGCCTGGAACAGGGTGTCCCCGCGAGCCTCCCATGTGTCCAGAAAGCTCTACTGCCGTTAAAGACGCGCAGAGCAGAGGCTACGGCCTCACGGAAACTGCCGCACGGCTCCGCTTCTGCACCTCACGTCAGGGCCTTCCCTCCAGGCCTGTGCTCAATCTGGCTGTCCCGTTAGCGACACAGCATTGCAAGATGCTGACTTTCTCCTCGAGCACAGTGACTTCTGGTACGAGGCCCGCGAAGTAGGCAAAGCAGAGTGTTTTCTCACGGCAGCTCTCACAAGGGCGACGACAAATATTTCCTGGGAGCTTCGGACTCACCAGAAATCTGGTCCTGAGGCTGTTTGAGGGCTCTGGAAATGGAGCTCTCCTCCAGGAACGTGCAGCGTGTTGCCCATCACTCGGCACGCATAGAGGGTCCTCCGAGGGGCAGAGCAATGGGCCTCGATGTTGCTCAGCCGGACCACGGCGTGCGGGTGTCTGGAGGTCCTCAGTGACCTTGGAGGGAAATGGATGCACACCCGAGGGGCCTAGGAGTCCTCAAATGGGAAATTCCGTTAAAATAAACCCGAACGGTGACTAAGAACTCATGGAAACTGCTGCATGCCGCCCTTTCTGCCCGGCTACGTAGGCAGGGCCTAAACTGGAGGCAAGTTCTCACGCTGAGTTTCCCTTCCGTTCTAGAGCTTGTCAGGCTAACCACCACCGCGGCCACGGAAGCACCGGGTTGAGTCGGAGCACACTCATTTTCTTCCCAGAAGCATTTCGACAGGGTTTCTAGGCCTGTCAACAGCCGGGAACGTCAGGTAGCTTCGAGGCAGCATGAATGCAGCCTTCCAAATGGGAAAGAAAGGATAGTTCCAGCAGGCTCCCGTTTCCACGCGCACACTCAGCTTGCCTCCCTGTGGTTTCTAACCAGTCCAAAGAGACACACGTTACCCTGCGTTTGCTTCCCTGAACCAACTTCTCGAAGTAGGGTGCTCCGCATCAAGTGAACTGCCTCAACCAAGGAATGCCCTGGCTACGCCTCTGGGGCCTGCGGCTATTCCAAAGCCTGCAGGGCCACAGGAAGCACAGGGCTGAAATCGCAGTAAGAACGCAAGCCGACTTTCTCTTGGGGGCAGGGTGACTTCAGGCAGGAGGTCCTAGATTGAATGCGAGGCCGAGGGGTCTCTCAGGGCAGCTCAGGCTAGGGCAAGGCGTAAGACCGCAAAGGCATGTGAGACGTGCCAGAAGTCTGTTCGTGAAAGTGTGGGTTTGGTGGGGCAACGAATCTGCTCCAGAAGAGAGTGCAGGCCGTTTCCCTACACTCGGCGTAGGGAGCGCGGCTCCAAAGGGCTCCGGGCCTGGATGTTGCTTGGCAGACCTAGGGGTGCCGGGGAGTACTCTGTGTTCCAGCCTGGAACAGGGTGCCCCCGCGAGCCTCCCAGGTGTCCAGAAAGCTCTACTGCCGTTAAAGACGCGCAGAGCAGAGGCTACGGCCTCACGGAAACTGCCGCACGGCTCCGCTTCTGCACCTCACGTCAGGGCCTTCCCTCCAGGCCTGTGCTCAATCTGGCTGTCCCGTTAGCCACACAGCATTGCAAGATGCTGACTTTCTCCTCGAGCACAGTGACTTCAGGTACGAGGCCCGCGAAGTAGGCAAAGCAGAGTGTTTTCTCACGGCAGCTCTCACAAGGACGACGACAAGTATTTCCTGGGAGCTTCGGACTCACCAGAAATCTGGTCCTGAGGCTGTTTGAGGGCTCTGGAAATGGAGCTCTCCTCCAGGAACGTGCAGCGTGTTGCCCATCACTCGGCACGCACAGAGGGGCCTCCGAGGGGCAGAGCAATGGGCCTCGATGTTGCTCAGCCGGACCACGGCGTGCGGGTGTCTGGAGGTCCTCAGTGACCTTGGAGGGAAATGGATGCACACCCGAGGGGCCTAGGAGTCCTCAAATGGGAAATTCCGTTAAAATAAACCCGAATGGTGACTAAGAACTCATGGAAACTGCTGCATGCCGCCCTTTCTGCCCGGCTACGTAGGCAGGGCCTAAACTGGAGGCAAGTTCTCACGCTGAGTTTCCCTTCCGTTCTAGAGCTTGTCAGGCTAACCACCACCGCGGCCACGGAAGCACCGTGTTGAGACGGAGCACACTCATTTTCTTCCCAGAAGCATTTCGACAGGGTTTCTAGGCCTGTCAACAGCCGGGAACGTCAGGTAGCTTCGAGGCAGCATGAATGCAGCCTTCCAAATGGGAAAGAAAGGATAGTTCCAGCAGGCTCCCGTTTCCACGCGCACACTCAGCTTGCCTCCCTGTGGTTTCTAACCAGTCCAAAGAGACACACGTTACCCTGCGTTTGCTTCCCTGAACCAACTTCTCGAAGTAGGGTGCTCCGCATCAAGTGAACTGCCTCAACCAAGGAATGCCCTGGCTACGCCTCTGGGGCCTGCGGCTATTCCAAAGCCTGCAGGGCCACAGGAAGCACAGGGCTGAAATCGCAGTAAGAACGCAAGCCGACTTTCTCTTGGGGGCAGTGTGACTACAGGCAGGAGGTCCTAGATGGAATGCGAGGCCGAGGGGTCTCTCAGGGCAGCTCAGGCTAGGGCAAGGCGTAAGATCGCAAAGGCATGTGAGACGTGCCAGAAGTCTGTTCGTGAAAGCGTGGGTTTGGTGGGGCAACGAATCTGCTCCAGAAGAGAGTGCAGGCCGTTTCCCTACACTCGGCGTGGGAGCGCGGCTCCAAAGGGCTCCGGGCCTGGATGTTGCTTGGCAGACCTAGGGGTGCCGGGGAGTACTCTGTGTTCCAGCCTGGAACAGGGTGTCCCCGCGAGCCTCCCATGTGTCCAGAAAGCTCTACTGCCGTTAAAGACGCGCAGAGCAGAGGCTACGGCCTCACGGAAACTGCCGCACGGCTCCGCTTCTGCACCTCACGTCAGGGCCTTCCCTCCAGGCCTGTGCTCAATCTGGCTGTCCCGTTAGCGACACAGCATTGCAAGATGCTGACTTTCTCCTCGAGCACAGTGACTTCTGGTACGAGGCCCGCGAAGTAGGCAAAGCAGAGTGTTTTCTCACGGCAGCTCTCACAAGGGCGACGACAAATATTTCCTGGGAGCTTCGGACTCACCAGAAATCTGGTCCTGAGGCTGTTTGAGGGCTCTGGAAATGGAGCTCTCCTCCAGGAACGTGCAGCGTGTTGCCCATCACTCGGCACGCATAGAGGGTCCTCCGAGGGGCAGAGCAATGGGCCTCGATGTTGCTCAGCCGGACCACGGCGTGCGGGTGTCTGGAGGTCCTCAGTGACCTTGGAGGGAAATGGATGCACACCCGAGGGGCCTAGGAGTCCTCAAATGGGAAATTCCGTTAAAATAAACCCGAACGGTGACTAAGAACTCATGGAAACTGCTGCATGCCGCCCTTTCTGCCCGGCTACGTAGGCAGGGCCTAAACTGGAGGCAAGTTCTCACGCTGAGTTTCCCTTCCGTTCTAGAGCTTGTCAGGCTAACCACCACCGCGGCCACGGAAGCACCGGGTTGAGTCGGAGCACACTCATTTTCTTCCCAGAAGCATTTCGACAGGGTTTCTAGGCCTGTCAACAGCCGGGAACGTCAGGTAGCTTCGAGGCAGCATGAATGCAGCCTTCCAAATGGGAAAGAAAGGATAGTTCCAGCAGGCTCCCGTTTCCACGCGCACACTCAGCTTGCCTCCCTGTGGTTTCTAACCAGTCCAAAGAGACACACGTTACCCTGCGTTTGCTTCCCTGAACCAACTTCTCGAAGTAGGGTGCTCCGCATCAAGTGAACTGCCTCAACCAAGGAATGCCCTGGCTACGCCTCTGGGGCCTGCGGCTATTCCAAAGCCTGCAGGGCCACAGGAAGCACAGGGCTGAAATCGCAGTAAGAACGCAAGCCGACTTTCTCTTGGGGGCAGGGTGACTTCAGGCAGGAGGTCCTAGATTGAATGCGAGGCCGAGGGGTCTCTCAGGGCAGCTCAGGCTAGGGCAAGGCGTAAGACCGCAAAGGCATGTGAGACGTGCCAGAAGTCTGTTCGTGAAAGTGTGGGTTTGGTGGGGCAACGAATCTGCTCCAGAAGAGAGTGCAGGCCGTTTCCCTACACTCGGCGTAGGGAGCGCGGCTCCAAAGGGCTCCGGGCCTGGATGTTGCTTGGCAGACCTAGGGGTGCCGGGGAGTACTCTGTGTTCCAGCCTGGAACAGGGTGCCCCCGCGAGCCTCCCAGGTGTCCAGAAAGCTCTACTGCCGTTAAAGACGCGCAGAGCAGAGGCTACGGCCTCACGGAAACTGCCGCACGGCTCCGCTTCTGCACCTCACGTCAGGGCCTTCCCTCCAGGCCTGTGCTCAATCTGGCTGTCCCGTTAGCCACACAGCATTGCAAGATGCTGACTTTCTCCTCGAGCACAGTGACTTCAGGTACGAGGCCCGCGAAGTAGGCAAAGCAGAGTGTTTTCTCACGGCAGCTCTCACAAGGACGACGACAAGTATTTCCTGGGAGCTTCGGACTCACCAGAAATCTGGTCCTGAGGCTGTTTGAGGGCTCTGGAAATGGAGCTCTCCTCCAGGAACGTGCAGCGTGTTGCCCATCACTCGGCACGCACAGAGGGGCCTCCGAGGGGCAGAGCAATGGGCCTCGATGTTGCTCAGCCGGACCACGGCGTGCGGGTGTCTGGAGGTCCTCAGTGACCTTGGAGGGAAATGGATGCACACCCGAGGGGCCTAGGAGTCCTCAAATGGGAAATTCCGTTAAAATAAACCCGAACGGTGACTAAGAACTCATGGAAACTGCTGCATGCCGCCCTTTCTGCCCGGCTACGTAGGCAGGGCCTAAACTGGAGGCAAGTTCTCACGCTGAGTTTCCCTTCCGTTCTAGAGCTTGTCAGGCTAACCACCACCGCGGCCACGGAAGCACCGTGTTGAGACGGAGCACACTCATTTTCTTCCCAGAAGCATTTCGACAGGGTTTCTAGGCCTGTCAACAGCCGGGAACGTCAGGTAGCTTCGAGGCAGCATGAATGCAGCCTTCCAAATGGGAAAGAAAGGATAGTTCCAGCAGGCTCCCGTTTCCACGCGCACACTCAGCTTGCCTCCCTGTGGTTTCTAACCAGTCCAGAGAGACACACGTTACCCTGCGTTTGCTTCCCTGAACCAACTTCTCGAAGTAGGGTGCTCCGCATCAAGTGAACTGCCTCAACCAAGGAATGCCCTGGCTACGCCTCTGGGGCCTGCGGCTATTCCAAAGCCTGCAGGGCCACAGGAAGCACAGGGCTGAAATCGCAGTAAGAACGCAAGCCGACTTTCTCTTGGGGGCAGTGTGACTACAGGCAGGAGGTCCTAGATGGAATGCGAGGCCGAGGGGTCTCTCAGGGCAGCTCAGGCTAGGGCAAGGCGTAAGATCGCAAAGGCATGTGAGACGTGCCAGAAGTCTGTTCGTGAAAGCGTGGGTTTGGTGGGGCAACGAATCTGCTCCAGAAGAGAGTGCAGGCCGTTTCCCTACACTCGGCGTGGGAGCGCGGCTCCAAAGGGCTCCGGGCCTGGATGTTGCTTGGCAGACCTAGGGGTGCCGGGGAGTACTCTGTGTTCCAGCCTGGAACAGGGTGTCCCCGCGAGCCTCCCATGTGTCCAGAAAGCTCTACTGCCGTTAAAGACGCGCAGAGCAGAGGCTACGGCCTCACGGAAACTGCCGCACGGCTCCGCTTCTGCACCTCACGTCAGGGCCTTCCCTCCAGGCCTGTGCTCAATCTGGCTGTCCCGTTAGCGACACAGCATTGCAAGATGCTGACTTTCTCCTCGAGCACAGTGACTTCTGGTACGAGGCCCGCGAAGTAGGCAAAGCAGAGTGTTTTCTCACGGCAGCTCTCACAAGGGCGACGACAAATATTTCCTGGGAGCTTCGGACTCACCAGAAATCTGGTCCTGAGGCTGTTTGAGGGCTCTGGAAATGGAGCTCTCCTCCAGGAACGTGCAGCGTGTTGCCCATCACTCGGCACGCATAGAGGGTCCTCCGAGGGGCAGAGCAATGGGCCTCGATGTTGCTCAGCCGGACCACGGCGTGCGGGTGTCTGGAGGTCCTCAGTGACCTTGGAGGGAAATGGATGCACACCCGAGGGGCCTAGGAGTCCTCAAATGGGAAATTCCGTTAAAATAAACCCGAACGGTGACTAAGAACTCATGGAAACTGCTGCATGCCGCCCTTTCTGCCCGGCTACGTAGGCAGGGCCTAAACTGGAGGCAAGTTCTCACGCTGAGTTTCCCTTCCGTTCTAGAGCTTGTCAGGCTAACCACCACCGCGGCCACGGAAGCACCGGGTAGAGTCGGAGCACACTCATTTTCTTCCCAGAAGCATTTCGACAGGGTTTCCAGGCCTGTCAACAGCCGGGAACGTCAGGTAGCTTCGAGGCAGCTTGAATGCAGCCTTCCAAATGGGAAAGAAAGGATAGTTCCAGCAGGCTCCCGTTTCCACGCGCACACTCAGCTTGTCTCCCTGTGGTTTCTAACCAGTCCAAAGAGACACACGTTACCCTGCGTTTGTTTCCCTGAACCAACTTCTCGAAGTAGGGTGCTCCGCATCAAGTGAACTGCCTCAACCAAGGAATGCCCTGGCTACGCCTCTGGGGCCTGCGGCTATTCCAAAGCCTGCAGGGCCACAGGAAGCACAGGGCTGAAATCGCAGTAAGAACGCAAGCCGACTTTCTCTTGGGGGCAGTGTGACTACAGGCAGGAGGTCCTAGATGGAATGCGAGGCCGAGGGGTCTCTCAGGGCAGCTCAGGCTAGGGCAAGGCGTAAGATCGCAAAGGCATGTGAGACGTGCCAGAAGTCTGTTCGTGAAAGTGTGGGTTTGGTGGGGCAACGAATCTGCTCCAGAAGAGAGTGCAGGCCGTTTCCCTACACTCGGCGTAGGGAGCGCGGCTCCAAAGGGCTCCGGGCCTGGATGTTGCTTGGCAGACCTAGGGGTGCCGGGGAGTACTCTGTGTTCCAGCCTGGAACAGGGTGCCCCCGCGAGCCTCCCAGGTGTCCAGAAAGCTCTACTGCCGTTAAAGACGCGCAGAGCAGAGGCTACGGCCTCACGGAAACTGCCGCACGGCTCCGCTTCTGCACCTCACGTCAGGGCCTTCCCTCCAGGCCTGTGCTCAATCTGGCTGTCCCGTTAGCGACACAGCATTGCAAGATGCTGACTTTCTCCTCGAGCACAGTGACTTCAGGTACGAGGCCCGCGAAGTAGGCAAAGCAGAGTGTTTTCTCACGGCAGCTCTCACAAGGACGACGACAAGTATTTCCTGGGAGCTTCGGACTCACCAGAAATCTGGTCCTGAGGCTGTTTGAGGGCTCTGGAAATGGAGCTCTCCTCCAGGAACGTGCAGCGTGTTGCCCATCACTCGGCACGCACAGAGGGGCCTCCGAGGGGCAGAGCAATGGGCCTCGATGTTGCTCAGCCGGACCACGGCGTGCGGGTGTCTGGAGGTCCTCAGTGACCTTGGAGGGAAATGGATGCACACCCGAGGGGCCTAGGAGTCCTCAAATGGGAAATTCCGTTAAAATAAACCCGAACGGTGACTAAGAACTCATGGAAACTGCTGCATGCCGCCCTTTCTGCCCGGCTACGTAGGCAGGGCCTAAACTGGAGGCAAGTTCTCACGCTGAGTTTCCCTTCCGTTCTAGAGCTTGTCAGGCTAACCACCACCGCGGCCACGGAAGCACCGTGTTGAGACGGAGCACACTCATTTTCTTCCCAGAAGCATTTCGACAGGGTTTCTAGGCCTGTCAACAGCCGGGAACGTCAGGTAGCTTCGAGGCAGCATGAATGCAGCCTTCCAAATGGGAAAGAAAGGATAGTTCCAGCAGGCTCCCGTTTCCACGCGCTCACTCAGCTTACCTCCCTGTGGTTTCTAACCAGTCCAAAGAGACACACGTTACCCTGCGTTTGCTTCCCTGAACCAACTTCTCGAAGTAGGGTGCTCCGCATCAAGTGAACTGCCTCAACCAAGCAATGCCCTGGCTACGCCTCTGGGGCCTGCGGCTATTCCAAAGCCTGCAGGGCCACAGGAAGCACAGGGCTGAAATCGCAGTAAGAACGCAAGCCGACTTTCTCTTGGGGGCAGGGTGACTTCAGGCAGGAGGTCCTAGATGGAATGCGAGGCCGAGGGGTCTCTCAGGGCAGCTCAGGCTAGGGCAAGGCGTAAGACCGCAAAGGCATGTGAGACGTGCCAGAAGTCTGCTCGTGAAAGTGTGGGTTTGGTGGGGCAACGAATCTGTTCCAGAAGAGAGTGCAGGCCGTTTCCCTACACTCGGCGTAGGGAGCGCGGCTCCAAAGGGCTCCGGGCCTGGATGTTGCTTGGCAGACCTAGGGGTGCCGGGGAGTACTCTGTGTTCCAGCCTGGAACAGGGTGCCCCCGCGAGCCTCCCAGGTGTCCAGAAAACTCTACTGCCGTTAAAGACGCGCAGAGCAGAGGCTACGGCCTCACGGAAACTGCCGCACGGCTCCGCTTCTGCACCTCACGTCAGGGCCTTCCCTCCAGGCCTGTGCTCAATCTGGCTGTCCCGTTAGCGACACAGCATTGCAAGATGCTGACTTCCTCCTCGAGCACAGTGACTTCAGGTACGAGGCCCGCGAAGTAGGCAAAGCAGAGTGTTTTCTCACGGCAGCTCTCACAAGGGTGACGACAAATATTTCCTGGGAGCTTCTAAATCACCAGAGATCTGGTCCTGTGGCTGTATGAGGGCTCTGGAAACGTAGCTCTCCTCCAGGAACGTGCAGTGTGTTGCCCATCACTCGGCACGCACAGAGGGGCCTCCGAGGGGCAGAGCAATGGGCCTCGATGTTGCTCAGCCGGACCACGGCGTGGGGGTGTCTGGAGGTCCTCAGTGACCTTGGAGGGAAATGGATGCACACCCGAGGGGCCTAGGAGTCCTCAAATGGGAAATTCCGTTAACATAAACCCGAACGGTGACTAAGAACTCATGCAAAGTGCTGCATGCCGCCCTTTCTGCCCGGCTACGTAGGCAGGGCCTAAACTGGAGGCAAGTTCTCACGCTGAGTTTCCCTTCCGTTTTAGAGCTTGTCGGGCTAACCACCACCGCGGCCACGGAAGCACCGGGTTGAGACGGAGCAAACTCATTTTCTTCCCAGAAGCATTTCCACAGGGCTTCCAGGCCTGTCAACAGCCGGGAACGTCAGGTAGCTTCGAGGCAGCATGAATGCAGCCTTCCAAATGGGAAAGAAAGGATAGTTCCAGCAGGCTCCCGTTTCCACGCGCACACTCAGCTTACCTCCCTGTGGTTTCTAACCAGTCCAAAGAGACACACGTTACCCTGCGTTTGCTTCCCTGAACCAACTTCACGAAGTAGGGTGCTCCGCATCAAGTGAACTGCCTCAACCAAGCAATGCCCTGGCTACGCCTCTGGGGCTTGCGGCTATTCCAAAGCCTGCAGGGCCACAGGAAGCACAGGGCTGAAATCGCAGTAAGAACGCAAGCCGACTTTCTCTTGGGGGCAGTGTAACTTCAGGCAGGAGGTCCTAGATGGAATGCGAGGCCGAGGGATCTCTCAGGGCAGCTCAGGCTAGGGCAAGGTGTAAGACCGCAAAGGCATGTGAGACGTGCCAGAAGTCTGCTCGTGAAAGTGTGGGTTTGGTGGGGCAATGAATCTGCTCCAGAAGAGAGTGCAGGCCGTTTCCCTACACTCGGCGTAGGGAGCGCGGCTCCAAAGGGCTCCGGGCCTGGATGTTGCTTGGCAGACCTAGGCGTGCTGGGGAGTACTCTGTGTTCCAGCCTGGAACAGGGTGCCCCCGCGAGCCTCCCAGGTGTCCAGAAAACTCTACTGCCGTTAAAGACGCGCAGAGCAGAGGCTACGGCCTCACGGAAACTGCCGCACGGCTCCGCTTCTGCACCTCACGTCAGGGCCTTCCCTCCAGGCCTGTGCTCAATCTGGCTGTCCCGTTAGCGACACAGCATTGCAAGATGTTGAGTTTCTCCTCGAGCACAGTGACTTCTGGTACGAGGCCCGCGAAGTAGGCAAAGCAGAGTGTTTTCTCACGGCAGCTCTCACAAGGGCGACGACAAATATTTCCTGGGAGCTTCGGACTCACCAGGGATCCGGTCCTACGGCTCTTTGAGGGCTCTGGAAACGTAGCTCTCCTCCAGGAACGTGCAGCGTGTTGCCCATCACTCGGCACGCACAGAGGGGCCTCCGAGGGGCAGAGCAATGGGCCTCGATGTTGCTCAGCCGGACCACGGCGTGGGGGTGTCTGGAGGTCCTCAGTGACCTTGGAGGGAAATGGATGCACACCCGAGGGGCCTAGGAGTCTTAAAATGGGAAATTCCGTTAACATAAACCCGAACGGTGACTAAGAACTCATGGAAAGTGCTGCATGCCGCCCTTTCTGCCCGGCTACGTAGGCAGGGCCTAAACTGGAGGCAAGTTCTCACGCTGAGTTTCCCTTCCGTTCTAGAGCTTGTCGGGCTAACCACCACCGCGGCCACGGAAGCACCGGGTTGAGACGGAGCAAACTCATTTTCTTCCCAGAAGCATTTCCACAGGGTTTCCAGGCCTGTCAACAGCAGGGAACGTCAGGTAGCTTCGAGGTAGCATGAATGTAGCCTTCCAAATGGGAAAGAAAGGATAGTTCCAGCAGGCTCCCGTTTCCACGCGCACACTCAGCTTACCTCCCTGTGGTTTCTAACCAGTCCAAAGAGACACACGTTACCCTGCGTTTGCTTCCCTGAACCAACCTCTCGAAGTAGGGTGATCCGCATCAAGTGAACTGCCTCAACCAAGGAATGCCCTGGCTACGCCTCTGGGGCCTGCGGCTATTCAAAAGCCTGCAGGGCCACAGGAAGCACAGGGCTTAAATCGCAGTAAGAAGGCAAGCCGACTTTCTCTTGGGGGCAGGGTGACTTCAGGCAGGAGGTCCTAGATGGAATGCGAGGCCGAGGGGTCTCCCGGGGCAGCTCAGGCTGAGGCAAGGCGTAAAACCGCAAAGGCATGTGAGACGTGCCAGAAGTCTGCTCGTGAAAGTGTGGGTTTGGTGGGGAAACGAATCTGCTCCAGAAGAGAGTGCAGGCCGTTTCTCTACACTCGGCGTAGGGAGCGCGGCTCCAAAGGGCTCCGGGCCTGGATGTTGCTTGGCAGACCTAGGGGTGCCGGGGAGTACTCTGTGTTCCAGCCTGGAACAGGGTGCCCCCGCGAGCCTCCCAGGTGTCCAGAAAGCTCTACTGCCTTTAAAGACGCGCAGAGCAGAGGCTACGGCCTCATGGAAACTGCCACACGGCTCCGCTTCTGCACCTCACGTCAGGGCCTTCCCTCCAGGCCTGTGCTCAATCTGGCTGTCCCGTTAGCGACACAGCATTGCAAGATGCTGACTTTCTCCTCGAGCACAGTGACTTCAGGTACGAGGCCCGCGAAGTAGGCAAAGCAGAGTGTTTTCTCACGGCAGCTCTCACAAGGGCGACGACAAATATTTCCTGGGAGCTTCGGACTCACCAGAGATCTGGTCGTGCGGCAGTTTGAGGGCTCTGGAAATGGAGCTCTCCTCCAGGAACGTGCAGCGTGTTGCCCATCACTCGCCACGCACAGAGGGCCTCCGAGGGGCAGAGCAATGGGCCTCAATGTTGCTCAGCCAGCCCACAGGGGTCTGGAGGTACTCTGTGACTTTGATGGGATTTAAAGGTCTTCCTTAAAAACTTTATTTAATATAGATGCCCAGTGACATGAACTATGTTTAGCTTTGGGATCAGAGTATCGTTCTAATTCCATTTTAAACCTCCCCAAATGCTTATGCTTTCTTAAGGAGCTATAAAGAATTTCCACTTCCAACTAAGATGGGCTAACAGCAACCAGATGTTGAGAGACAATTCTCTATGTATCTTTCACACATTTCTACACATCTAAGCAATAAAATGCCATATGGTGCAAGGCTGTCTTTTCAGGAATATTTTTATAAACACATAACTCTGAAAGGTAAAGACAAGGAGTCCCTCTGCAGCAAATTTATTTATGCTATCAGACAGTAAAGATGGAGATATTTTTCTCCTGAAGACATTCCAAGATAATAAAAATAAGACACTTCTCTCCTCTTTAAAGAGAGATTTGCTTACATCTCAAGATAATGAAGATAATGTCTCTCTAGCAGGGAGGATGGGCATTCTTTCAGGCAGTCCCAATATAATGTCTCAACCTTTGGGTTTCTTTCCTGTAACATACCTCCAGTGCAATACAGGCACCATCTGACACTTACTATCTGATTACGTTGGTAATCGGGTTCAAAGAACCACTGTTCCTGCTTTTTATGGTGAGTAATAAATGGTTTCTTGTCACTGACCCAGACATGTCATGTCTGTCTGTCAGGTATCTGAGAAACTGTGTTAGGTTAACTTATTACTTTGCAAGAAAGATGAAATCCCAGACTCTTTTTCCGTTTCTTACTTGACAATTTAACACCAAATTTATCCTTCCATCTGAAACCAATAAACTAATGAAAAGAGACAAAATACTTTTAAAATAGAAAAAAAAGTGTTTACGATAGTGGACATCAGACAATAAAGTGCAGTGATCTCTGAAAGATGGGGAACAAATAAGTCAAGCCCTATAATTGTCTCATCCTATTGCCTGCTAAGATTTTACATGGTACTGGGAGCAGATTCAGTCAGATCCTCTGTTGAAATTCCTATGTTGAGGAAATGAACTTCAGGAGATTGTCTCCAAGGAGACCAAGGTGGCTAGATTACCAAGTATAAAGCTGCATAGAAAGAGAACCCAGAGATTTTCAGAGGATTCTCCCCAAGTATTCAGCAAAGCACTGATCAGAGCATGCTGAAGCTGGGGGAGAGGGGTTTCATCCGAAAGGATTAGAGAAATACGCCCAGTTCTCACACAGGGTCAGGGCAGTGCCTGTTCCCACCAGCCAGACTGGAAAAAACATAATTTATGGGGAATTGGTAGAAGAGTCAAGGTATTTTTAACTCTTAATGGGCAATATTTGACCTTAGATTGAGCCTTACCCTGGATCTTCCTAATAAATTTAAAAAGCAAGTCCTGAATGAATCATACTCTTTCGAAGTAATTCAATTGCATCCCAGAACAAAAAGCATTGAATAGCTTTGTGAATATAAACATATCTAGTACCCCAAAAAAGGTAAAATTCACAGAGTCTAGCTTCAAATCAAATATTATTAGGCATACAGATGAGATCCAGGAACTCATAATGAAGAGAATAATTAATCAATCAAAACCAACCCAGAAGTGACACAGATGTTGGAATTAGCAGACAAGGATATTAAGACAGTTATTATTAACTGTATTCCAAATGTTCAAAAAATAAGTAGAGGCATGAAAAGTATAAAAATACCCAATCAAATTCTAGGGGTGAAACTACAATGTCTGAGACGAAAAACATACCAGACGGGATTAACTACAATTAGATATGGCAGAAAAAACGATTAGTGAACTTGAAGTCATAGCAATAGAAATACCTTAAAAAAGACAGAGAAAAAGACAAAGAATAAAAAGTAATGATAAAAGCTTTACAACACCTTTAAGGGTCCTAATATACATGTAATTGGAGTCCCCAAAGGGGAAGAGGAACAGAAAAAGTTTGAGGAAATAGTGGTCAAATTTTTCCAAATGAGATGCAAACTACAGACCCACAAGTCCAAGAAGCACAATGAAACCTAAGCATAAAAAGTTGGAGAGTATAGGAAGCCCATGATCTCTCAGAGTCCATGTGATGGATAGACATTTTGGGATATAGAAAAAAATCTGGGCTATATTTTTAACTGTAATCATAGCTTAGTCATAAAATTGACTTACCATATACTAGAAAATGTGTTAACTTCTACAGGCATTATTTCATTTAATTCTAAAAGTAACAATTTTAGGTTCATATGATATATCCCATATATAAAAGGAAAGTGAGGTTATAAAAATTAAATAATTTTCCTAAGATTGTATATCCCTTTACTGGGATCAAACATTAAGTCTGGTCTAAAGAAAACATTATAAAACTGATGATGTTTACACTTCCATTTAAAATTAATGTTTTTAAAGTAAATTCCTAAAAGTTGTAACTCATTAGCAAAGAGAAAAGTAAATGCTTTCAATAAACAGATTAAGTAAATGAAATCAACACAACGAGGTGTATGCAGTATGGAATGTGATGATAGTGATCTTGCCTTACCATTGATTAGTGTTTTAAAGTTTGGCCACATGCTGTATAACCATCTTTTCAATAGATTATCTCATTTGACATTCTTCACAGCTCCATGGTTGAGACTGTCAGGGAGGGGGAAATTTCCTCCTTACGCTTTGAGTTTTTTTGACCAGTCTAATAATTAAATTGACACAAGATAAATTAACAGGAGAAAAAAATAATTCATATGCACAAAAGTCTCATAGAAAGGCAACCCTGAGAGTGAACAAACCAGGCTGTTTATATATATAATTTTTTAGATAAAGAAACAATTATTGTGAAGACTTAACAAAACAAAGAGGCTTGTGCTTGGGACAGCAGACTAGTGGAGAAGTAATGAAGTTAGCCTTGAATTCCTTAACTCAAGTGAAAAGCATACTTTCCATCCTCATGGTACAGGGAGGATTCCTTCACATAGGAGATTTATTTCTCACTTTTAAGAGGAAAGAAGTGGAGTCAGAGTATCTTTATTTTTCACTGGGTTTTTCTCAAGGAACTTTATTTATTTATTTATTTATTTACTTTTTAACATCTTTATTGGAGTATAATTGCTTTACAATGGTGTGTTAGTTTCTGCATTATAACAAAGTGAATCAGTTATATGTATACATATGTTCCCATATCTCTTCCCTCTTGCGTCTCCCTCCCTCTACCCTCCCTATCCCACCCCTCTAAGTGGTCACAAACCACCGAGCTGATCTCCCTGTGCTATGCGGCTGCCTCCCGCTAGCTAGCTATTTTACATTTGGTAATGTATATATGTCCATGCCACTCTCACTTTGTCACAGCTTACCCTTCCCCCTCCCCATATCCTCAAGTCCATTCTCTAGTAGGTCTGTGTCTTTATTCCTGTCTTACCCCTAGGTTCTTCATGACTGTTTTTTTTCCCCTTAGATTCCATATATATGTGTTAGCATACGGTATTTGTTTTTCTTTCTGACTTACTTCACTCTGTATGACAGACTCTATGTCCATCCACCTCACTACAAATACCTCAATTTCGTTTCTTTTTATGGCTGAATACTGGACATATACCCTGAGAAAACCATAATTCAAAAAGAGTCATATACGAAAATGGTCATTGCAGCTCTATTTACAATAGCCAGGACATGGAAGCAAACTAAGTGTCCATCATCGGATGAATGGATAAAGAAGATGTAGCACATATATACAATGGAATATTACTCAGTCTCAAGTAACTTTAATTCAAAATAATCAATATGTCATTGAGGCATATTTTGGGGCAGCCTGCCCTGGGCCTCAACATGTCTGTTAAAACCGAGAGAAGTTAATGAACTTGCCCAAGGTCACCCCATCAGTTTAGTTTGGAAGCTGATATTAGATTTCCAGTCTTCTGATTTGTAACTGGGATTTATTTTGTTAAGAATATATTTTTAAATGACTAATAAAGATCTTGAATAAAGTTAGTGTTTCCTAATAATGAATCCAACACAACTGAAATACTTCAATTTAATTAGGAAGAATGTTAAAATGTAAAGGTAACTTTCAAAGCTAACAATCGTTGAAAGAGAGTGAGTCTCTCTTATTCTATAATTTTAAAAAACCCTCAAAAGTAAGCATTTCTCATAACTAATTTCCATATTTTGATGTTTTATCTATGCACATGAAAAATAACTCTTAAAAAGGCATTTTAAGGCAATAAAATATAGAACTTATATTAAATACTGTCCATTACATTGGAACTTGAAAAGAAAATTTTCAGTAAACATCATGCTTAATTATGAAATCTGCTAGAATGAACTGTCCAGAAATTATAGCCATTCTGTGGCTTTGCCAATCACAACAAGGGAACATTGTGCGATCACAACGTAAGTGAATTGCTGATGGCAGAATCAGTAACCATATAGGGACATGATTTAAACACCACATGGGAGAATAATTCATGGCAGTATCACACAATATAAAAAATGTTGGGCTTCCCTTGTGGCGCAGTGGTTGAGAGTCCGCCTGCCGATGCCGGGGGCACAGGTTCGTGCCCCAGTCTGGGAAGATCTCACATGCCGCGGAGCGGCTGGGTCTGTGAGCCATGGCCACTGACCCTGCGCGTCCGGAGCCTGTGCCCCGCAACGGGAGAGGACACAACAGTGAGAGGCCCGTGTACCACAAAAAAAAAAGTTTACAAATATCAACTGGTATCTATATGTGTCCAAGTAGCTAATTTCATTCTATTTGAGTAGATATTACTGGCAGCATCATGGCCACAGGCAAAAGTTTGAGCTATCCACATCTGGTAAATATCAACATTACTATCAGATTCCCCTCAGAAAATCAATTTTGCTTTGATTTGTTTGATTTTTCTAGCAATCTTCTCTATAAAATACTTTAAAAAATCATGGTTGGGTTTATTATAATTTTAAAGAAAGGCAGGTATTATAAATGTATGTATACACACATATATATTATACTATCTATTAATCATATTTTAAAATTTCATCCCAATGTTATTACAATGCCCTCCCTCTCCAATGATGTATGCGTTTTTTGGTAAGTATTGAATAAAATGCCAGAAAAAGGCAATGTGCATTGTATATTTAAAGTGTTAAACTTGAATGAAATGGGATGTATAGCTACAAAATCTTTGGACTCAAATTGCCTGACTTTGGAACATACAGAGTGTTTTATTCATTAAATGAAATAATTTTAAGTACCTGAAATATACTTAAGCATCTGATAAATTAGTTTTTACATTATTATCACTTTTGCAATGCAAGAACTAGATAAGAGAAGCCCAAGAAAAATTGTTCTTCCATTGATGTTACAAAGTAGTATATTACCTTGTAGCAAATTAGTGTCTGATACTAGTTGATAGAAAGAGATAAGCATAATAAATAAGCAAATGATTTAATCATTTACTTATTTTTCTATATTTTATTGAAGAACACTATCACACTGGGCTTTTCAAGAGAAAAGATTAACCAAATTATTCTTAAATATGTGAATGTCAAGACTGATTTGACGAGGAAGGGTTGTAGTAGCCAATAGTGGGTATTTCAATGGGCAACAGTGATATATAATTGCTTAAGACATAACTTGTGGAGGCAAATGCCATGACTTTGATAATTTACTTACTGATTAAAAGGATAATGTTAATGGTAATGTGTGACTGAAGATTCCAGAACTCAGTAGGGTAACTGATAAGCTGATAGGCCTAGTGCACATGAATGAAGATCTAATAGTAGATCTTCAGCTACAGCAATAATATGTCACAGCAAGATGCCTGATTTGGTCTCTACTTTGCTATGTATGTAAGGCTATTAATGTGAAGAAGAAAGAAGTTCAATGCCCTTGTCTTTTACAGAGATGTAGTGACAAGAAATACAGAAACAACAAAAGTGACAAATGCAGGATATTAGCCTTGAAGAGAGGCAAGTCTCTGCAACTTCCCAACTGTTCTTAAAGATTTAAGAAAGTGTTGATAAAGAAAATTCCATCTCAATGCTCACCTTTCCTCTACCCTTAGTGAAAGAGAAGAGTAACTAGAGTCTGCAGGGTCAATCATTTTGACCCAGAAAAAAGAGACTTCTGGATTTTTAAATAACAATAAATATTATAAAGAAAAAATTACACAAGTTGTTCACTGATAAGTGTAGCGCAGAGTTTGTAAACCTGTTAAATGCTAGGCTTTCCACACCTGTGTAATGGAATGATCCCAAATGATTACTGATTTGTAGCAGCTGCAAAAAATCACTACTGCCAGGAGATAAACTTGTTGTCAGGAAGAAAACCTTCTGCCAAACATCCTGTCTAAAAAACTGTATTAGATGATTTTTACAGTTGCCTACACTACTAAATCTAGCACTAAAAATCTGTTTTCCAATTTTTACTATTATTGTCCAGAATATTTTGAATCTTCAGGACTTCCATGAGTGAGTTGTCTTCTATAGACTATTTGTTGATTCTAAAGGATAAAAATTAACACATTTTTGGAGTTGTACAACTTTGTAATATGTTACCAAACATGTCCACAGGCAGATTGCTTGTTTTTTCTTCTCTTATCTCTCCAACAAGCATATAAGATTTAGAGTTAAATTTATGGCATTGTTTTTAAAATTTCAAAGCACTTTTAAGTGCCTTAAAATCAGGAAAATAAATGAGTGTGTGATAGATAAGAGGAGATCTCTAAACACTGAAGAATTCTTTAGTATAGTAGAAAGAACACTCTATATGGTGTCAGATCTCATGGGTTCAAGATTTATCTCTGCCAGTTAATAGCCTTATCAAAACCAAATTACTTAAACTCTGTGCTTCAACTACACCATTAACAATTTGAGAAAAATAATAACTTTCTTAGCTATTTTAAAATGTTGTAGGCTTTAAATAAACAAGAAAGTGATGGGAAAAAAGCTCATTCTGTTCTCATCTGGCAAAAGTCAAAGAAATTTTGATAAATAATTCAAGTTTCTAAAGAAAATAAAATCTTTCATATCATTTGAGTCTATGTTGCCTAACTTCCTGCCTTGCGAGGCTACTTCCGTGATAAAAGCAATGCACAATTTGTGAATATTTATTTGCAAGCTAGTCCAAGCCAAAATGATTTCTCACCTGTAATACTGCAACGGACTCGTAAAAGCGCCCTCCACTTTTATACATGTATCCTGCCTAAGATGCATCATAAACAGGGTAGCAACCTAATTTAGATCTTGCTAATGGTCTGCTCAAAACCCTGCATTGGGGCTTCCCTGGTGGCGCAGTGGTTGAGAGTCCACCTGCCGATGCAGGGGACACGGGTTCGTGCCCCGGTCCGGGAAGATCCCACACGCCGCGGAACGACTAGGCCTGTGAGGCATGGCCGCTGAGCTTGCGCGTCCGGAGCCTGTGCTCCGCAATGGGAGAGGCCACAACAGTGAGAGGCCCGCGTACTGCAAAAAACAAAACAAAAAAACCCTGCATTGCTTAACCATTTACTCCGAGTAAAAGCAAAGATCTTTAATTGTCCCCAGGTTACATCCTTGACTTCATTTTCTTCTACTCTTCCCCTTGCTCTCTGCATTCCGGCCTGTAGAACCTCTTTGCTGGTCTTGAAATACACCAGACTGGATCTCAACTATGGGTCTCTGCTCTTGGTATTCCCTCTGCTGGAACATTTTCCCCTTAGAAATTTATATAAATTACCCCTCACCTCCTTAAAACCTTTGCTCAAATAACACCTTTCCACTTAAGCCTACCCCAACGGTCCTTTAAAGCCTTCAATTTATTTCCTTGCCCCCATCCCTCACATATATATATATATATATATATATATTTATTTATTTTTATTTTGTTACAGATGACATTTATCTATTTATTGTGTTTGTAGTTTATTGCCTATCATGCACATTAATATGTCAGTTCTATTAGGGCATAGATCTTAGTCTGTTTTGTTCATTGATATAATCCAAATGATTGTTGATGTGTTTAAAAAATGAAGTAATTAAAAGACAATATTTTTATTCTTAGCATATTATTTTGTTTACTTGTTTGATTAATAATTTTCACATATATTTTTTATTTAGTTTCAGAAAAGCACAAATACAACCATAATAAGGTACAGATTCTTATCTCAAAATCAATTTAGGTAATATTTATACAAATCTGTTCCCAGAATACCTGTTTAGCTTAATGGTACTTGTAAGAAATGCAGATATCTAGAGCATATTCAGTCCTACCAATTCTCTGGGCATTAAACTCTAGAATTTGCATTTTAACAAATTTTTTTTTCTGTATAGGTTTTTCACCCCCTTAGTTAAATTTATTCTGAGGTATTTTATTCTTTTTTATGCAGATTTATAAGATTGTTTTCTTCATTTCTCCTTCTGACAGTTCATTATTAGGGTATAGAAATGCAACAGATTTCTTTCTTTTTTTAATTTTTAAATTTTATTTTATTTATTTTTTTATACAGCAGGTTCTTATTAGTCATTAATTTTATACATATCAGTGTATACATGTCAATCCCAATAACCAACTTCATCACCCCAACCCCCCACCACTTTCCCCGCTTGGTGTCCATACGTTTGTTCTCTAGATCTATGTCTCAATTTCTACCCTGCAAACCAGTTCATCTGTACCATTTTCCCAGGTTCCACATATATGAGTTAATATACGATATTTATTTTTTATCTTTCTGACTTACTTCACTCTGTATGACAGTCTCTAGATCCATCAACACATCAACAAATGGCCCAATTTCATACCTTTTTATGGCTGAGTAATATTCCATCATATATATGTACCACATCATCTTTATCCATTCGTCTGTCAGTGGGCATTTAGGTTGCTTCTATGACCTGGCTATTGTAAACAGTGCTGCAATAAACATTGGGGTGCATGTGTATTTTTGAATTATAGTTTTCTCTGGGTATATGCCCAGAACTGGGATTTCTGGATCATATGGTAATTCTATTTTTAGTTTTTTTAAGGAATCTCCATACTGTCCTCCATGATGGCTGTATCAATTTACATTCCCACCAACAGTGGAAGAGGGTTCCTTTTTCTCCACACCCTCTCCAGCATTTGTTGTTTGTAGATTTTCTGATGATGCCCATTCTAGCTGGTGTGAGGTGATCCCTCATTGTAGTTTTGATTTGCATTTCTCTAATAATTAGTGATGTTGAGCAGCTTTCATGTGCTTCTTGGCCCTTTGTATGTCTTCTTTGGATAAATGTCTATTTAGGTCTTCTGCCCATTTTTGGATTGGGTTGTTTGTTTTTTTTAATATTAAGCTGCATGAACTGTTTATATATTTTGGAGATTAATCCTTTGTCCATTGATTCATTAGCAAATATTTTCTCCCATTCTGAGGGTTGTCTTTTCATCTTGTTTATGGTTTCCTTTGCTGTGCAAAAGCTTTGAAGTTTCATTAAGTCCTCTAGGAGATGGATCAAAAAAGATCTTGCTGTGATTTATGTCAAAGAAGTGTTCTTCCTGTTTTCCTCTAAGAGTTTTACAGTGTCCGGTCTTACATTTAGGTCTCTAATCCATATTGAGTTTATTTTTGTGTATGGTGTTGGGGAGTGTTCTAATTTCATTCTTTTACATGTAGCTGTCTAATTTTCCCAGCACCACTTATTGAAGAGACTGTCTTTTCTCCATTGTATGTTTTTGCCTCCTTTTTCATAGATTAGTTGACCATAGGTGTGTGGGTTCATCTCTGGCTTTCTATCTTGTTCCATAGATCTATGTTTCTGTTTTTGTGCCAGTACCATATTGTCTTGATTATTGTAGCTTTGTAGTATAATCTGAAGTCAGGGAGTCTGATTCCTCCAGCTCTGTTTTTTTCCCTCAAGACTACTTTGGCTATTCGGGGTCTTTTGTGTCTCCATACAAATTTTAAGATTTTTTTGTTCTAGTTCTGTAAAAAATGCCATTAGTAATTTGATAGGGATTGCATTGAATCTGTAGATTGTTTTGGGTAGTAGAGTCATTTTCACAATATTGATTCTTCCAATCCAAGAGCATGGTATATCTCTCCATCTGTTGGTATCATCTTTAATTTCTTTCATCAGTGTCTTATAGTTTTCTGCATACAGGTCTTTTCTCTCCCTAAGTAGGTTTATTCCTAGGCATTTTATTCTCTTTGTTGCAATGATAAATGGGAGTGTTTCCTTATTTTCTCTTTCAGATTTTTCATCATTAATATGTAGGAATGCAAGAGATTTCTGTGCATTAATTTTGTATCCTGCTACTTTACCAAATTCATTGATTAACTCTAGTAGTTTTCTGGTAGCATCTTTAGGATTCTCTATGTATAGTATCATGTCATCTGCAAACAGTGACAGCTTTACTTCTTCTTTTCTGATTTGGATTCCTTTTACTTCTTTTTCTTCTCTGATTGCTGTGACTAAAACTTCCAAAACTGTGTTGAATAATAGTGGTGAGAGTGGACATCCTTGTCTTCTTCCTGATCTTAGAGGAAATGCTTTCCATTTTTCACCATTGAGAATGATGTTTGCTGTGGTTTTGTCTACAGGCTACAGGATTGTAGTTCTTCTTTCTTCTGTTGTCTGCCCTCTGTTGGATGAGGCTATCTCTAACCACTTTTTCAAGGAGTATATTGTGCATCAAATTTTGAGACTCCAAGAACTAATGTGATAACTTTCAAACAAATGCTTACCTCATAGAAATATATTTTAAAATATAGCCTGGTTTGCAGTATGCTATGTGCACATAGAATATTCACCAAGAGGGGCATAATCTCTGCAATAAAAGAAAATTTAAATTTACAAAGATTGAAATATTAAAAAGTTATCTGATCAGAACATTATGAAGTTAGGAATAAGTAGCAATAGAATATCTAGAAATCCTCACATTTTTAGAAATTTAAAAATACCTTCTAATACATAAAAATACCTTTAGGCCAAAAATAAATCATGAGAGAAATTAGCAAAATATATCAAATTGAATAACAATAAAAATGTAGCATATTAAAATTTGTGAGAAACAGTTTAATGACTGTCAAGAAGAAAAGTTATCACTTTGAGTGCTTATGTTAGAAAAAAGAAAGGCTTAAATTTAATTATCTAAACTACCTTAAGAAACTAGACTTTTTAAAAAAAAAGTACAGTTACCATCGAAGTAGTAGAAGAAAATATACAAAAAAGATAAAAGCCGAAATGAATAAAATAGAAAATAATCAACAGAATTACCCACTAAAATTGTTTCTTTGTAAAGATTACTAAGTTAATAAACCCTTAGCAAAACTTATCAAAAAATAAGAGAAAACACAAATTACTGATAAACACAATTTTAGAAGGTTATCACCAATCTCCCCAGGTTGTTAAAAGGATAATAAGGGAATAATATGAATAGACTTATACCAATCATTTCGACAATTTACATAAAATAGACATTAAAACAAACAAACAATAACAAAAAAAAACATAACTTGCCAAAGCAGACACAAGAAAAAATAGAATTTCCAAATGCCCAATCATAAGTAAATCAAATAAACTAAATTTTTAATCAAAACCTTTCCAAAAAGAAAACTTCAGGTTCTTGTGGCTAAATTAGTCAACTTTTCAAACATTTATTAAAAAAAAATAATCTAACACAAATGTCTTTAGAAAAATGAAGGGAAAACTTTTCCTAGTATATCCACAATAGCAAAGCATGACAAATTAATTATAGGAATTAGGAAACTGCACACCAATATCCTTGATAAACCTTAAGACAATGCTAGCAAATCTAACCCAGTAATATAGAAAGAGTATAAATGCATTATGATAAAATGGAGTTTATCTTAGGAACACTAGTTTGGTTTAACACTAGAATATCAGTCAATATAATTCACCATATTCAATGAATAAAAAAGAAAATGTATACAATCAACTCTACAGATGCAAATCAAATATTCAGAAGTAGAGACTTTTTTTAAAGAAATAGACGTTTTCTTAGGAATTAGAACTATAAAATAACTTTTTATTTATACATAAGGGCATCCACAGTGATTATAAACAAAGCAATTTAATTGCAAATTTGGCATAAAAGATAAACTGGAGTAATTGAGAAGTGAGAAAACAAACGTGTTCATGATGAATTTCCAAATACAGACAATCAAGAGTTTTTCCACAACTCACACTAAAGTCAAGGAGCTACTATTTTGGGGACTTCCTTGGTTCTCCGGTGGTTAAGACTCAGTGCTTCCACTGCAGGGGGCATGGAGATCTCACATGCAGCGTGGTGCAGCCAAAAAAAAAAAAAAAAAAAAAAAAAACAAGCAAAAAGAAAAAAAAGAAGAAAAAATTAAAAATTAAAGGAGGGAACTATTTTTAAGTTAACCTGGATGTTTTGAAGGTACCTTTAAGGCAAAGGGGGAAAAAAAGAGAGAGAGAGAGAACCAAAGAGAACCACAAATTAATGTGTGTCTTAGAATTTCCTGGGAATGTTTGTTTGTTTGTTTTCGGTTTTGTTTTGCTTTCAATTCGAATCTGCTAATTCTCTGGAAACTAAAAAAATGACATGATTCTTCAAAGAATTAAGATAAGAAGTGACAATTTTGTAGAAATAATTCAAAGAAACTTAGTGTCTAACTTTGTACACCATATTCTTTTTTTTTTTTTTTTTGTGGTACATTGGCCTCTCATTGTTGTGGCCTCTCCCATTGCAGACCACAGGCTCCGGACACGCAGGCTCAGCAGCCATGGCTCATAGGCCCAGCTGCTCCATGGCATGTGGGATCCTCCCGGACTGGGGCACGAGCCCGTGTCCCCTGCATCAGCAGGTGGACTCTCAACCACTGCACCACCAGGGAAACCCTGTACACCATATTCTTCCTCCAAGTATTATCTTGCCAATTTTCCTGTTCCATATTCTCTCCTACATTTACCAAAATATATTTAAAGGTTCATTAGGAAACTGGAAATTATAGTAAGTCTTTTAGGTTTTAAAATAAGTGATTATGTGACAAAGTTATGTCAGAGAAATATATTACTGTACATAGTTAAACAAAATAGCAGAGAATTTTCAATTTCTATTTATGAGAAATGAGGTAGCAAAGGGGATTTTAGGCCATATCCATGAGGGTTGAGTAGGCATCCTTCTATTTTTAAAAAGGAGGGTTTTCTATGGGTTTTATGTATTTGGTTTTCTAGTTGTATTTTACTTAAGCAAAATATACCTAATATCTATTTTATCATAGGTAAGTGACACAACCAACCTGTGCCTTGGTTTCTGAATCTGGAAAGAGTGATAATAACATCACTGAGTTGGAATGAAATGTGAGTATGCATATAAAATATTTGACGTTATTTTACACAAAAAATTTGAGATACTAATATATTTTAAAATTTCAAAACCTCTATTCCCTAGTATATTGCATGAGAAAAATATTTTAAGAAGGAGATAAAATTATTTTGATACTCTGAAATTAAAGCCTTGTATTTGGGTCATTAAAAGCACTTGAAGTATTCTAAAATTTTTAGAAGTTTATTTAAATTAAAAATGATGTATTAGAATAATGGACTTTCTGACAACCTGAGTATTGTTAAAGAAATGAATTACAGCAGTCTTAAATGCAGAAAAGGGAATAAAAAAAATATCATTAGTAAAGTTTACAGGGCAAAACCCAGCAGGACATATTTTTAGTCCTAATACTTTTGGAGTCAGTAACACCAAGGAATATAGAGCACTTGATAAATCACAAGGTGTGTAAAATTAATGACTCACAAAAAGGCTTAAATCTTCAACTCATTTTAAAAAATCTGTCATTAACATGAAAAATGCAAGGAAAGTGGATAGCTTGGAAGGCAGGAAGACCTTGTTGAATCACTTATTGATAAATAGAAGATAACAAAGTACTTGGCTCATATTGAAATGAATGTAAACAAGCAGGATGCATAACTTACATTCCAGAGGAAATTAGAAAATCTGCTTACTCTGTTGAGTTGTATTTTTAAAACCAAGGAAGTGGAATGATTTATTAAAGTGGAACTGGGTGAAGGAGACAATAAACAATAAAAGATTTAAAAAGTGAATATAATTATGAGAGATTAATATGGTAATTCCAAATCAATACTTAGGTTTTTAATTAAAATGGCATAAATTTTAGCAGCCCAGTGGTAGCTTCTATTTTCCTCTAAAATGATAACACCAAATGAGAGAAAGACAAAGACTTAAAATGTCAAAAGCTAGGACTGAGGAAAACCATAGTAGCAGAATATATGAAGCATTCAAATTTATAAGATGTATATGTTATCACAGAGAGCTCTTAAATTGCTTTTAATTTTTTTTATTTGTTTTTCTTTCTGTTGTTCTGATTGGACAATTTCCAATCAGATCACTTATGAGTTCTTCTGTATCACTTTATCTGCAGGGGTAGCAATACTCATATAGAGTATGTTATAGACTTTAAAACAAAAAATAGACTTTAAAACAAAGACTATTTAAAAAGACAAAGAAGAGTATTTTATAATGATAAACAAATCAATACAAGAAGATATTACCATATATGCATTCAATACAGAAGCATATTAATATATAAAGCAAAGCTAACAGACATAAAAGGAAGAAATTGATAATAAAGCAATAATAGTAGAGAACTTTAACACCCCACCTACATCAATGGACAGATCATCCAGACAGAAAATCAATAAGGCAACAGTGGGCTTAAATGACACGACAGGCCAGTTGGACTTAATAGATATCTATAGGACATTATATCCAGAAGTAGCAAAATATGCACTCTTTTTAAGTGCACAGGAATGTTCTCAAAAATAGATCACATTCAGGCTTCCGTGGTGGTGCAGTGGTTGAGAGTCCGCCTGCCGATGCAGGGGACATGGGTTTGTGTCCCGGTCTAGGAAGATCCCACATGCGGCTGGGCCCGTGAGCCATGGTTGCTGAGCCAGGGCATCTGGAGCCTGTGCTCCACAATGGGAGAGGCCTGCATAATGCAAAAAAAAAAAAAAAAGAAAAAAAGAAAAAGCCCAGAAAGCAAGTCTCAACAAATGTAAGGAGATAGGAATTATATCTAGCATTCTTCTGAAACTAGAAATCAACAAAAAGAAAAATATGAAAAGCAGAAACGTGAAGATTAAAAAACATGATACTAAAAAACTAATGGGTCAGTGAAGAAATTAAAGAAGAAATTTTAAAAAAACTTACGACAAATGAAAATGAAAACACAACACTCCAAAATCTATGGGATGCAGTAAAATCAGTTCTAAAAGGGAAGTTTATAGCAATACAGGCATACCTCAAGAAAAATCTCAAATAAACAACTTAACCTACAACTTAAGATAATTAGAAAAATGAACAAGCAAAGGCCAAAGTCAGCAGAAGGAAGGAAATAATAAAGATCAGAGAGGAAATACATAAAATAGAGATCAAAACAAAACAAAAAAACAGTAGAAAAGATCAATGAAACCAAGAGCTGTTTTTTTGAAATGATAAACAAAACTCATAAACATTTAGCCAGGCTCACCAAGAAGAAAAGAGAGGACCCAAATAAACAAAAAAAGAAACGAAAGAGGAGAAACAACAACCAATACACAGAGATACACCAAATTATAAGGGGATACTACTAACAGTTACATTCCAATAAATTGGACAACTTAGAAGAAATAGACAAACTTCTAGAAACATACAACCTGCCAAGCCTGGATCAAGAAGAAACAGACAATTTGAACGAACTGATCACTAGCAATGAACTTAAATACGTAATAAAACAACAACAACAAACCTCCCAGCAAATAAAATTCAAGGGCCAAACGGCTTTACAGGGGAATTCTACTAAATGTAAAAGAAGAACTAATACCTATTATTCTCAAACTTTTCCAAAAATTGAACAGAATGGAACACTCTCAAATTCATTCTACAAGACCACAATTACCCTGATATCAAAACCAGCCAAAGACACTACAAGAAAAAGAAAATTATAGGCCAATATCTTTGATGAATATAGATGCAAAAATCCTCAACTAAGTATTAGCAAACCCAAGCCAACAATACATAAAAAGGATCATATACCATGATCAACTTTCATTTATTCCAGGGTCCCAAGAATGGATCAACATTTGCAAATCAATGTGATACACCACGTTAACAAAAGGAAGGAAAATATCACATGATCATCTCAATAGGCATAGAGAAAGCATTTGGCAAAATTCAACATCCATGCATGATAAAAAACTATCATCAAAGTTGATATAGAGGGAACATATCTCAGCACAATAAAGGCCATTTCTGACAAACCCTCAGACAACATCATACTGAATGGTGAAAAGCTGAAAGACTTTCCTTTAAGTTCAGGAACAGGACAAGGATGCCCACTCTCATCCTTTCTACTACACACAGTATTGGAAGACCTAGACACAGAAATCGGACAAAACAAAGAATTAGAAGGTATCCAAATTGAAAGGGAAGTGGTAAAACTGGCACTATTTGTAGATGAAACAATACTTTAGAAAACACTAAAGTGTACACCAGAAAGCTACTAGAACTAATAAATGAATTCAGCAAAGTTGCAGGATGCAAGATTAATATACAGAAATCTGTTGTGTTTCTATACAATAAAATGTTTTAACATTTTCTTTTCTGAATAATATCAGAAAGAAAAAGCTTTTAAAAATCCCATTTTAAATTACATCAAACAGAATAAAACACCTAGGAATAAACTTAACCACACAGGTGGTTAAGTTTCATCTATACTATGAAAACTATAAAACATTGATGAAGGAAATTGATGATAAAAATAAGTGTAAAGATATTTATATGCTGTTGGATTGGAAGAATTAATATTGTTTAAATGGCCATACTACCCAAAACAATCTACACATTTAAGGCAATCCCTATCAAGTTATCCATTACATTTTTCACAGAACTAGAGCAAATAATCCTAAAATTCATATGGGACCAGTAATCAAAACAGCATAGTACTGGTGCAAAACCAGACACATAGATCAATGGAACAGAATAGAGAGCCCAGAAATAAACCTATGCACCTATGAGCAATTAATCTACAACAAAGGAGGCATAAATATACAAAGGAGAAAAGACAGTCCCTTAAAGAATTAGTGCTGGGAAAAGTAGATAGATACATATAAAAGAATGAGATTAGAACATTCCCTCACACCATGAACAAAAATAAACTTAAAATGGATTAAAGACCTAAATGTAAGAACAGAAACCATAAAATTCCTAGAAGAGGACATAGGCAGAACAGTCTTTGACATAAATCATAGAAATATTTTTTGGGTCACTCTCCTAAAGAAAAAGAAAAAGAAAAGCAAAAATAAACAAATGGAAAGTAATTAAACCTAAAAGCTTTAGCACAGTGAAGGAAACCATTGACAAAGCAAAACATAACCTATGGAATGTGAGAAAATATTTGCAAATTTGCAAGGAATTAATATCCAAAATATATAAACAACTCATACAACACAATATCAAAATACAAACAGCCCAATCCAAAAAAATAGGCTGAAGATGAATAGACATTTTTCCAAAGAAGACATAGAAATTGCTAACAGGCAAAAGAAAAGATATTCAACATTGCTAATTATTAGAGAAATACAGATCAAATCAGCAAGAAGATATCATCTCACACCTGTCAGAATGGCTATCATCAAAAAGTTTACAAATAACAAATGTTGGAGAGGATTTGGAGAAAAGTGAACATTTTACTGTGTTGGTGGGAATGTAAATTGGTGCAGCCACTATGGGAAATAGTATGAGCTTTCCTCAAAAAAAGTACAAACAGAATTATCATATGATCCAAACATTCTACTCCTGTGTATGTATCCAGAAAAAAAATGAAAACAATAATTCAAAAAGATACATGCACCCCAATGTTCATAGCAATGTTATTTACAATAGTCAAGATATGGAAACAACCCAAGTGCCCATCAACAGACAAAAGAATTAATATGTGGTGTGTGTATGTGTGTATATAATGGTATATATATTATATACGTGGAATAGTAAGCCATAAAAAAATGAAATTCTTTCACTTGCTGCAATGTGGATGAACCTAAAGAATAGTATGCTTAGTGAAATAAGTGGTATCTAAAAAATAATACAAATAAATGTATATGCAAAACAGAATGAGACTCACAGATGTAGAAAACAAACTAGTGGTTATCAAAGGGGAGAGGGAAGGGGGAAGGGGCAAATTAGGTGTATGAGATTAAGAGATGTAAACTACTATATAAAATAGATAAGCAACAAGGATATACTTCATAGCATAGGTAATTATGACCATTATCTTGTAATAACTTTGGAATATAATCTGTAAAAATACTGAATCACTATCCTGTACACCTGAAACTAATATAATATTATAAAACAACTATACATCAAAAAATTATAAGATATACAAACTAAATTTTGAAAAACTTACCTAGGCTTCACTTCATGTAAAGAAGACCATATAAAACAAGGAAACAGTTCTCTTCCACTCTACCTCCTCATTGTCTTTCCTTTGACTGAGAGACTCAAATTAGGATGTAAAACTACCCTGCCCAAGAAAATAGCAACAAACAATACATACAAACTCAACAAACAAATTCAAATCCAGTCAGGAATCATTCAGTTCCACAGATATTACATTTGATCTTGTGTATTACTGTTTTCTTGAACTTTACTTTTCTGTCATTCATTTTATGAACGTAGTGGAGAAATATTATATTCAAGATACTCAGTTCCACATAGTAGGTAGAATGAATCCTAAAATTGGTGCACACTGTATTACAGTTCCTCTACCCCTAATGGTTCCAGAACCTGATTGCCTATTAGGATCACCTTCTGAACTCTGAAAGAAAAATCAGATGATGAGCTAATTGGATGCACAGATAAATCAGAACCTTGGGGGTTAAATCGTTCATGTTTTTTGTTTTTCCTTACTTCCTTGTGTTTTTTTCTTTCTCTTTTAATGTTCCAGGGATTATGATGCCCAAGAAAGTTTGGAAGCCACTGTTCTCTCCCTCCATTGTACTTAGCATTCTGTATGCATGAAACATTCTGGAAGACTTTGTCTTCAATAACCACTTGTTGATTTCTTTCCTATTCTTTATTACTCTATAGCAAACATGGTACTTAGATTACTGATAAATATGTAAACACAACTAGTCAAAATCCAAAATCATTATCTATGCTGTTCCTCATCTTCTGAACATTTTTTTCCCTTTTCCTTTTTTTCTGTTTTGAGAAATTTTACCAACTTTTCTCCATCCTTCTTTTTTTAGGGAGAAATGTGAGGGAATCCTAGCCTCTTCTTAAATTTAAAGAGTTCTGGTCATTCTCTTTGATAAGTCTGTTATAAATCTGTCAACTCTTATTTCCAGGATGCTTACTTTTCACCCAATATATTGTGAACATGGCCTAATCGGTTTCCTTGTCTCAAGTTTCCATAGTCCCTTCTTTACCTAAAACCTATAGCAAATGGTTACTAGATGATATTTCTGACATGCTACCTTGAGTTGATTGCTCTGATATTTAGAATTTTAAAAAACTCCTCATAATCTTCAGGACAAAATTCATCCTTTTTGTTTCCTAAGATGGGAAGCAACATAAGCTACAGGCTTTCTCCTGTCCTAATCAACACTCTAGAAAGTACAAAGACAAGAGAGAATTATGGATAAGAGAAATGAACTAAAAAGTCCTGAGAAATATTTGGGGAGGCTGAAAACTAAGGTGAACTGCTAGGGATCTCTATATCCTTCTGTGGAGAGCTACAGCCTAGGGCTAACCTTCGCTAGAGGTTTTAGAGGGAGCATAGATGGGAGGAAAGGTTTTAAGGTTTGCTCTTACCTTCTCCCCCATTGCTATGGAACAAGTACTGCCCCATCTCTGCACTGTTGAGACCCCAGTGTCACTGAAGTTATTTAAGGTAAGAAAAACTTATTGAGGATTTGGTGAAACTGGTGTGGGAAGATCACTTGCTCTCTGGGATTCACTTCTCTACTACTCTCCCTCTCCAACATCTGCTATCCCACCAATTTGGTTGGTGGATTACAAATTAAGGAAACTACTCTTCCTGAAGCTGCCTGTTTCTAACAGTATAAATTCCTATCTTAAATTATCTGGTGGAATGACTGTGGAGTCATTAGTCCACTACTGGAGTGGACTAGTGGAGTGGTCACAGCAGTTAAGCTCTTCAGCACTCCTCTCAATTCTCCTTATCAAAGAGACTTATCAAAGAGAATGATCAGAACTCTTTAAATTTAAGAAGAGGCTAGGATTCCCCAATGATATCCCTCAAAAAAAGAGGTTGAAGAAAAGTTGGTAAAATTTCCCAAAATAGGAAAAATGGAAAAGGAGAAAAAAATTGTTCAGAAGATGAGGAACAGCATAGGTAATGATTTTGTTTTTTGATTAGTTGTGTTTATATATTATCAGTAATCTAAGACACCTGGAGGATACACACATTGGTCATACCTGAAACATTACTTCAAGAGAAATTAAAAAATCAGAGGTCAAAAGACTAGGTGATGGAAGAGTAAAACCAATCTAAAAGAAAGAGGACATGAACAAAATATATCAACTGCAAAAGAATCAATGATATAGATAAATCAGTAATTTAAAACAAAAAACATTGATATATTTAACTAATTATGAAATATATTTACAATATATGTGCATGAAGTTATTTAAAAAGTAACAATTGCAAATATTTGATATGAGAAATAGAAGTAAATACCACAGTATACGTATTAGATGACAGAATGAATAAGTTGTGTAACAAATTAGTTGTTTCAAACTAAGCCATATATCAAATAATTCTACTAGAAGGCAGAAAAAAATGAGTAAGAGTTGGAAACTTAAGATAAAAAAAAATGTTTTTCCCCTCTGATACCGACATGGAATACAAATTACTTTTGAACACATGAAGAACGTTTAAAAATAGAACTTCTATCAAGCTACAAAAGTAGTCTCAATTAATTCCAAAAGATGAATGCCACCAGAATATTTTTTCTTACCACAGTGAAATAATATATGATATTATACCAAGGAGAGCTAAACATATTCTTACATGTTTAGAAAGTAATATATTACTAAACAAACTTTAGGTTCTAAATAAATTAGAAAATAAGTTATATAACACATAGAATTAACAGGTAGTGAAAATATTACAATTAAAAAAGCAAATACAGTTCTTAGAGAGAATTTTATAGCTTTACATGTATTTTTCAGGAAAAGAGTAAAGTAACAAGCAAACTAGTTAAGCAAACAAGCTTAGCATTTACCTCAGGAATTTGGAAAAAGCACAAACAAAAAAGCAAATAAAGGGAATAATAAAACAAAGTGCAAAAGTCAGTGAAACAGAGAACGTGAGCAGTACTAAAGAACATTTTTTTTTAAAGAACTAATTTTTTTAAGCAATCAATACAGGGCACACGATTTTAGCTAGAAGGATCAAAGAAAAAAGAGTGAAAAAATAAAAATGAACATAATAGGTAATAAAAAATTTTGAGTAAGTGCAGATACAAAGAAAATGTAAAATTACCATGTTTTTAAAATAACTATATAGATGAAACAAGATATCATATAACAAAATTCTGAACTGGTCATATAAAATTTACTGGAAGAAATGTGAATAATAGTAAAGAACACTGTTACATGTTTTTATTATTACCATGTTCTAATAAATTTTTAGTGAACAGTTACTTGCCACCTTATTCAGTTTGCTCCAGAATAAAGAAAAAATGGTGAGAAAGTAAACATTTTTAAAAGTTTATAACATTAAATGTAAAATATTAAATTAAGTATTGGCAAATATTAAATAATACATCTTGATCAAGAAGTTTTTTTCTTAAGATGACAAGGAGAGTTAAATCTCCAAAAGTGTATTATTGTATATTTCACCATATTAATATTCAAAGGTATGGTTGCCTCAATTATCAAAAAAAGTGTTTGGAAAATTTAGCACCCATTTATGATTATTTTTTTTAGAAAACTGAAATGTAGAGTAAACTCTTAGCTTGGTTAATTTTATATATCCCCAAACAATTGAGACCTTCATATTTGAAGTTGAGTTATGTATTTATTCTTGGGAATAAAACAAATATCCTTATAAATATCACTACTGTTAAATTTAGGACTAAAGATCCTGGCCAATGTTACAAAGAAAGAAAAAGAAAAATGTCATGTAAGGATTTAAAAAGTAAAACTCATATTTTCAGATGATAAGATCATATATTGATACTTCAGATAACCTTTGGAATCAACCTGCAAATTATAAGAATTAATAAGTAAGGCTAGGAAAGTTACTGTATATAAGATTTATTTATCAATCTTGTTAGCATATTTCTATATAAACAATAAAACAATAAATGATAGAATATAATAAATATTAAGATTCCTTTCAAATAACAACTAAAACAACCAATTCTTTATAAAATATACAGGAATGAACTTAACCCTAAAGATACAAGCCTTATGTACAGAATTGGAATATTTTAATAAAATTTTTGGAAGATATTTCATTCTCTTGGATGAGAAAATGATATTATAAAGGTGTCAATTATCCCCAGCCCCTAATATTCCACATCTGTTCCACAAGCAAAATACATTCACTCCAACTCTAGGTCCCCAAAAAGAACCCCATGACAAGATCAGCTCAAGTTCAAATCTTTTCATCTAAATCTAAATCTCATCATCTAAGTTCTCTAACCCATTTTGGAGGAGTCTTTGTGTTTAATGCATTCTGGGGCACAATATTTAAAAAGCTTTGAACCTGTGTAACTAAATATTTGCCCCCAAAGCTTCAACATATATTGGTGTAACAGGTGTGGGATAACAGTAAAAGACATTCTGGTTTAAAAAGTGGGAAGATAGAAGGTAAAAGAGTCACCAGTCCAAAGCAGGTTTTGAAATCCAGTCAAGTAAACTCAGCTGGAGTTCCTTCATTAGGTTTCAAGGGCTTGGAATAATCTTTCTCTGTGTCTTTTAGCTCCATCCTCTTGGCTTTTCTTTTTCCCTTCTGGACTCTTGGCTCTATCTGCTGCATCATTCTTCCTTGTCCATGAATAACAACAACTATTTGCAACTGAGTAGTTTTATCAGCCTGCTTCCTGCCAGTAGATTTTAGAAACCCAACAGCCCCCTTTTATTTTGTACTCTTTCCCCCCCTTTAATTTCAAGCTGGCAGTGTTTCTACTGATGAAAACTTCACAAAATTTTGCAGTTTTTTGTCTAAACTTCACCAAATTCCAATTCATTAAATAAAAGCCACACCCACAAATCTTTTGGGGATAATCCTTTCTTTAACTTGAACTACTGAGATGGCTGAGGAATAATGACCTTAAGTTAGAGGAGGTCCTCTGGTTGAAATGAGAAGATCTGTGAAACACAACCTTAATTTCTTGAATGAGCCTTTCTGCCACTGTACAGACTGATTTTATGACCTTTTTGAGTTTTTAGAAAAATGTTGTACAGTCACACCTTCATTTATTTCTCTATAACATTTAAAGCAACCACTTAATTTTAGCATTTCACCATATGGATAGACTGAAAATCTTAAATTATCACATGCTGGTTTGCCTTTTGTTTAACAGTTCCTCCTTCTATTTATCTCTATTTTTTCATATTTTATATGAGCAAAAAAAAAAAAAAAAAAAAACTAAGCCACACCTTTAACGTTTTAGTTAGAAATCTCCTCAGGTCAATATTTATTATAATTTATCACATATAAGTTCTGCCTTCCACATAAACATAGTAGACAATTTCCCCGAGCTTTTTTTTTTTTTTAACCACATAACAGAGATCCCCTGTCTTCTAGTTTCCAATCCTTACTTCCTTACTTCCTTTTGAGCCCTTGTTAACCATGTCCCTTCAGATTTCTACTAACAGTCTATATCCAGTGATTTAGGATTTCTCAAAGGCGATTTCGTATTTCTTCTTCATGCTTTTCCTGCCCTTCCTTCTAATTCACTGGTAGTATCTTTAAAATACATACTCCTACTAACAGTTTGTTCAAGACGATCTAGGATTTTCTTATGGTCCTCAAAAATTTTCCATTTCCCACCCACTACCCAATTCCAAATCCCTACTTACATATTCAAAGTCCTTTTTTTAGTATAAAATAACAGAATCATGAGAGGGATACCTCATCATATTCACAAGTTTTTCCAGGAGATAAAGGGTGAGGTACATTGAAGGTTATCTTAGAATTATGCCTCTACAATTCCCAAAAGGATAATAGAGATCTTCTTCAACCTACAGTGCGGTTGTATGTCCAAAATCCCATCATAAGTTGAAACTATTGTTTGTCAAAAATGAATTTAATAACCTAACCTGCCAAACATCACTGCCTAGTCTAGACTACTTTAAATATGCTCAGAATATTTACATTAGCCTACTCTCAGGAAAAATGATCTAATGCGAACCTTATTTTATAATAAAGTGTTGAATATTTCCTGTAATTTATTAAATACTGTACTGAAAGTGAAAAACAGAATGGTTGTAAGTGTTTAGGTGGTTTATCCCCCTGATCGAATGGCTGGCTGGAAGCTGTGGCTCACTGCAGCTGCCCAGCTTCATGAGAGAGTATCACTGCTAGCCTGGGAAAAAATCAAAATTTAAAATCCATAGTACAGTTTCAACTGACTGTGTATCATATTGGTACCAATGTAGTCGAAAAATCTTAAGTCAAAACATTGTAAGTCGGGGAGGACAGTCTATAATGAAAACCTATAGCTTTCTACCTCACTTCTTCTTCTAGTACTGCACTCCAAAGCCTTATTTCTTCTTATAAAGTATATTTATTGAGGTTAAAAATTAGATTTCTGATTTCTCATTTTACTAAAAACAGCTCTCTTAAGTCTCCTCAACTTATCCTTTCCCATATAATTTTACATATGCAAATACTATTTGCTGTAAATTCAAATATTTTAATATAATTATACTAATATCTTTGTTGCCGAACTCAGGTTCAACTGATGCTGTTTGAAAGCCAATAATTGAAAGACAAGTGTTGGTTGGGAAGAAAAGATTGATCTATTCAGGAGGCCAGCAACCAGGGGAGAAAGTGGACTCATGTCCAAGAAAAAACTCCGAAGATTCTGTTTAACCATGAAAGTTTTTAAAGGGAGAAAAGGTAAGTTAATAGCAGTTAATTATTTGGGGAGGGGGTCAGAGTCTTTGTTATCTTCCATTTTGTGCAGACTTTCTTCTGATTGGTCAATAGTGAGGTAACAGGGCAGTGTTCCAGGACTCCTGTTCTCAGCCTGAGGTTATCATTCACGCCCCTGGATGGGGACCTGTTCCTTCAGAATAACTCAAAGATATATATAAAATCCCTTGAGGACAAACCAGGACCCTGCTTTATCACTGCACTATTGTTTCTTAATTTCTCCCCCTTTGCTTCTGTAGTCCCTCACTTTTCTGATTAGCAACAGTTTGCATCTGCCCTTTGGAACACAGGGAAGGTCAAAGAGGCTGAAGGAAGCCTATTTCCCACAAACAAGAAATGGGGGACATGGAAAGGATTTGTATCCAGGATGGCCCCACAGCAGCCTGCTCGGTTTCATCTTCCCCACTCCAGAGTTTTTAAATGCTTTGCTATTTTCTTGCTCTCAATATCCATTATTATATCCTATTTTTTTCCAAATGTTTCAGTATATCAGATAGTCTGTTAAGTAACCATCATTTCCAAGATACTTCTGCTCCAATATGGCTGGTTGGCCTCTAAGAGTTCCTTTGATGCAAAGACAACTTTCTTTCAATGCTTTTCTATCCATTATTTATTTTATTTTATTTTTACTGGGTTGCAGTTACTGGGTTTTTTCTTCTTTATTCTGCTTGAGGACATCCTAAGAAGGAATGAATGGGAAATAAATAGTTCTAGTGTTCACATTTATGAAAATGTTTTAATTATATCCTCAAAATTCACTTATAGTTTTTCTGGATGTAGAAATTTAGGATAAAAATTAGGACCCCTCAGAATCATTTAAGTTTTATTTTGTTGTTTTCTAATATCTAGTGTTACAATTGCCCAATCTGATGTCATATTTTTCCTTGTTTTATTGAAACTGACCTATTCGTTTCTCTCTGTAAACCTTTGTGTCTATTCTTTATCTCTGTTGTGATAGTTCTGGTGTTTTTTTTTATCTTCTCATTGTACTGAGCACTCTGTGGAACTGTTCATTGTCTCTGCTATAATACAAATGAAAAAAGTTTTAGCTGAACTAGGTTATTAGGAGAAAAGAGCTTACATTCAAAAAAATCTTAATTGAGCACTGGGTACTATCTTTAGTACTATCTTTATTCAAGCACTGGGTGCTTAAATGGAGGCAAATGAGTAGGTTCATAAAATGAAAATCTAGAAATTAAAAATGCCTAGAATTTTCCAAAAATAAGGACATCATTTAAGGGTCATTTATAAGAGCAGAATTGAAACAAAAATTTCACACCTTAATCCAGAGTGCAAAGAATAATAGATTTCATTTAATAGAGAAGAAATTAATAGTTCTTTTTTTTAAATTCCTTTAGTTCCTGAAAAAAGTTAAATTTGTGAAAAAATAGATGAAATTCATAAATACTGGAGAACTATTGATGTTATGAAATGGGGTGGTTTATTAGGAAAGATTAGAAAATCTATATCTTGGCTAAAAAATAGCCAAGCAGATACTATAGGTGCATTGAGCTGCAGCGGAGTTAAGTAAGAATTGTAAGAAATAAAAACAATTCCTTGGGGCTGTTACAAGGAATTATAATTAGTTTTAATGGAATTAAATAAAATATTAATATAAGATTAAATTGATGATATAATACATTTCAAGATTTGTAACCACTGAGGAATTTTAAATGATGATTGCTTCATTAATAAAATGTTACTATCCATCTTGATTTTTCAAGTTCTCTCAAGTAAACATGATAAAAATGACTATCCCTAAAGCATGCTCTTTTTTACTTTCAACTTTTATTTATCTAGAATTTACAAGGTGTGGGAGACAAGTGGGGAGGGGTGGGGGGGAAAGTCAAGGAAGCAGGAGGTTGAAGGGGAAGTCTCACTTTTATTTACTCTCCAGAGAACACCAATCTTCTTTCTTTATTCCAGCAGATCTTACATTTGCATTTATAGAGTACTCCAGTCAATTAGAATGCAATTTCTAGAAATCATTGCAGTGGCATTATAAATTTCTACCTTAAAAAATTAAACTTAGTGGTTCTCAGCAGACCCATAAAGTGACAAAAATAGCTTAAACCAATACAACACAAAAAAATGATTAAATTCACACAAAATGTGTCAGGTCCCAAAAGACAAAATAACTTTCACTTTCTTGTGTGAACCACTCACTACACAAAGAGTTCTTTATAAGAATTTCTTTTATCTCCTTTCCATTTTGTGTAACAACCAGATACTTGTAAAGTACCTATGGTGTATGGTTCAATTCACAAACTTGAGAACAAAAGTAGATCCCCTTTTAAGACATAGACAGTCCATTCATCCAGCAAATATGTGTTGAATGAGTATTCTATGCCATGAACTTCTCTGGGTCCTCTAGTGGGGTGACAGAAAATGATCCTCTGGGCAGTGAAACAAGATGCTTGGAAGTTAGTGTTCTGAAGGAAACAAAATAGGATAATGTGTAGCAGGTTGGGAAAGAAGGGGCTTTAGACTACAAATTTTAGAATGTTTAAGTATGGCCTCTCTTAAGTTAAGGAAAAAAGACCTGACTCTTTACTTTTTGTTCTTAGGTAGAGACCTATTATCTAACGTCTTACAATGACATTCTGAGAACAAATTTCACAATTATGCATCTGTTATGATGTATTTTCTGATAGGGTTTAAATTAACTAGTTTACAAACAATTGACAATTTTTCTATAGTAATAACATGATTCTTAATACACTTTAAAAACTTGACTTAAGATCAAGTATTGACTGGATAATATCTGTTATATTAGATCCAATATACAGGTGAAAAAACTGAGACTTGGTTTAAGAACTTGATTACAGCCATCTGACTAGTATGTGGTTCAGTTCCTATTTGAACCCAAGTCAGTCTGTATATGATACCTATGTTCTATCCATAGGAGTTCTATTTTATTTTACTTTTCAGCATGGAACATAGCATTGGATTTTAGTTTGAACTTGGCTGTCATTTACGATGGATTCAGTATCCATTGGGGGAAAAAAGTCAAAAAATGTCATAAGTAACATTTAGGAAGGCAGATTTTGAATACATAATGCCATTTTTAAGTGATTGTAAAATATTTATACTAGTGTTTGAATTAAAATCTGAAAATATGTTAATATACAGCAAATTGAATTATATTTGTATATGTTTAGTTTTTAAAATGATTCTAGGAGAAGAGAATGAGTTGGGGTCAACTTATAAAAGAGTTTACAAAATATATGGAAAAGGAAATTTATTGATAGTATTGAATGGCTTAGCAATATTTGTGTCTTGGGTTGAATCACAGGAAATCTTTATGAGTTCTGCACTAGACACCTGGAAGCCAAGAAAAAGCATGAAAGCAGTTTCCTTGGAAAATAGCAGGTATGTGCCTCAAAAGCTGAGATGATAATCAGGGCAGACTAAGTATACTTGGACTAAAGCATTTTACTGGCTTTGGTGTAATATAAAATGTATTGAAAATTAACTTTCTAATTATCCAGTTTTGTTTTGAAGCTAAAAATAGATAGATATCACTACAAATAAAAGTAACTATATGTCATATATGTAATTGTTTCTCTACTAATTAATTTTACTAAATATATATGCAAGTGATTATTAAATACAAATGTTAATTTATTCTAAATGAGTAAGCCATTATTAGCATTTGTGTTAATTGCCATTGTGTTAATTGGCATTCAATGAAGTGATGATGTCAAATTTAATAGCTTTATTAATTAGGATCTAAACACTCTTGGTAACTTAAGATTCAAGAACACTCTTTCTCTGCTTCTAAGAAATGGCCTGGCAAGTTATTACACAGAGAAAAACTGATTTTTTCATAAATGAAATGCTTGAGTTTGCATAAAAATGTTACCCTGTGAGTCGCTCCTTAAAGCCTTCCAGATCATTTGACAGAAAATATTTATGGTACCTGATAAGTACCAACATGTGGACCTCACATAACCCATACTTAGATGTGGAGGAAACGTGTTCTTCCAGAGCCAATTACACTTACACAACACTGAATTTCTGCATATTGGTTCACAGAATGCAAAGTTTGTGGTGATGACATAAGGAATTGGGGAGGGAGAGAACATAATATCTTGAAATTGTAAAATAGAAAAAGGACTAAGGAAAATGAAGATGAAAAGAAAATTTGAGCAAATACATTCCAATGATGTTTGTGTTAAAGTTGAAATTAATTTAAACAATCTTTTCAAAAACAATTCTTTTATGCTCCCATTTAATGAATTCATTTTAGAAGCCCTTTCCCCTTTAACTATATACTGTGTGGAGGAAGGCGGGCTTCTGAATTTCCTGTTTCTTCATAAATAACCCCAGTAACTTCATCTTATTCTCAGAATAGAGAAACTATTCTCAGTTATCCACTGTTTTCTTAGCTCTAGGCAGACAAAAAATTCTTGTCTTCTCTGGAGCCTCTTCAGGTGAGAACTTGTTTTAACCCAACATCAAGGAAAAGACTGTGAGCTAGGTCAAATCACAAAGAGCTGCTCTGGGTCCAAAAATTGAGAATGATTCTCTTCAGTTTAATAGCAACCTGGAAATAACCAATGCAAAGGACATAAAATATATGATTATGAATGAGTGGATGTAGCTAGACTATGCTTCCAGATTTGTCATGGTGACACATCCAAAGTTTGGTGGTCAATGCAAGCCATACAGGCTAAGGGAACCAACAGATCAAAGAGCAAAGGAATAGCTTTTTATGTCTTAGTGTGGGAAGTAAAGTATCAGTGCTTAATACTCAATTTACTTTTGTATTCTCTTGTTCTTTCATCTTTTCTTTCTTACTGTGTCACCAAGCCTAGAACAATGCACTTTCATCATTTTCTACACTCTCTAGTACTATTTCTAAAACATATCTCCAAATTTTTATTTTAAAAACCCTACATCTGTGTGTTTCATATTATTCCACGTCATTATTTTTGGTAGTTTAAAGTTACCACACTGAATCAATCTCTTAATTTAGTCCAGAGTTTAGAACTCACTTTATAGTTATTTTTCTCTTTGGAGTTTCATGTTCCTGATTTATTCATGATACAATCTAAAATATCCTTGATTTCTTCAATGCCAATAACCTTATCACCACTTCAATACCTAAATTCCATAAATGGTTTGAACTCATATAAATACTAAAATATGATATGTATCTCTATAAACATAGACTTTGCTCTTTTAGTCTATCACATTTCTGAAATAATCCATTTTCCCCCAACCTATCAGTTTCCTCATTGTATTGCTTCATTTCCTATACTATGTAGACCCCAATATCCACCAAAAATATAAATAAATTTTTATAAATAGCAATAATAAAAATAAAATCATCTAACACTAACTGCAGCTATATTTAGTGTCCTTTCCCCCACCATTGGCATGGCTGTATGACCTACTTTGGCCAATGGAATGGAAGCCTGCAAAGAACACCGTGTCCTAGTAAAAGTTTTTTAGAGGCAGTGTCAATTTCTGCTTGGGCTCTAGACTTTCTGCTTTTTGAGAATATATCTCAGATAGTGGTCCTTTCTTCAGCCTGGATTCTGAAAAGAAAAACCAGCTGTAATAGACCTGAAGTTAACCTCAGCCTAGAATCAAGCCCAGTGGAATCTGGCCAAGATGAGCAGATCCAAATGGAGCAGAGTCCTAGGCAATCTGCAGGTCCAAGACAAGTGTTTGTGATTTTAAGCCATTGAGAGAGTTGTTGTTACCAGAGCAAAGTTGATTATAATCACCAGGCACTGTGTTATCCACATTTCACAGATGAAGAAATTAACACTTAAAGAGGTTAAATAATTTATCAAATTTATAAAGCATTAAATGCTAAGATTTAAATCCAGAACCTATTCCTTAGCCTCTGTGCTTTACTGCCCTCTGGTAAATACAATCAAATTTTTGGTGGAGACAGAAAGTTACTGATTCTCTTGTACATATTTGATTTTAACATAGGGATCCACATTGAGGCTGCTGAATATTTCATTAAAAAATTACAAAACTCTTCAGATAGGTTGTGCTACACATTCATAGTTTATAATTTATTTTGTACCTTCCACTTTGATAAACTTTCCATGTGTTCCTTACTAACTATCATTTCCCACAGAAGTTTTCCCTAGTCTTTAACAGGTTCCTTAATTTTCTTATCCCACCAATATCTTAATATACACTTGCAATATTTTATCTCATATAATGTCTCTTCATTATTTAGTACTACTGACCACTCTTCCTTCAGTATAATTCTGTTCTCTTTTGGCCTTTGTGAAAACATTCTAGTTTGATTTCCTCCATTTTCTGAATGCTTAGATCTTCATCAATTTTTCTTTTCCATATGATGTTACTCTTGATGGAGTCCAGGCTAAGCTGTGCTAATGGAGAGACCAAAGTACATTGGCTCAAGTAACCTGGAAGTGTGCTTGTTCATCACAGAATGGTCCAGGAGTTGGTGGTGGTCTAGAGTGGATAGGCAGGTCTTTCCAAAGAGTATACAGCAACTCATCTTTGCTTTATCTTCTTTACCTAAATCACTCACCATCATTTCCACATCCAGCTAGTAGGAAGGGATAAAGAGAGAAAAGAAAAAAAGGTAAAGAAAAAAACATTTTAATGAAGTAATGTGGAAATTACATATATCCCTTTTATTTACATTCCAGTTGTCATAATTTAGTCACATGTCCATACCTAGCTGCAAAGGAGATTGAGAAATGTAATTTTTATCTGGGTAGGTAAATGCCTTGCTGAAACTTACTGTGGGGAATTCTGTTACCAGAAAGAAAAATAGATACATATTGGGAGATAATTGGCAATGTCTATCAGAACTGGTCTTAAAATTTCATATTTGTCCATTTATGACCTTACTTTACACATTTTATGTGTGACTTCATCCACAACTATGGCTTATATAACCTGTGTAAGCTAAGTAATATAACATCTTCATCTCCAGTTCTAGTCTCTCTCATGATTTCCATAAATTAATACATAGAGATTTGTTCTTTTCATCATGGCTAAAACTGAGTTGGTGATGCTAAAAATAGGGTATAATCATGGGATATTTTCCAGAAACTCTACTCAAATTATCTCCAGAAACATATACTATTTTAAAATGTATCCCTTCAGAATACAATGTCAACCATAAGTAATTTTTAAAAATCAACAATAAATTACAGACGATTAAGTTAATGTCATAGAAAGAGAACTCTGTGATCAGTTTAAGGAAAGGATTTACCTTGGAGAGACTAGAGCCAGAGAAATTAGCTAAACAGTTATGACAATTGGGCGAGAAACCACAAGGGTGTGAAATTATCATTGCATCAGTTGGGAATGGGTAAACACTGAAAAAAGTCAGGAGCAAACAAGTAAAACCTCAAAGACCTTCATAAGAGATTCAGCCACACTGTGACAAGAAAGAAGCCAAGATGACTCACTGGATTCTAATTCAGGAAATTGATTAATGTGGATGAGGAGAGGTTTAGGTGAGGAACAGGATATATTAATAGTTTGATACCCTGAGCAGGAATACATTTTGGTTCTTGCTATCCCTGTAGTGACTTGACTTAAAAATCAAAGGCTAATGGGCTGGCAACAACACTTAATATGACTATAAAGCCAGTGATACATCACAAGGAAAGTGATGGAATATCTCAACTTTCTTTTCAAGAAATATATTTTGAAACTTCTTCTTTGATAACAATATTTTACAAATTTTCCTTTAAATGTTCACACTCTAAAAATCCATGTTATCTCTGGTGGTGGTGAAGATATGGAATGTTACCAGGAGTAAAACAATATTCTCTTACTACCACTGATGGCTAATTTAGAATATTTACCCTTATATGCTTTCCTCTGTCTTTCCAAGTGTATGTCTTGGATCATCACTGACGTCCACAGTAAATTCATCAGATAAATATGACAATAATTCTTTTTTAGATTCAACATATAAGTGAGATTATTTTAAATTTGCTAAGAAAATAGATTTTAAAAGTTTTCATCGCAAGAAAAAATTTTTAATATGAGTGGTGATGGATACTAACTAGACATATTGTAATCATTTCACAATGTATACATATATGGAATTATTATGTTATACACTTGAAACTAATGTAATGTTGTACGTCAATTATATCTCAATAATTTAAAAATGCAAAAACAATGGATTCTATGTATATATAGTCCGGTGTCTTAAAAAAATAAAAAATCTCTAGAGAGGATTTTGGAAAATAGGTAATGTTACTCAAGTTGCATTGCTGCAATTGGCTCCCAGGTGCTTAGGGTGTGCCAAGTCCCATCAGTGCCCCAGAGGTGTAGGAAATGCCCACACACCTGTTCTGGCTTCCAGAGGGCTACTAAATCCCTGCCCTGCATCTCTTACATGCAAGTTAATTGGAAGCCTAAGTTTAGGGCAGTAGCTGGGAAAGTTGAGACATTAAATATTGCAGTCCAGCCACTGTGGGGAGAAACTGCGACCTGGGTGTTTTTGCCTACTCGTTCTGTGCTGGGACTGGGGAATAGCTGCTGACAGTGGTGTATGTACCCGTAGAATGGCGCCTTTGTTCTCTGTGGTCTCAGGAGACTCTCAAATTTCAATCCCCATCATCAACAAGAGCTAGGTGATTCAGGAGCCAATCCCTCATGTGGCAGCTGTGGAAATCAAGGGGCTAGATGTGTCAATAAACTCCTTTCTGGGAGAAGCCAGAGATTTGATTTTATTGCTGGGGTGAATCAAGAGAGAGAAGGCTCAGGAAGATCCTACACATCTCTTCAAGCTCCTGGAGGACTACTAATTATGTGCTCTGTCAGCTCCCAAATGCAGGTTGATTAGAAGCCTGGCCCTTGGGCAGCAGCTGATAAAGTATGCAGACAGACCCCTTCCAAGAAGAAACTGGGAGCTTTGTGTTCTTGCCTAATCTCTCTGCACTGAACCTGAGGGATAACTATGAGACTTGTTTAAAAACTGCTTCTTTGCTTAATGTGGTCCTGGGGGATCCACAGATGCAAAGTCCCGTAGGCTCTCAGTGTTAGGTAATTTGGGACCCTAGCCCTTGGGGGACAGCTGTAAAAGTTGGGGCACTAGATATGTGGACAAGCTTCTTCCAGGGAGAAGCTGGAGACTTGGTTTTAGTGTTGGAACAAGCCAGGGAAGAAGACAGAGGAAGTGTCCACATGTTCTTTCAGGCACCCTGGAGGATCCTGGTCAGTTCCCAGTGCATGCTTGATGTTTTTTCCTACTTCTTCTGTGCTGAGGTTGGGGGATAGCCATGGGAAGTGCCTGCTGCTCAGTTTAAAAGCCACCATTTTGTTTAATGTGGTCCTGGGAACTGCAAATGCCATGCTCCCTTGTTTCTCCAAGTTAGGTGATTTGGGAGCCAGTCCCTCTGATTGTAGCCATGAAAGTTGTGGTGCTAGATGTGTGGTCCAAACCCTTCACTTCTCAAGGAGAAACTGAGAGTTGGGGGTTTCTTCCCAATTGTTAGGAACTGTGCCAGGAGTGTTGTTTGTGGTGTGTGTGTCATTTCACTGTAGTTGTTTCCTCAGTTGCCTGATGTGTAGGAATCACTCATTTCTGGTTTTCTCTTAGGGGGAATTGGTCCATTTGTAGTTGTATATTTGGTGGGTCTGTGGGAAGAGAGATAGTCGGGAGCCTATTATTCTGCCATCTTGCTAATGTCACTTGTGAATACATTGTGGATATTATTTTTAACAAAATATTATCTGTTAGATCAATTAGGAATAAGAAAAATAAAATTTTAAAAAATTTCCCTTAACTTATTCCTTCTTTTATGCTCTTTTCTTTATGTAGATCTAAGTTTCTGACTTACATTATTTTCCTTCTCTCTAAAGAACTTCTTTTAACACTCCTTGCAAGGCAGGTCTACTGGCAACACATTCCCTCAATTTTTGTTTCTCTGAGAACATCTTTATTTTTACTTCACTTTTGAAGGACAAATTCACAGGGTGTAGAATTTTAGGTTGGTAGTTTTTTTTATCTTAACACTTTAAACATTTTACCCAACTCTCTTCTTCTTTGCATAGTTTCTGAGAATTCAAATGTAATTCTTATCTTTATTCCTTTTACAGGTGAAGTGATTTCCTTTTCTTTGGACTTCCTTCAGGATTTTTTTCTTTATCTTTGATTCTCTGTAGTTTGTCAGTTTTTGTTTGTTCTTTTTGTTTTTATTTCTATTTTTGTTTGCACTTATCCTGCATGATGTTCTCTGAGCCTCCTGGATCTGTAGTTTGGTGTCTGACATTAATTGGGAGAAATTTTCAGTCATTAATGTTTTAAATATTTCTTCTGTTCTTTATCTCTTCTTTCTCCCTCTGGTATTCCCATTATGAATATATTACATATTTTGTACTTGTGCCAGAGTCCTTGGATATTATGTTTTTTCCCCCCAGTTTTTGTTCTCTTTGTCTTTCAGTTTGGGTTGTTTTTATTGTGATACACTCAAGCTCAGTGATTTTTTTTTCTTCAGCCATGTCCATTCTATTAATGAGGCAATCAAAAACATTATTCATTTCCATTATAGTGTTTTTGATCTATAGTATTCTTTTTGGTTCTTTCTTAGGATTTCCACCTCTCTGCTTATATTGCCTATCTCTTATTAAATACTGTCTACTTTATCCATTATAGCATATCAATCAGATATCTTTTAAATTCCCTGTCTTATAATTACAACATTCATGTCTGGTTCTAATGCTTGCTCTGTCTCTTCAAATTGTTTTTTGCCTTTAAGTATGCCTTGTAATTTTTTTTGAGAGTCAGACATGATGTACTAGGTCAAAGGAACTGCTATGAATAGGCCTTTAGTAATGTGTTGATGAGTTTTAGGGGGAGGGGAAACATCCTATAGTACTATGATTAGGTCAAAATCTTCAATAAGCCTATGCCTCTGGACTGTGAACTTCACAAGTGTTTCTCAGTTTTTTCCTCCCCCTTTTAGATGGAACAGGATGAAGAAAGTGGATCAGAGTTGGGTATTACCCTTCTCTCATGTGGAAGGTTATAGCTGACTGGAGTTGGGAATTTTTCTTCCTCAAGATTAGTTAAGCTCTAATAATGCCCAACAGGTTAGACTCTTATTAACTAGTTTCTCCTGAGGGCAGGCATTGTTCAAAGAACATAGTACTTTCATGTTTTTTAAGGTGGTTCCTTTTCTTTTTCCCCTACTGGAAGCAAAAGGAGATCTTTCTTCAATATCTACTGGTTGAGCTCCAGGAGGTAAAACTCACAAAAGTGTGAAGGGTTGCCTAAGACTGTGTCCCCCTGGAGTTTTTAACTCCCACACTTGTACACACTGAGCCTCCAGCAACTTATCAATTACAGTTCAGGTTTTCCTTTCCTGGTACTGGTTCCTGTAATGGATTCTCTTCATGAGTTTCTTTTCCAATAAGCAATGACTCCCTGTATTTGCGTGTTTGACTCCCCAGTCTTGTGGGCAGTGTCCTCATCTCTCATATGGATCCAAGAAGAGCTGTTGATCTTTCAATCTATTCAACTCCATACTTGTTGTTCAAAGGATTGGCAACTTCCAAGCTCCTTCATGTGGAACCAGAAACTGGAAGCCATCTCAAAACTGTGCAAAATTATTAATATGCTGTATAACTTACAATAAAAGTTATATTCTTCAATTTTGTTAGATATTCATCTTGCCATTTCGTTTCAATATCAGCAAAATTGTATGCATATTTAAGTTATGAATTAAAAATAAATATGAACATTATTTAAAATTCCAAAATAAAATTGTTGATCACATTTTAGAAAAGAATTATACCAAAAAAGAAAAAGAAAATGTCATTCAAATTTTAATCATTTGCTGGCTAATACTGAGTGGCACTAAAAAAATTGAGTGTCAAAATTTACTTGCTTTGTCAAGAGAATTAAGGAAACTATTGAATGACTAAATATTTTATCATTTAGACATCACTATTATTCATCATTTTTATTTTAAAAAAGAGATGTAACATATCAATGCAAATATAAGACCTAAATAGTTATAGAGGGAAATACTGTTTAATTGCTCATGCTTTGGTGATTTTGCTTTTTATTTCTTCCTCCACCTTTTAAATACAGTAAAACATATAGACTCAAGCAAAATAGTTTCTTAAACTCATGAGTTGAATTGGAAAATATTTAATTTATATAATCTCACTGAATAAACTGTTGGAAATATACATTTTTTACATGTCCCTAAGACTTTTATGATTTTGTTGTTATTCCAGCAGATTTATTAAGACAAACATTGAGAGAAAAGAGAGCAGAAAAGAATGTATGTGAATGTTTCTTTAAAATATCATATTTTATAATTATTGCCTGCCATGCATTTGTCCCACGATATCATATATATGATATGCTCATTAGTTTTTAGTCAGTAGATATTTTAACTGTCAGTCTACTTATCACAAGGTTGAATTAAGTCAGAATTCCATACTGGAACTTTATTAGTTTCCCCATGGCTTTTGAAGATCAAGAAAATTTTCAAATTTTACCTAAGGATTCAGTATTAACCTTTATGCCACATAAAACTGCAGGTCTGTGAATATCTGTGGCTGACAGTCAGAGGCTAATGATTGGTGAACTGATGCTTTGCAGGCACAATTTCCTAAGGGTCATGGCATTCTCAGACTAACATTAAAAAGGTAAAGTTGCATTTTGTTATGCCCAAAGGAAAGAAAAGGGTCTTTGTACATTTTGCAGTTGACCTTGCTTCCATGGGGATTCACAAGTGTTCTGCTCTGCATTGAGAGAAAAAGAAAGATATAAGTACATTGATTTTCCACAGGCTTTTTAGTAATGCTGAACTATTTTCTGGTTTGTACCATTAAAGTGTATTTTTTATTAGTTTCTAATATACTAAAATAATCATTAATTGAAAATCAATTACTTAATAATATGTTCCATAACTATTATATCTGGATTTTATTCTGCAACACAAAAGGGATATGGGGAGTTATTCTATAGGTTAAAAGTTTACCAAAGTCAGTAAATATTTCCTTCTTAACCTGACATCATTTTGGCCTTATCTGAAATCCATTTTGGGGTCTCAGCAGGACTATAGAAATAGAAGTGTTTTTGTTTCCCTTTCTGATTTTTATAACTTTATTGTTATCATCACTCTCATTGAAGCTATTTTTGATGGAGAAGCTGCTATCATCTCTATATTTAATATTTTTATATTAAAATATAGAAAAAAATTATAGGGAACAACACTTGGAAGAGAAAAAAAAGTTTCTGTCTATTTCCTGGAATACCAGAAAAAAAGCCAAAGAAAATGTTTTAATTTTTTTCTTATAGGGCTAGAAATTTCCACATCAAAACTGTTTTCAATATTTGACACATAGTCTCTGACTTTACAGAAGGAGAAAAAAATAATTTGCTCACATGTTAATATATATTTACTATTTGGATATATCCATTCAAAATAGCCTTCATATATATGTCTAAAAATTAATTGTCAAGAATGTTGGATTAAATTTACAGCTAATGACAAAATGCAGACTGCATCCTTCTTTGTCCCATCATTGAATGTGTCTGGTGTGTACACGTGAAGAGGGCATTGAAGACAAAAAGCCCTGACTCCAAACCTGGCTCACCTACTAGGCTGTGTGGCCTTTAACATATTTATTATGATTTCAGAGGCTCAATATTCTGATCTCTAAGATGAAGATAATTTCCACATTTTAAAATTGCTTATTCAATGAAATAGCATATATAAAGCACTTAGAAAAGTGGTAAGCATTCAATTAGTGATAATTAATAATAACAATAATAAATGACTTCAGGAAAAGTTTAAATCTCAATCAAATAATATTTACTACAATGTTCCTAGAAATTGTATTAAAAACATATAAAATGTGCTGTTAAACAGAAAATAAATAAAAGGTGTTTGAGAGGGTAAATCTTGAAGACATAGTCATTCATTAAAAATGAAACTTTCTCCTTTATCTGGTTATTTTACCTCAAAATAGGTGATATAATAGCAAGTTCACAGCTATTGGTCCCAAGTTTCCTTGATAGTAATTCATTCCAATTTTCACTAAATTATATTATCTAGACAAATTTTAAAAAATGCTACTTGCAACCACCGTTTGGTTTTGTATACAGTTAAATGTTAGCCCATTTATTTTTTGTGCTTAATAGTAAGAAACACAATTAATTCCATTTTATTGTATTAGACTAACTTCTTTACATTCATTGCCTTTTAGTACTCTCAACAGTTTTAAGGAAAGTACTACTTCTTAAACAATTTTACATATGATAATCATAAAGCACAGAGAGGCTAAGGAACTTGCATAGGGCCACACAGCCAGAAAGTGACTTAGCTCAGATCTGAACCAAAGCATTTTGTCTCTGGAACTCTAGATCTTAACCCAATACACCATGCTAATTAAAGGTCACAAATGAAATTAAAATAAGTCTATTTTACAGTATTGTGTTTTAATTAATATTTTAACTTTATTTTAGGTTAAACAAAATAAAATGCTGCTAAAAACAGAAGTTATATACATATATATATATTTGGCTGTACGTGGGCCTCTCACTGTTGTGGCCTCTCCCGTTGCGGAGCACAGGCTCCAGATGCACAGGCTCAGCAGCCATGGCTCACGGGTCCAGCCGCTCCGTGGCATGTGGGATCCTCCCGGACCGGGGCACGAACCCGTGTCCCTTGCATCGGTAGGCGGACTCTCAACCACTGCGCCACCAGGAAAGCCCCAGAAGTTATATTTTAACTGTAATGCTTTTATATAACATGGACTATAGCTTCTCAAAGTTTATCTTAGGAGTGTATTTAAATATTTTCTTGAAAGAAGATTAATTTTAAATAGTAGAACTTATATCTAAATAATTGAATTATCAATATTCTCTAAAACATAATATTTCTATTATTACAATTTTGAAAATATATGGTGTGGTGCTATAACTTTATCTTTTTAATGTATTTTTTGCTTACTTGCCAATTTTTTATTTATGAAATTAGAGAGTGGCATAAACCCTTGAATGACAGTTGGCCAAGATAACATCTAATGCTTTGTGCAAATTGATTACATAAAACCTGCATTATCTTTAAATAATTTAATTGTTAATTTGTCAATATTTTCAATAATGTAATACCTCTATATTTACATTAAAATATATGATAGGAGTTGATACTTAAGTTTTGACTTCTTCAATTCTCACATTACCTATTTTTAAATTAATTTGGTTTTTGTTTACTTGGCACTTTCTTATAAAATTGGAGCAAGGCTTGTGCTGTAGGAAAGCACTTAGGCTAATTCCAGTGACCTTATATAATTATCTCATAAGTTCAGGCTTCTACTAAGTACCCTTTTCATAAACCATAAAGTATCACTATTTTTTCTCATTATAATACTTAACAGTGCTCATTATAATTACCTATTTATTATTTATAATCAAAATAGTTACTGACCAGCCTTTATCTTGTTTGTAGTGTTGTCTAACACTAATCAAATAACCACAATCTATGCTCTTATGCTATTAAGTGTAAATGTCTTACCACTTATTTTCCTGTATAATAGATTTTCATAACTAGCTGCTCACTAATTTGTTCCAGAATGGATAAAGAAGATGTGGTATATATATATATATACACACAATGGAATGTTCCTCAGCCATTAAAAAGAATGAAATAATGCCATTTGCAGTAACGTGGATGGACTTAGAGATTGCCATATTGAGTGAAGTAAGTCAGATGTAGAAAGAGAAATATCATATGATAGTCCTTATATAAAGAATCCTAAAAGAAATGATAACAATGAACTTATTTACAAAACAGAAACAGACTCATAGACCTAGAGAATGAACTTATGGTTACCAGGGGTGAAGGGTAGGGGGAAGGAATAGTTAGGGAGTTTGGGATTGATATGTACACACTGCTATATTTAAGACAGATAACCAGTAAGGACCTACTGTATAGCACAGGGAACTCTGCTCAATGTTATGTGGCACCCTGGATGGGAGGGGAGTTTGGGGTAGAATGAATACATGTATATGTATGGCTTAGTAACTTTGTTGTGCACCTGAAACTATCATATCATTGTTAATCAGCTATACCCTAATATAAAACAAAAAGTTAAAAACAAAAAACTTATCAAGAACTTAATATGTATTAGGCACAGTTAAAGTCTCTGGGAATAAACAGAACAAAATTAAACACTAGTTTTTCTTAATGAGCATTCAGTCATATATACTAAGAGTTGTAAAGACTGAGCTAAAATCAAAATATAAGAAAGTTACAAATCAGCCTCTTCAGCTAATTAAAAAAGATTTCTGATTACCTGTATATGGGAAAGGTGGGAGGAAAAGTTTGGGTGTGAGCATATGTTCACTATGCTGATTGTGAAGAAGATTTCTTGAGTGTATGCATATTATAAAATTTATTAAATTGTACCCTTAAAATGCTCATTATAAACCTACTAAAACTTGAACTACAGTTCAAGTTAATATAACTTGTTTGAACCATGCAGAATATATAGATTAAAATTAGAAATTACCACAGTTCAGGAAAGAGGGCACTGTTGTCTGAGATTGTCAGAGACAATTCTATGAGGATACTGGAAGTTGAAATTTCTCTTGAAGGATGGGTAAGGTGCAAAGAGATTAAGGGGCAAGAAGAGCAGTTCATTTAAATATATAATATTGTGGTTTTCAAACTTTGGTGAACATGAAAACCACCTGCAAGCTTGTTAACAATTTGTGTATTTGTGTTGTACCTCCAGACGATCCTATTTAGATCTGAGGTAGGGTCTCAGATTTGCACTGAAGACAAAACAAAGCAAAAATATCTTGACCCCTGATTATTCTGATAAAGGTACTCTTTGGATCTCAGGCTGTAAGCAGGGAGGGATTCTCCGAAATCATGCTTGCATTGACTAAATATATAATGGTCAGATATGATTCACCATAACTTCTAAGTATCTGCATATGTAAAACTTCAAGGAAAATGTCATGATGGAAGTTTGATTTTGAATTTCTAAATCCATTTTGGCACTAATCAACATCCAATCCAACTCAACATTTTCGATTATAATGCTGGATGAGAGTGTCATGAGTAATTGTTTATTTTAGTTATGTATTATCAGTTGATGCTTTTATAAGTTTTCATTAAATTCTTGGCTTTGCATTTTTAAATGGTTATTTTTTTCCTAGAAAAGAAAAAAAAGCTTTTCACCTTTTTTCTTCTATGAACAAGATGCAAATGCTTTGAAAATATGTTTTCTAATCAGATTTTTATAGACATATTCTGCACTGCTCAACTTTGCTGGGCAGTTCAAAGTCAATTTGTATTATAATGCCTTTTAAAGGAAAATAAAGTAGCAATCACATCTGGCTTAAGAAGTAAACAAATGAATTTCATTTTTATTTTGGGTCGACTTTTTCTCAAATATTACTGATTTATGTGACTGTCAGGTATGAATGCATATAACACAACTTTCTCAGATTGAATCCAATTGATTTTCTATAACAATGTCAAGCATTCAATACATCACCGGAGCAGTGAGACTGATAAATAATCCGTTCTAAAAGAAAGTGATTCTTTTCTCCTTAAACACATAGGTAAATATTGTTTGTTTTGCTCTTTCTATCTATAGAAGCTAATGTGTTCTGAGTCTTCAGTTTTAGAATGTTCTTAATTACTAGCCATTTCCCATGAAAAATTGTTTTCTTATGACCTTACGTTCAGCATTATAATTGTTAGACCTGATTTAAGATCTTAGTTAAGAGTTGATGGTATAGAACTGACTGTCATTCTACTTCACAAAAGGTAGGAAATATACAATGCACCATGAAATTCTGGGAGTCCACTTTGATTGTACTTAGGAATACTGCAGAAGAGTAGCTTTGAAGGATACCATTTTTCCTGAAAAATAAAGCTAACAAGTTCCATATTTACACCCCTGAAGTATACCTCTTATGAGTTTTGCTATATTTAAGTATTATTTTTTGTAACAATCTTTCTTGGTCACTTACCATTACTTATATGAATGAAATAGGTAAAGCATAACAATTAATTTATACATTTCTGTTTTATAAGAGATTGGTATTAAATGTGTTACTTTCTGTATTAATTTCTTATTCATTACTTTCTGTATTAATTTCTTATTCATTTTCCATCCTTGTTAAATTTTGTATAATTTGCCAGTACAAAATTTAAGCTGTATAAGCATCATTTGTATGATTTTAAAGCAATTTTTAAAATATTTGTGAAAAGATAGCATCATATTAATGTTTTAAGAACATTAGAAATATCATTAGATATTAAATGCAAAAGTGCAACTAGTAGAAGTGAGGCATATTTGGATAAGTGAAAGTGAAACACAGAAAGAAAGGGAATTAATTCACATCCATATCCCATGAATTAATATGATGTGATGAATATAATATATACTACTGTCATAAAGTTTTAAATAATGTTACCAATAATAATTACTAATACTCTGAGTGGTTATCATGAACTATGAACTTTCTTAATGCTTTAAAATATTATCTTGTTTATCATACAAGAATCCTATCAAGAGATGTGGCTATTATACTCATTTTACAGATAAGTAAATTAAGATATAAATACGTTAGGTCACTTGCCCAAAATAATAATGTGGAAATAAGATTTAACCTTGGAGTCTGACTCTCAGGGCAACAATTTTGACCACTAAAACTGCCTTTTGCTTCTCATCCACACAATTAGATAGATATCCATGTATAGCAAATTGGCCATGTCTATTCTTTTACCTAGCTGATATATCTAAGACATCTTTTTGCTTTCCTTTCCCTCAGATAATTCTATTTTAGACTCTTACATGGCAAAGCTACCTGTACATTTTATTAGATTTCTTGTCTTTTAAGTCTTTGTTATCACTCATTTATTCTGCATATCATAGCCTTATAGATATATTGATAGACATATTGATGCCTATCTCAGTCTCATTTCTCTCCAACTTTTCAAGGCTATTTTTTGAGAATAAGACACTGCATACATGGAGTTTAAAAGGCAATTTATTTCATCAGGTGGTCTATTATTTTCTGATTTTGCCTTGCATCCACACTCTTCCTTTCACTTTAAATATTTTATGCCCTTCACTTAAATCTGTCTCAACTCTGTATTATTTACCAATGACTACATGAGGATGTTAAAATATATAAAACTGATCATACATTATCCACTTATCTAGGCTTAGCTTTTCTATACAAACTTTTACGCCAAATTCCAATTAACAGTTACTGTGTTAACTCATTTGGCACCCATTTTACAATGGCTATATGTATTTTAAATTTTTGTCTCTTGATAAAATTCAAACTGATTAAGGGTTGATATCTTTTATTCCACTTTCAAAAAGCAATTTACATGTGAAGGCCTAAAGAAATTTTTTTATACTTGGTGAATATTTGCTATCAATTTGTTTTCTTAGAAAGTATTGTGTAAGAAATAGTAAAGAAATAATAAGAATAATATAATTAAATTTTCAAATAATTAAGCTAAGCTGCTGTTTATCTCAGAGGATAACAAAAGTTACTGCAAATCTAGTACAATACTTATACATAGTTTATTTCAATAGTTAGAGAGAAAGCAGTGATTCTGACTTGTGGGGGGAATAATACTTGAACTTATTTTTGTAAGTGTGCTTATACTTATTTTTCTGAATTACACTATCACTCCTTCAAGCCAAAAAAAAAAAAGAATTTAATTTCATTCCACTACTTGAAGAAATGAGTGTGATTTTTTTTTATGTGATAAAGTTCACTTGATAAAAGTCCTCCTTTCCTATATTGACTTCTTACACATGCCACTTAAATGTAATAAAAGCAGAGAGCATTTTAAAAAAGGACAAAAAATGGGGCATTTTGGAAATTAATACATTTATAATGTTTTAATAAGAAAACTATGACTAATAATTTCTGGCTACAATTTGTATGTGATATAATTAACAAGAAGTTTTTTGGGTTTTTTTTTTCATATGTAGAGGATGTTTTATATGATATTTATGGAATGGTGAATTAATGTCCCAGGATTCCTTCTATGAGTGTGTTTCAGATGGTTGTTTTTTTGCCTAAAAAATAATCTTAAGAAACCTGAATTATTTTTTAGTTATTTTTTCTAATTTATTTACATATGATCAAAAAGTCTGTATGATAATGTGATTTTAACATATTTTGAAGACTTTTCTAAGATTGAATAGAAACATGAATTCCTGAAAAATATGTTGTAATATTTTTGTTGTTCTTTATTCTATAATTATTGAGAGATATGTGCCTAAAGCTTTCACAATATCATTAGGCGTACTTTTCCCATCTTTTCAACTTTCTGGGATTCTTGTGTTTTGGTAGAGTATCTTCTAAAATGCCACATAATTTTGATTATGTTCTATAATCCAATGATTATTAAATAGAAAATTTAGTTTATTAGTCTCTTGGCATTAAGCTCTGTATTTCAAAATGTTGATGACACACTAAATTTTTATCTTGGTTCATGTCTTTCTTCTGTATTTTAGGCTCGTATATCCAATTGCCTTTATAATGTTGCAAATTAGAAGTCACATATGTATCTCAGAATAAACATGTTAAAAATATACTTTTGATCTTCTCTACCTAAATCTCAATCAGTTTTAAGTACTATAAATGACAGAATGTAAAAAATAATAATAATAATATTTCATTGTCTTATTGAGGTGATTGGGGAGCTGGCAATTAAAAACTCACCTATCTCAAACTTGAAAGCTGGCAATTTATGTTATAACATGGCAGCTCTTGATATAAAGTGGGAAAATATTTGATTAAACTTTTACCAGCTGTACCTTGGTAGAAAGAGTACAACCACTACCTAAAGCTGTAGCACAAGGAAAAATTACAGAAAATATTCAGACTATTACAGTTTATTGGCAGCTTTTTTCCAAGTCCTCCAAGGCATAAATGGGTTCATGCTAGCACTAGCTGGTCTGAAAACAGGAAGGAAGGAAAGATACCTTTAATAAGGATTGTAATTACTGCCTGTGTTCACCAATATAAATCACCTGAGAGTCCAGTTAACTTGGAACTTCCAGAGTTGACAAAATCAACTCCTCCTTAATCCCCAAAAGAAGCAGCATCAATTTTAAATGGCAGCATCAAAAAGGTAGCTTTAGGGCTTCCCTGGTGGTGCAGTGGTTGAGAGTCCGCCTGCTGATGCAGGAGACGTGGGTTCATGCCCCAGTCCAGGAAGATCCCACATGCCACGGAGCGGCTGGTCCCGTGAGCCATGGCCGCTGAACCTGTGCGTCCGGAGCCTGTGCTCCACAACGGGAGAGGCCACAACAATGAGAGGCCTGCGTATCACAAAAGAAAAAAAAAAAAAGGTAGCTTTAGCAGGAGGTAAATTGTAGGCCTAAATTATTTTGACAAAACTTCTTTACTTTGATAGACATGTGTAATCCATGTACCTAAAATGAACAGGTTCACCATAATATACTTCTACCCATTAAGTTAAAAGTTAAATGAACAGGTTCACCATAATATACTTCTACCCATGGCCGAAGGCACAGAAGTATGAAAGTAAAAGAAAATTGTGTTCAAGTTTAAAGTTTACACCTAGATAAGAATGTTGTTGAAATTACTTACCCATAGAAATGAGAAGAAGCAAACAGATTATTAAACTTCTTAGTATTTAATCTTTCTTTAAAAAGTTTTTTGGTAAAGAAATTTTCATTTAAGGTCTACATTAGTCTGTTACTATTAAATCATAAGGCAATCTTTAGCCACTTCTCACTCATGTGCACTTTAATTTTGCAAGTAGGAAGCTGGTTAAATTGCTATGGTACTAAGACACCATTAATATTACATACGATGAAATAACATAATTGTAGGTTCTTGTTAAATGAGTATAATATATGAAAGAAAAGAACTTTTTAATATTTATAAATAACAAATGAAAACTCTCTTCAGTTTTTAACTTCATGAAATCATATCAAAGAATAAAATACAGAGGAATAAACTATCTAAGGAGACAAAAGACCAAAAACTTTTGGGCCAGAAGAGACTAAAAGACCAGTACTACCAAAAACTATGAGATGCTGATGAAAGAAACTGAAGATGACACAAACAGGTGGAAAGATATACCATGTTCTTGGATTGGAAGAATCAATATTGTTAAAATGACCATACTACCCAAGGCAATCTACATATTCAATGGAATCCCTATCATATTGCCAATGGAATTTTTCCACAGAACTAGAACAAATAATTTCAAAATTTGTATGGAAACACAAAAGGCACCAGATAGAAAAAAAAAATCTTGAGAAAGAAGAACAGAGCTGGAGGAATCACTCTCCCTGACTTCAGACTATACTATAAAGCTACATTAATCAAAACAGTATGGTCTTGGCAGAAAAACAGACATATAGATCAATGGAACAGGAGAGAAAGTCCAGAGATGGACCCATACACTTATGGTCAACTAATCTATGACAAAGGAGGCAAGAATATATAGTGGAAAAAAGGTAGTCACTTCCATAAGTTGTGCTTGGAAAACTGGAGCTCTACATGTAAAAGAATGAAATTAGAACACACCATAACACTATACACAAAAATAAACTCAAAATGGATAGAAACCTAAATGTAAGGCCAGATACTATAGAACTCTTAAGAGGAAAACATAGGCAGAACACTCTCTGACATAAATCACAGCAAGATCTTTTTTGATCCACCTCCTAGAGTATTGAAAATAAAAGCAAAAATAAATGAATGGAACCTAATTATACATAAAAGCTTTTGCACAGTAAAAGAAACCATAAACAAGATGAAAAGACAACCTATGGAATGGGAGAAAATATTTGCAGATGTTGTGAACAACAAGAGAATTTTTTCCAAAATATACAAACCACACACAGCTCAATATCAAACAAACAACCCAAACAAAAAAATGGGAAGATCTAAATAAACACTTCTCCAAAGAAGACATACAGATGGCCAGCAGAAACATGAAAAGGTGCTCAACGTCGCTAATTATTAAATAAACACAAGTCAAAACTACAGTGAGGTATCACCTCACATCAGTAAGAATGGCCATCATCAAAAAAGACTAAAAATAATAAATGTTGGAGAGTTTGGAGAAAAGGGAACCCTCCTACACAACCCTCCTACACAGAATATTAATTAGTGCAGCCACTACGGAGAATAGTATGGAGGTTTCTTAAAACATGAAAAATAGAGTTAACATCTGATCTAACAATTCCACTCTTGGACATATAACCAGAAAAGGCAAAAACTCCAATTTGAAAAAATACATGCACCCCAATGTTCATAGCAGCCTATTTACAAGAGTCAAGACATGGAAGCAACCCAAATATTCATTGACGAATGGATAAAAAGATATTGTATATATATAGACACATGTGTATCTATATATGTATATACACAATGGAATATTAGTCATAAAAAGAATGAAATAACGTCATTTGTAGTAACATGGATAGACCTAGAGATTATCATACTAAACAAAGTAAGTCAAAGAAAGACATATATCGTATGATATCCCTTATATGTGGAATCTAAAAGGATGACACAAACAAACTGATTTACAAAACAGAATTAAACTCAGAAAAATAGAAAACAAACATGGTTACCAAGGGGAAAGTTGGGGAAGGATAAGTTAGGACTTTGGGATTAACAGACACACACTATTATACTTAGAATAGATAAACAACAAAAACCTACTGTAAGGCACAGGGAACTATATTCAATATCTTGTAATAACCTATAATGGAAAAGAATCTGTTAAAGAATATATATGTATATATAACTGAATCACTTTGCTGTACACTTGAAACTAATACAATGTTGTAAGTCAGCTATACTTCAATTAAAAAAAAGTAAAAATAAATTGCTAAGACCTATGTCAAAGAGCATACTACATATATTTTTTTCTAGGAGTTTTATGGTTTCTGATCTTACATTTAAGTCTTTAATCAATTTTGAGTTTATTTTTGTATATGGTGTAAGAAAGTGATCCAGTTTCACTCTTTTGCATGTGGCTGTCCAGTTTTCCCAAAACCATTTATTGAATAGACTGTCCTTTACCCACTGTATATTATTGGCTCCTTAGTAGCAAATTGGTCATATACAAACATGGGTTTATTTCTGGAATCTGTATTCAGTTCCATTGATATATATGTATCTGTTTTTGCACCAGGACCATACAGTTTTGATTACTATACCTTTTTATTATAGTTTGAAATCAAAAAGAGTAATACCTCCAACTTTGTTTTTCTTTTCTCTTTTTTTTACCAAGCTGTAGTATTTATTTATTGTAGTATTGCAGTACATATTATAGCATTGCAGTATTTATTTGTTGTATTAGTAATGTATTTCATATCTAGTTAGCAAGTGTAAAACTGTGTGACAGTTTGTCTTCTGTCTTTTTTTTCATAATAAATCTTTTTCATTTGTTCATAGTTTTTATTTTTTTATTTTTATTGGTGTATGGTTGATTTACAATGTTGTGTTACTTTCTGCTGTCCAACACAGTTATACATATACATATATCCACTCTTTTTTAGATTTTTTACCAATACAGGTCATTACAGAGTATTGAGTAGAGTTCCCTGTGCTATACAGTATGTCCTTATCAGTTATCTAGTTTATATATAGTATTATGTATATGTCAACCCTAATTTCCCAATTTATCCCTCCCCTGCTTTCACCCCTGGTAACCATTAGATTATTTTCTACATCTGTAACTCTATTTCTGTTTTGTAAATAAGTTTATTTGTACCATATCTTTAACTCTATTTCTGTTTTGTAAATAAGTTCATTTGTACCATTTTTATAGATTCCACATATAAGTGACATCATATGATATTTGTCCTTCTCTGTCTGACTTACTTCACTCAGTATAACAATCTCTAGGTCCATCCATGTTGCTAAAAAATAAATAAATAAAATTATTTTTTAAGGAACCTCCATACTGTTCTCCATAGGCTGTATCAATTTACATTCCCAGTAACAGTGTAGAAGGGTTACCTTTTCTCTACATGCTCTTCAGCATTTATTTTTTGTAGATAATTTGTAGATAATTTGATGTTGGCCAATCTGACCAGTGTGAGGTGATACCTCATTTTGTTTTGATTTGCATTTCTCTAGTAATTAGTTATGTTCAGCTTCTTTTCATGTGCTTGTTGTCCCTCTGTATGCCTTCTTTGGAGAAATGTCTATTTAGATTTTCTATCCATTTTTTGATTGGATTGTTTGTTATTGAGCTGCATTAATTGTTGTATATTTTGAAGATTAATTCCTTGTGAGTTGCTTCATTTGCAAATATTTTCTCCCATTCTTTGGGTTATCTTTTCATTTTGTTTAAGGATTCTCTTGCTGTGCAAAAGTTTTAAGTTTAATTGGGTCCCATGTGTTTTGTAAAGCTTTTGTTTCTCTGTGGAATCCGAATGAGAGCCTTGCAGGGTAGAGTGTTCTTGGATATAATATTTTTCCCTTTCATCACTTTAAATATATTGTGCCACTCCTTTCTGGCCTGCAGAGTTTCTGCTGAAAAATCAGCTGATAACCTTACAGAGATTCCCTTGTATGTTGTTTGTTTCTTTTCCCTTGTTGTTTTGAATATTTTTTCTATGCCTTTATTTTTTGTCAGTTTGATTAATATGTGTCTCAGTGTGTTCCTCCTTGGGTTCATCTTGCATGGGATTATCTGGGCTTCCTGGACTTGAGTGAAGGTTTTCTTTCTCATATTAGGGAAGTTTTTGGTTATAATATCTTCAAATATTTTCTCAGGCCCTTCTTCTTTCTCTTCTTCGGGGACCCCTATAATGTGAATGTAGGTGCGTTTAGTGTTGTCCCAGAAATCTCTGAGACTATCCTCATTTCTTTTCATTCTTTTTTCTGTATTCTGTTCTGTGGCAGTGATTTCCACCACCCTGTCTTCCAGCTCACTTATTTGTTCCTCTGCCTCAGTTATTCTGCTATTGATTCCTTCTAGTGTATTTTTCATTTCAGTTAATATATCATTCGTATCAGTTTGTTTTTTAAATCTTCTAGCTCCTTGTTAAACATTTCTTGTATCTTCTTGATATGGGCCTCCATCTTTTTTCTGAGATTTTGGATCATCTTTACTATCATTACACTGAATTCTTTTTCAGGTAGGTTGACTATCTCTGCTTCATTTAGTTGTTCTTTGGGGTTTTTAGCTTGTTCATTCATTTGCAACATATTTCTCTATCATATCATTTTGTCTAACTTTCTGTGTTTGTGGTCTTCTTTCCAAGGGTTGCAGGATTGTAGTTTCTCTTGCTTCTGGTGTCTGCCCCCTGGTGGATGAGGTTGGTCTAGGGCCCTGTGCAGGCTTCCTGGTCGGAGTAACTTGTGACTGCCCTCTGGTGTGTGGAGCCAGGTCTTGTCCCTCTGATGTGCAGGGCAATGTAAAGGAGTGTGTTTTGAGGTAGTTTTGAGCTCAGTAAGACTGTAGGTAGCCTGTCTGCTTATGGCTGGGGCTGGGTTCTTTTCTTGCTGGTTGATTGGCCTGAGGTGTTCTAGCTCTGGAGCCAAAAGGTTGTTGGGTGGGGCTGGGTCTTGGTGCTGAAATAGGGACCTCCAGGAGAGCTCATGACTATCAATATTCTCTGGAGCTTCTGCCACCCGTGTCCTTGCCCCTACAGTGAGTTACATCTAGCCCCCACCTCCTAAAGAGACCCTCCCAGACCCCTACTTAGGTCTAGCCCTGGTTCCTATGGAGGTAGTGCTTTGTGCTGGGTACCAAATCATGTGAGGCCTTGTGTGCACCTTCCAAGAGTGGGGTCTCTGTTTCTCTCAGCCCTGTGAAGCTCCTGAACTCAGGTCCCAATGGCCTTCAAAGCTAAATGCTCTGGTGGTTCTTCTTCCTTATACTTGACCCACAGAATATCTTGGATGGCTATTTTTACCTGGGAACATCCCTGTGTAGTCTCTGTATGTTTAATATTTTTTGGTGTGAGGGCTATTTTTAGTATGGATGTCTGCCACCTCTTTTCTCAGCGTATGCTGGACGTTGTCCTATTGATTGGAGGTGTGACTGATGTGGTGAACTGAGCCTGCACTGGATATTGAGTGGGGTCTCCCCTTTGCTCTCTGGTTGTTACTGCCCTGTCAGGGGCAGGGCTGTCTCCCTATTTGTTGTAGTAGAGGCTCTCAGATATGTTTCTGAGCTGTGATCCTTGGTGTGAGGTAGGTGGGACTGGAGTATTTGTACTGGGAGAGAAGCCACTGAGTTTTCCTACTCTGGAGCTGTTCACTTGTGAGTGTACTCTGTTGTGTCACTTTTCACCCATTGTGCTGGCTCACAAATTACACTGTTGCTGAAACTGCTTTCAGCCCCACCTTAACGATGGGTATGCCAGTGCTTGGCCCTGGTGTCTCTCAGGCATTGTTTTCATCAGACCACCAGTGCAGATCCACTGAATTCATGTCCCAGGACTGTAATAATCTTGTACCGGGACCTGCTGTGGGAGCAATGGAGGTAGCTCTGATTCTGACTGGGTCCAATCCCCACATGTGGGTGCCCACAAAGTCCACAGCTGCTAAACCTAAACCTGTCTCAGCTGCAAGAGCACTCGTCCATTTGAACATTCTGCAGATCCTGAGTTTATGAAGACAGTAAGAGGGTTGTGAGTCTGTGGTTCCTGTAGGAGAGATTTCAGCTTTTCTTCCTTAGTTGCATAGCCCGTAGAGCTCAGCAGTTTTTTCAGTCCCTCCTCTGCATGTGTTCCTCCCACCAGTGTCTGTTCCTGAGGCAGCCCCAGAGCACAGGCACCCACCCAGGCAGGCGGGGGCAGAGGCATTGAGGGGTATGGCACATGAGCCCACCAGGACTAGCAGTTCAGAGGAGGCTTTGGCAGGGAAGGCAAGCCAGCCTGCCAGGACCACAGGACCAGAGGACACTGGGGAGAGGGGTGGGTGAGGCTTCTCAGGCGGGCACCCCTCCTAGTGCTCACAGAGGCAGGGTCAGTGCATGGGGAAGAGGGCTACAATGGTGACCCTGCCCCTTGTGCACCTTTCAACAATGACAACCTGCTTCTATGGCGGCTCGGGCTTCTTCCACAAACTTTCCCGGTTGTGGATCTTCTTACTCCTCTCCTTTCAAGCTGTCTGTTCATAACCAGCAGCTGTCCCCTCCCTGGGTCCACTCTCCAAACCCCACATCCCAGCACACAACCCCCTTCCACACCAGCAGACACACAACTCAGGCTGGAGCATGCAGGGCTGCAGCAGGAACCATCCACGTAAGTCTTACTTTGTCTTGCCTGTCAGACGGGATGCTGCGCTGTCTTTTGAGTCCCCGAAGCTCCCTCTCTGTCCCAGGTGATCTTCCCACTGGTGACAGGGCTTCACTGAGTGTGGGAACCTCTCCTTTCCTTCAGCTCCCCCCACACAGGGGTGCATGTCCCATCGTGTATCCTCTTTTCTTTTTTTCTTTCTTTCATCCTACCTGGTAGTGTGTGGATTTTTTCATGTCCTTTTAGGTGTCCAAGTTTCTCTGCTCATGTTCAGCAAGTGCTCTGTGAGTATTTTTCTATTTGTATAATAGATATATTCTTGATGTACTTGTGGGGAGAGTTGGATTCCATGTCTTCCTATTCTACTGTCTTGACTCCACCTTTTTTTCTTTCTTAAGGTTGTTTTGGCTATTCAGAGTCCTTTGTGATTTGATACCAATTTTAGGATTATTTGTTCCAGTTCTATGAAAAATGTCATTGGTATTTTGATAGGAATTACAATTGAATCTGTAGATTGCCTCTTGTAGTACGGGCAGTTTAACCATATTAATTCTTGCAATTGATGAGCATCTTAACATTAATTTGTATTGTCTTTAATTTCTTTAATCAGTGTTTTATATTTTTCAGAGTATAGGTCTGTCATTTCCTTGCTTAAAATTATTCCTAGGTATTTTATTCTTTCTGATGCAATTGTAAATGGGATTGCTTTTTTTAATTTCTCTTTCTGAATGTTTCTTTCACTGTTGATTACTATGTTAGCTGACGGTTTGTCATATATCACCTTTACTATGTTAAGGTATATTCCTCTATACTCACATTGTTAAGAGTTTTTATCATAAATGGATGTTTAATTGTATCAGCAGTTTTAAAGTCTATTTTGTCTGATATAAATATTGCTACACCTGCTTTCTTTTCATTTCTCTTTTCTTGGAATATCTTTTTGCATCCCTCTATGTGTATATTTTATGGTTTTTTTTTTTTTTTTTTTTTCGGTATGCGGGCCTCTCACTGTTGTGGCCTCTCCCGTTGTGGAGCACAGGCTCCAGACGCACAGGCTCAGCAGCCATGGTTCACAGGCCTAGCTGCTCCGCGGCATGTGGAATCTTCCCAGACCGGGGCATGAACCCGTATCCCCTGCATCGGCAGGCGGACTCTCAACAACTGGACCACCAGGGAAGCCCTGTATCTTTATATCTGAAGTGAATCTTTTGTAGGCAATATAAATAGGGGGTTTCTTATTTTAATTCTTTATGGCTTTTGATTGGAGCATTCAGTCCATTTATATTTAGAGTAATTATTGACAGGTATGTATTTATAGCCATTTTGTCAATTGTTTTCTGGTTAATTTTGTTGTTCTTCTCTTTTTATTTCTTCCTATCTTCCCTTGTGATTTTATAGAGCTTTCTTTAATTTTATGTTTATCTTCCTTTCTCTTTATTTCTTTTTGTATTTGTTGTAGGTTTTTGGTTTGTGATATTGATATATAATAACCTACATATGTAACAGTCTATTTTAGGTTGACAGTTACTTAAGATTGAGCATATTCTAATAGTACTATATATTTACTCCATTCCCCCCATGTTTTATGTTTTTGATCATATTATACATCTTTTTATTTTGTGTATTGTTAAACTTATTATTTTAGATGTATGTGATTTTACTACTTCATACTACTTTTAACTTTTATGCTAGCTTTTTAGGTGGTTGATCCACTACCTTTATTATATGTTTGTCTTTTCCAGTGATATATTTTTCATAATTTTCTTGTTTCTAGTTATGGTATCTTTTTCATTTAAATAAGTCCTTTTCACATTTCTAGTAAGACTAGGTTAGTGGTAATGGCTCCTTTAGTTTTAGCTTGTCTGGAGAACTCTATATATCCTTCAATTCTGAATAATCACTTTTCCAGGTAGAGTTTTCTTGGTTGTAGTTTTTTTTTTTCTTTCAACCCTTTAAATATATCATTCTAGTCCTTCTGGCCAGTAAAGTTTCAGCTGAGAAATGAATTGAAAGCCTCATGGGGGTTCCCTTGTTCATAAGTAGTTGTTTTTCTCTTCTGCTTTCAAGAGTCTCTATTTGTCTTTTAACTTTTGATGTCTTAATGATAATATGTGTTGGTGTGGGTCTCCTTGGGTTCTTCTTGTTTGGAACTCTGTGATTTCTGGACTTGGATGTTTGTTTCTTTTGCCAGGTTAGGGAAGTTTTCAACCATTGTTTCTTTTAATAGGTCTTCTGTCCCTTTTTCTCTCTTCTTCTTCTGCGACCACTATAATATAAATATTAGTATGCTTGATGTTGCCTTACAGGTCCCTTAATCTATCCTCATTTGTTTAAATACTTTTTTCTTTTTAATGTTCCAACTGGGTGATTTTTCAGTAACCTGTCTTCCAGATTACTGATCCCTTATTCTGCATGTTGTAATCTGCTATTGTTTCCCTTTATTGTATTTTTCATTTCATGTATTGTATTCTTTAGTTCTGATTGGTTCCTGTTTTATATTTTCTATCTCTTTGTTGAAGTTCTCACTGAGTTCATCCATTTTTCTCCTGAGTTTGGTGACATTTTTATGACTATTTCTTTGAACTATGTATTGGTGAAGTATTTATTTCTATTTTATTTAGTTCTTTTTCTGGGCTTTAGTCTTGTTTTTTCATTTGGAAGGTATTCTTTTTCTCCTCATTTGCCTAGGACCAGTTAAGACTATTCTGGGTGTATGTGGCTGGGTCCCCCAGAGCAAAAGCCACTTTGAAGGGGTGCTGGTGCCACCTGGTGTAGTCCACTGGGTGGGGTGAGCTGGGAGCCAGTTTGGAGGGCCCAGCCAGAGCATCAGTGTAGGGTGGGGCAGGGCACACAGTTGTAGCTTGGGTAATTGAGAGTGATAGATATGACACTCTCCAGCACCAGGCCAGCTAGGTGGAAGGAAAGTTAAAAAGAAAAGAAAAAGATAATGACACTGGCCAATCTTTCATCTCTGGAGAAAGCTCCACCAGATCCCTACCCCTCTGGCACCACCCTAATATTAGCCCATTAATCTCCTTCTCATATGACCCAGGTACATTTCAAGCTGCTGCATCTGTGCTGGAACAATGTTATGTAAAAGTGAGTTTGTGTATGAGGCTTTCAAGAGCAGAGTCTTGGTTTCCTAGACATAAGCCCTGTTGGTTTTCAAAGCCAGATAATGTGGGGTTCATTTTCTTGATAGTGGTCCCCTGGGCTGGGAAGCCTGATTGTTAACTCAGACCCCTTCCTCCTCAGGGGGGACCTCCATGGTTGTGGTATCCCTCCTGTGGGTCGCCATATTAGAGGTATGGTTTCTGAGTACATCTCTACTATCTGTTATTGTGGCCTTTTCTTTATATCCTTAGTTATAGACAATCTGTTCTGTTTGTCTTCAAGTCATTCTCAGAGATAGTTGTTCTAAATGTAGTTGTAGTTTTGGTGTGTCTGTGAGTGGAGGTAAGCTCAGAATCTTCCTATTCTGCCATCTTGATACTGACTCCCATAAACATTTTTGAATAGATTAAAGTTGTCTTTTCTGTCCTCTCAGTTTCTCCTGGTCTGATGTCTGCTTTGTCTTCACACCATACAGCAGATCATTTTCCTGTATATAAATTTATGCATTGAGTATTCTTCAGGAAACTCAAGCTCTCCCTGTTGTATATAGACAGATAGTTTCACACCTTTTTGAGATATTACACTCTCATTGAATGTTGGCTCCTTAATTTACTATTTGATATTTTAACAGTTTTATTGAGATATAACTAATATATCATACAGCTCACCCATTTAATGTACAATTCAACTTTTTTTAGTATGGTTAAAAGTTCAGCAACCTTAGCAATAATCAAATTTAGAATAATTTCCTCATCCCTCAAAAAACTCCATGCCCATTAGCAGTTAATATCTATTCCCTACCCCCCACTAACTTTAACTCTAGGCAACTACTAATCAACTTTTGTGTACTGTTTGATTTTGAGGAAGTCATTTTTTAAATTTAATTTTTAAATTTTTAAGTTTTTTTAATTGAAGTATAGTTTATTCATAGTGTATTAGTTTCAGGTGTACAGTAATCTGATTTAGTTTTGTGTGTGTGTGTGTTTGTGTGTGTATATGTGTGTGTGTATATATATATATTTTTTTTCAGATTCTTCTCTATTACAGCTTATTACAAGATATTGAATATAGTTCCTTGTGCTATACCATAGGCCCTTGTTGTTTATTCTATATATAGTAGTGTGTATCTGTTAATCCCAAACTCCTAATTTATCCCTACTATTATTGTGTTACTGTTGATGTCTCCTTTTGTGTCTGCTAATATTTGCCTTATACATTTAGGTGCTCCTATGTAGGCTGCCTATATATTTACAATTGTTATATCTTCTTCTTGGATTGATCCTTTGATCACTAGGAAGTGTCTTTCTTTGTCTCTTGTAACAGTCTTTATTTTAGAGTCAATTTTGTCTTATATAAGTATTGCTACATCAGCTTTCTTTTGATCTCCATTTGCATGGAATACCTTTTTCCATCCCCTCACTTTCAGTCTGTATTTGTCTCTAGATCTGAAGTGGGTCTCTTGTAAACAGCATATATGTGGGTCTTGTTTTTCTATCCATTCAGCCACTCTATATCTTTTGGTTGGGTCATTTAATCCATTTACATTTAAAGTAATTATTGAAGGCTTCCCTGGTGGTGCAGTGGTTAAGAATCTGCCTGCCAATGCAGGGGACACGGGTTCGAGCCCTGGTCCGGGAAGATCCCACATGCTGTGGAGCAATTAAGCCCATGCACCACAACTACTGAGCCTGCACTCTAGAGCCTGCAAGTCACAACTACTGAGCCCATGTGTCACAGCTACTGAAGCCCGCCTGCCTAGAGCCTCTGCTTGGCAACAAGAGAAGCCACTGCAATGAGAACCCCGTGCACCGTGATGAAGAGTAGTCCCCACTCACCGCAACTAGAGAAAGCCCGCGGGCAGCAATGAAGACCCAACACAGCCAAAAATAAATTAAATAAATAAATAAATAAATTTAAAGTAGTTATTGATATGTATATTCTTATTGCTATTTTGTTCATTGCTTTGGATTTGTCTTTGTAGGGTTTTATTTCCCTTCCTTTTGTTTTCTTCTCTTGTGATTTGATGACTATCTTTAGTGTTATGTTTGGATTCCTTTTACTTCTTTGTGAGTATATCTATTATAGATTTTTGGTTTGCAATGACCATAAAATTTTTGTATAGCAGTCTATATATATACATGATTGTTTTAAGTCAATGATCTCTTAATTTCAAATGCATTTAAAAACATTGCATTTGTACTCTCCTGCCCTCATGGCTACTGTTTTTGATATATTTTACATCTAATTGTCTTATGTATCCCTTAACTGCTTATTGTGGGATACAGACAATTTTACTACTTTTGTCTTTTAACCTTCCTACTAGATTTGCATGTGGATGATTTCCTACCTTTACTGAATATTTACTTTTACTGGTGTGCTTTTTCATTTTGTAATTTTCTTGTTTCCAGTAGTGGTCTTTTCTTTTTCACCAACAGAAGTTCCTTTAATATTTGTTGTAAATCTGGTTTGGTGATGTTGAATTCTTTTTGCTTTTGCTTGTCTGTAAAGCCTTTGATTTCTCCATCAAATCAATGAATGAGAGCCTTGCTGGGTAGAATTTTCTTGGTTGTAGATTTTTCCCTTTTATCACTTTAAATATGTTGTGCTATTTCCTTCTGGCCTGCAGAGTTTATCCTGAAAAATCAGCTGATAGCCTTATCAGAGTTCCTGTGTATGTTATTTGTTGCTTTTCTCTTGCTGCTTTTAATTTTCTCTGTTTATCATTTTGTCATTTTGATTACAATGTGTCTTGGTGTGTTCCTCTTTGAGTTAATCCTATATGGGACTCTGCATTTCCTTGACTTGAGTGATGGTATCCTTTCCCTGATTAAGGAGGTTTTCAGTTATTATGTCTTCAAATATCTTCTCAGGCACTTTCTATCTCTCTTCTCCTGGGACCTCTATAATGAGAATATTCATGCACTTGATATTGTCCCATAGGTCTCTTAAACTGTCCTCATTTTTTTAAATTCTTTTTTCTGTTCAGTGGCTGTGATTTCCACTACTCTATCTTCCAGCTCACTGATTTATTCTTCTGAATCATTTAGTCTACTATTGATTCCTTTTAGTGTGTTTTTCATTTTAGTTATTGTATTTTCATCTGTTTGGTTTTTGTTTATATCTTCTAACTCTTTGTTAAAAACTTCTGACTCTGCATTTATTCTTCTCCCGAGTTCTTTGATTATTTTTATTATCATTACTCTGAACTCTTTCTCAGGTAGATTGCCTATCTCCACTTCACTTAATTCTTCTTCTGGGGTTTTATCTTTTTCCATCATCTGAAATGTATTCTTCTACCACTTCATTTTGTCTAAGTTGCTATTTGTATTTTTATGTATGTGGTAGGTTAGTTATGTTTCTCAACCTTGGAGAAGTGTCCTTCTGTAGGAGACAACCTATGTATCCCAGCAGTATACTCTCATCTTGTCACCCAAACTATATACTCTAGGGGTTCCCCCTTAGAAGGCTGCATGGGTCCTTCTGTTGTGGTGGGCTGACTGTGTGTGCAGTCTGGTAGGCTTGATTGGCCTCTAGCCTGGTTGGTTGCTAGACCATGCCTTGTATGAATGCTGCTGGCTGCTGTAGGACCTGGTCATGTGGTGGCTGGTTTCAGAAGCCTAATTTGTGCTGGGGTTAGTGCTACCTCACTGGTGGTCAGAATCAAGTCCCAAAGGCTGCTGCCCAGTCACTGGCAATTGGAGCTAGGTCCTTGCATTAGTGATGGACTAATGGCAGGCAGAGCTGGTTCCTGTAGTCTGGCTGCAGAGACCAGGGATCACCAGAGCTTGTTTCAGATTGTTGGTTGGGTGTGCAGTTCCTGACACAGCTGGGTATGGGGTTTGGTGTGTCCCTAAGGTTTTGTTGGCTTGCTAGTGGCCAGGGCCAGGACCCATCTGGTCCCAGAGTAGGGTCTGGAATGCTGTGGCTGGGCTGAGTCTGCAGGCTTTAGGATCATAGTTTTCTGTGTCTGTTGTCTCCCTGGTGGTGGGTCTGGTGTGTGAGGCTGGTTTAAAGATGAGTGCAGGGCTTCCCTGGTGGCTCAGTGGTTGAGAGTCTGCCTGCCGATGCAGGGGACACGGGTTCGTGCCCCAGTCCGGGAAGATCCCACATGCCACAGAGTGGCTGGGCCTGTGAGCCATGGCCACTGAGCCTTCACGTCCAGAGCCTGTGCTCTGCAACAGGAGAGGCCACAACAGTGAGAGGCCCATGTATCACAAATTTAAAAAAAAAAAAAAAAAAGATAAACAAAGATGAGTGCAGATTTCCTGGAGGGAAGGGCAGGTGTCTGCCCACCGGTGAGTGGAACTGGGTCTTGGGCTTCTGGTGAGCAGGACCTTGTATAGGGGCTTGTCTAGAGGTGGTTTTGGGCTCAGAAAGTCTTTAGGCAGCCTACCTGTTAATAGGTAGGGCTGTGTCTCTACCCATTTAGTTGTTTGTTTGAGGCATCCCTGCACTGGCACCTACAGGCTGTTGGGTGGGGCCAGGCCTTAACACTAATGAGCCAAGATGGTAGCAACCAGCAGAGATGTTCATGTAATTGAACTTTCCCAAATATGTTTACTACCAGTGCCCATGTCCCCTGGGGGAGCCACAAACCACCACCCCCCTCACCTTTCCAGGAGATTCTCCAAGACCAGCAGGTAGTTCTGGCCCAGAGTCTTATCAAATTACTGCTCTTGCCCTGGGTCCTGGTGCATGTGAGATTTTGTGTGTGCCCTTTAAGAGTGAAGTCTCTAGTTCTTCCAGTCCTGTGGGGTTTCTGCAGTTAAGCCCCACTGGCCTTCAAACCAAATGCTCTGGGTCTCATTCTCCCAGTGCTTGACCTCCCAGACTGGGGAGCCTGATGTGAGCCTCAGAACTCTCACTCCTGTGGGAGAACATCTGCAATACAATTATTCTCCAGTTTGTGGGTCACCCATCCAGGGGTTATGGTATTTTATTATACCATGATTCTGCCTTTCCTACCTGTCTCATTGTGGTTCTTTCTTTATGTCCTTAGTTGTACAAAATATTTTCTGGTAGGTTCCAGTCTTTTTCATCAATGGTGTTCTGCAGATCGTTGTGATTTTGGTGTGCTTGTGAGAGGAGGTGAGCTCAGGATCACTGTACTCCACCATCTTGGTCACTCTCTGCAATATTTTTAAATTTCAGTCTCCTCAGGCAAGGGAAATAAAAGAAAAAATAAACAAATCAGATTGCATCAAACTAAAAAGTTTTTGCATAGTGAAGGACACCTTCAACAAAAAGAAAAAGGGCAATCTACTGAATGGGAGAAAACATTTGCAAATGATATATCTGTTAGGAGGTTCATATCCAAAATATATGAAGAATTTACACAACTCAACATCAAAAAATTAAACAATCTCGTTCAAAAATTGGGCAGAGGGCTTGAATAGACATTTTTTTTCTAAAGAAGACATGCTCATAGCTAACAGACACATGAGAAGATGTTCAACATTTCTAATCAGGGAAAAGCAAATCAAAACCACAATGAAATATCACCTCACCTGTCAGAACTGCTCTTATCAAAAAGACAACAAATAACAAATACTGGTGAGGATGTGGAGAAAAGGAAACCCTTGTGCACTGCTGATAGGAATGTAAATTGGTACAGTCACTATTGAAAACAGTATGAAGTTTCCTCAAAAAATTGAAAATAGAACTATATGATCAAGCAATTCCACCTCTTGGTATTTATCAGAAGAAAATGAAAACATTAATTTTAAAAGATATATACACCCTTATGTTCATAGCAGCATTATTTACAATAGCCAAGATATGGAAGCAACTGAAGTGTCCATTGATAGATGAATGGGTAAAGAAGATATGATTGATATGTATACACACACACACACACACACATACATACACACACACACAAATATGAAATGGACTATTACACAGTGATAAAAAAAAGAATGAAATCTTACCATTTGCAAGAACATGGATGGACCTAGAGGAAATTAAGCTAAGTGAAATAAGTCAGACAGAGAAAGACAAATGCCATATGATTTCACATTTATGTGGAATCTAAAAAACAAGACAAATGAACAAACATAAGGAAACAAAAACAGAGTCATAGATACAGAGAACAAATTGGTGGTTGTCAGAGGGGTGGGGGTTAGGGGGTTGGGCAAAATATGTGGAGGGGATTAAGAAGCACAAACTTCCAGTTATAAAATAAATAAGTCACAGGGATGTAATGTACAGTATAGAGTATATAGCTGATAATATTGTAATACTTTGTATAGAGACAGACTAGACTTACTGTTGAGATCAATTCATAATGCATAGAAAAGTCAAATCAGTATGTTGTACACCTAAAACTAATATAATATTGTATGTGAACAATAAATTAAAAAATATATAAAAGGATGGAACAAACAAAAAAAATTTATGGATTCACAGATATAAAGTTTAGGAATGGCGTAATTTCTCAAAAAGAAAGGAATGAAGTTCAGAATGATAACTTGATAAGATTTACTTTGTCTAATTCAGATTAACCTTTTTTGTTTGCTGGTACTCTAGTACTGATTGTTTACTGTGAGAGCCAATTTATCAGTAGCCCCAAGAATGTTTGCATCTCTCAGGAGAAAAAATTTAAAAAAGTCATAAGAATACTTGTTTATATTTGACTAATGTCACAAAATAAATTTTGAAAAAAAACCCAGAATGTATCTTTCCTGATTGGTGATGAGGTTAAATAAACCACAAGTAGGAGAAATATAATTTATAGACATGAAGAAACTTTTTGATACTTAAAAAATTATTGCTAATAAAAAATAGGAGTGCTTTTAAAAAGTGATAATGGGGGTTTCCCTGGTGGTGCAGTGGTTGAGAGTCCGCCTGCGAATGTAGCAGACGCGGGTTCGTGCCCCGGTCTGGGAGGATCCCGCATGCCACAGAGCGGCTGGGCCTGTGGGCCATATCCACTGAGCCTGCGCATCTGCAGCCTGTGCTCCACAGCGGGAGAGACTGCAGCAGTTAGAGGCCCGTGTACCACAAAAAAAAAAAAAAAAAAAAAAGTGATAATGATTTGCTAGTATACTTTTTTCCTACCATTTTCAATCCATATAAAGGGCTTTCTATTAAAATCTGCCACTTGAAAGTAATTATTAAGAATACATTTTATTAACTAAGTAAAAAATCAGTATAATTTCTAAGAATTATCATAATTTAAAGAATTAGTTTTTCTTAAGTACAAGGTATTTGGAGCTTAATGTAATATCAGCTACTTTAAAGCGATGTAGAATAAAGCATGCCACAGATGACAATTAGGAATCAGCAGGACTCAAGAGCTTTTATGCCATTTTGGATTTTATGTGTTTACAAAGCTGCAACCTATTGGCATTTAATTCCATATTTACTGTCTCTTGTGTCTCATTGCACAGCAGGACATGGAATGAGCAATAAACATGTTATCATAAGTATTGTACTGAATGATAATTTAATTAAGTCACAACTTAAAAGAAGTCTTTTTTTGTGTCACCCTTAGGTTTTATATCCTCAACTCATTTATTCGTTTTGTCAATTTATCCACACTGAATTACAAAAACATACTAAAATAATTTAATGCATAAAAATTTTCAGAATAGAAAATTTATTTTTAATATATTAGCACATAGGAGAGTTATTTGATCTTTGACTTGAAAAATTATATAAATATGTAATTTACTATGCTAACTGACTGGTTTACTTATAATCATAATTAAGTTACATAAAAAGAATATCAAAGAAATAGTACAAATGTTTCATTTGAATTGCATTCAATATATGTATATTTTAATTATTCTTTGAATATACATGATCAAATGATTTTATCTAGGGCTTAAGAGGAAATTAATTTTTCATTGACAATCTATCATATAATTTATATATTTCGTAATGAATTGTTGTTTAAGTAGCTCATTTTTCACAAGAGAATATTATTCACCTGAAACTATATGAATGAAGTAAAATTATAAAATTATAATTATGTTAAGTGTACTGTTTCTGTAAGTAGGATTATAAGGGAAGGGAGAAAAGGTGAAGAGAAAATATATAGAATTTTCAAACTTTATACTGTTTAAAATATATAGAATTTTAAAAACCTGGAGACTTTGTTGAAAATTCATGTTAAAAGTGAGAAGAAAATTAACAGAATCATCCATTAGTCACAGAGGAAGTCTGGATGGAACTTCAAAGTTTGCTTGATAATAGTAATAATGAAAGGAATGATATGGCAAAGAGGTGGAGCTCACATCTAAAGAATTTATATCAAAATGAGGAAAATAGAGATTAATAATTAACCTGGTCAAGAGGAATTTCAAATTCTGAAAACAGTTAATATATATCCAACCAAGCAAGATCTCAGATTGAAGAAACTTAACTAAGACAAGGAAAAGATACATAGATCACCTGGATCCAGATTAGAGTGATAATCACCTGAGATAAGGAATTCCACCTATCTTGGGCAGAAGAAGTAGGGATATAGTCAAAGGTTTTGAATAAGAAACTGAAAGCCTAAGTAACAATATCTTGATAGCCCAAGTTTTAAGGAATCTTGATATATATCTTCTTCCCAATTTTAGAATTGGTTTCAAACACAGGTAGTCCTGAACATATGAGTGAGTGTTTACAGTAAAATATGGATGAAGAATGGAGGAAGACAATTTTGAATGGAAGCAGGGAATTACCATTTATATGTCAAGGCTTTTTACTACAAAATCTGTGATTAACTTTTGGGAATTATAGTTTAGTTAAATTTAAACATATAGACTTGAGTCAGGGAAATGGGGTTTTCAATTAGTTTTGTGTCCTTCAGCAAGGTATCAAACATCTCTTGAGTTAATTGACCTGTAAAACGCACTTAATGTTTCCTTAGAGAATCTTTGTAATAATTAAGTCAAATAATATGTTAAAGTACCTATCACAATGCTGATGGCATATTAAATGTTTTAACATGCTGGTTTCCTTTAGCTAATATTACTTCTGCTTGTCTTTATATTAATACATATTATGTGAAACATTAAGTATACAAATATAAAGAACGATGAAGACATCAGATACAGTTTTCAAAAAATAATGAGGTATTTGAAGTATTTTAAAAGTCCATTAAAAATGTTTTAAGTTGGGCTTCCCTGGTGGCGCAGTGGTTGAGAGTCCACCTGCCGATGCAGGGGACGCGGGTTCGTGCCCCGGTCCGGAAAGATGCCACAGAGCGGCTAGGCCCATGAGCCATGGCCGCTGAGCCTGCACGTGAGGAGCCTGTGCTCCACAATGGGAGAGGCCACAACAGTGACAGGCCTGCATACCGCAAAAAAAAAAAATGTTTTAAGTTATTTTCCTGAAGGATGAGATCTTTATTTATCCTGTATTTTAAATAATCTTACAAAATTCAGAAAAAAAGTCAGCTTGAAGAGTGTCCATGGAATTTAATATTAATGTTGTATAATCCTGTAGGAAGATGAGGTGGTAGCATTATTTACAGTATAATATTAGTATCTAAAATCTTTTTCTTCAGACATGATATTGGGTTAAGAGCTCTAGGTCTTTAGTTTTTAAAGGAAAGGATGTTTTTGAGAATTTTGGTAGAACATTACTAAGTGGCAAAAATATCAGATAATGTAAGATTCTTCATCATTTCTTTTAGAATCAAAGAATGAGTTAAGGAGATGTTAGTATTAGTTTGTTCTACAATTTATCTTAGGTCAGTAATACGATGGGTCTCTCTGTCTCTCACTCACTCTCTTACCCCTCATTCACTTTCCATTCTCCTTCTTTCAGTAAAATAAAATCAAGCTGATTCTCCTTGAAGTGTTGTGTTGTCTTATTTTTTTAAGCCTCTTAGAATTTTTTAATTATATGGGTCCTATATGAATAAATGTGATATAGACAGAACTACATGTCTATCAATTGGGGATGATGAGGTGGAACTCTCAAAAGAGTTGGAGCTAAGACTTTAAAGTTCCTGATATTTACAGAATGAAAGATTCCTTAATTACACTTCTGTCTCTTCAACTACTTCATCTTACATTCTGATTATCAGTACAAATACATACAAGGGTAGCAAACTGAGTTAATATAAAAGAGTCATGATTGTGTAGAAAAATCTCAGATTTTTTCACCTTTCTAAAGTGGTAATTCCTTCTTTAGAATGAAATAAAAACATATGTATTTGAACTCTCCTTCAATCAGCTACTCTATTACCTTTTTAAAGTTTTCTATACTGACTCAGCATATATAAATCTTACACTATTAAAGAGGATTATTTTAAAAGAAAAAAGAGCCTAAATTTAATTTTATTGTTATATATAGGTTGATCTATGAAAAACTGAGATTTTTGAGATTTCTCTCTAGTATGGATACTATGAAAGAAATAAGATAAATTACATAAGCATATAAAAGTATATTCTACTCTCAAAAATCTAGTGAATATCCAGGTGGTTTCACTTTCTTTAAACTCTTATCATTTAAGTATGTATAATTTACAGTATGTGATATATATATATAGGGAAGGATAATAAACCAAATAAATTTAAAGACTTCAAAAATTCTGAAATAAAAAGATATAATCTTAAAAAGCAAGGGCATAGATATTCAATGGCGTAGTTATTTCTGGTCATACTTCAGTCCTAAGTGGATACTTGGAGTGCACAGAAGATAGACAAACTTCAGTATTTTATATCACGTGTTCTAACTCTTTAAAGAATGCTCTCAACCTACTGAGTAGGAATGAAAACACAGGAAACATTTATCTTCACTAGTCATCAAGCATCTTTGCTGATGTTAGAATGCTCGTATATCACTGCTACCTAAATTAAAGTCAAGTTGAAGACACTTGCTAAATAAGTTAGTTATGCCATTTTGGCAATTTAAAACTCATGAATCATTAACACTGCTGTATGTTATAAATGAAAGTTGTTAAGAAAGTAAATCCTAAGAGTTCTCCTCATAAGAATAATTTTTTTCTACTTTAATTTTGTACCTATAGGAAATGATGGATATCCAGTAAACTTATTGTGATAATCACTTCATGACATATGTAAATCAAATCATTATGCTGCATACTGTAAACTTACACAGTGCTGTACGCCAATTATATCTTAATAAAATTTGAAGAAAAACTGATGAGTCTTCTTAAATCTCAATATCGGCAACACCTAATACATTTTAGAATGATTACTGTCAGCTCTTTATTTATCTGAAAGTAAAGCTTCTATTATTTAATTTTTTGAAATATAATTGAAAATTAAAATTGTGATATAAGGTGTGAACATGATTTAATATACATTGTAAATGAATTCCCATCACTGAGTTAATTAACATATCCATTCCTTTATCATTTCACATACTTACTTTTTGTTGTTGTTGAGAATACAAGTTTTACTCTTCTAGCAAATTTCATTTACACAGTACCAAAGAGTATTATCAACTTTAGTCACCATATAACATATTGTATCTTCAGATCTTATTCATCTTATTACTGAAAATTTGCACTCTTTTTCCATCTTCTCCCTAGTTCCTCTACTTCCCAGAACCTGGCAACAACCATTCTAGTCTCTGTTTCTATGAGTTTGACCTTTTTTTTTAGATTACACATTTAAGTGATATTATGTAGTATTTGTCTTTCTTAGTCTGGTATATTTCACCTAGCACAATTCCCTCCAGGTTTATCTATAGATTTATTTCCATTTTTAAGGCTGACATACATATATACACACACACTCACATACACACACACACACACACACACACACACACATATATATACAGAAAGTCCCCTACATACGAATGAGTTCTGTTCTGAGAGCACGTTTGTAAGTCCAACAGTGTTAGCCTAGGTTCCCAGCTAACACAATCAGCTATATAGTACTGTACTGTAATAGGTTTATAATACTTTTCACACAAATAATACATAAAAAACAAACACAAAAAATAAAGAAAACATTTTTAATCTACAGTACCATACCTTGAAAAGTACAGTAGTACAATACAATAGCTGGCATACAGGGTCTGGCATCGAGTGAACAAGCAAGAAGACTGGAGTAGGGAGAGGAGGTGGGAGATGGTAGAGCTGAAGGATCATCAGCAATAGGAGCTGGAGGGCAAGCTGCAGTTTCACTCATGCCTGACACTGATGGCATAGGTTCGGGTTCCTTGCTGTATTCGATTCTATCTACCCTCTTGAAAAAAATGATCCAGTGATATCTGGGTAATAACTCTTCTTTTCTCACCGTAGATAACATGGTAGCACTGGATTACATTCTGAACAGCTGCTGCAACCTTTGTGTACCAGCTACATCACCACTGCTTTTATGCTTGCTTCTGGACATCCTGGGCTTAAAATAAAGACACTCTACTACTATACTGTATACAGTACTGCAGAGTAAAGTACACAAAAGCACAACCACTTGTAGAGGATGCATGCACATGACAATGTATGTCAGACATGTGAACTGACTTACTTGATTGGACATGTGAATGCACGTTCGCAACTTTGAAATTTCTCAACTTGAAGGTTTGTATGTAGGTGACTTACTGTATATGTATATATACATATATATATATTTAATCTATATCTCACATTTGTAAAATCCATTCATTTGTTTATGGATACTTAGGTTGTTTCTATACCTTGACTTTTGTGAATAATGATGCAATGAACATGGTAGCACAAGTATTTCTTCAAGATAGTGATTTTGTTTCCTTTGTATGTATACCCAGAAGTAGGTTTGCTTGATCTTATGATAGCTCTGTTTTCAGTTTCTTGAGGAAACTTCATAGTATCTTCCATAGCAGCTGTACCAGTTTACATTTCCAGCAACAGTGTACAAGAGTTTCCTTTTCTCCACATCCTTGCCAGCATTTGTTATCTCTTGTCTCACTGACAATAGATATACCAACAAATGTCAGGTGATACATTACGGTGATTTTTAATTGCATTTCTCTGATGATGAGTGATGTTGAGCACCTTTTAATGTATCCGTTGGCCCTTTGTATGTCTTCTTTGAAAAAAAAAATGTCTGTTCAGGTCCTTTGCTTACCTTTTCATTAAGCTTCTGTTTTTTGTATGTGTCTCATATATTTTGGATATTAAGCCTTTATCAGACATGTAGTTTGCAAATATTTTTTCCCCACTTTATAAGTTGCATTTCCCACTTGTTGATGGTTTCCTTTGCTATGCAGAAGCATTTTAGTTTGATGTAGTCCCACTTGTTTATTTTTGCTTTTGGTGCCAAGTCCATAAAATTGATGCCAAGACCAATGTCAAAGACCTTATCCCCTATGTTTTTTTCCAAGTAGTTTTATTGCTTTAGGGCTGCTATTCAACTCCTTAATCCATTTTGGGTTGACTTTTTACTTTTGTATATGGTATAAGATAGTGTTCAGTTTCATTCTTTTTCATGTGGCCATCCAGTTTTCCCAGAACCAGTTTTTAAAGAGATTATCCCTTCCCCGTAATATATTCTTGGCTTGAAAAAATTGGTGTGTGTGTGTGTGTGTGTGTGTGTGTGTGTGTGTGTGTGTATGTGTGTGTATGTTGGGGTATGACAAAGTTTTCCCAAAGTTAGGAGGACTATTTTAAAATTATTATACATATTACTTCTCTATATGGAGGAGAGCCTGGGAGAAATACTTCTGATTCTATGATAGTTGAAACTGAGTGTGATACCTGGAAGAATTTATAATTATGGCAGAAAATATTTACAAACAGAGTCCTAACAACAGTGGTACCTTAACATGTCTAATTAAATCAGTTTGAAGAGAAACATTAATTGACAAATACACATGCGTGTATTTCTGGGCCGAAAAATTAATTGTCCTTATATGCATGAGTTTATTTTGGGGCTTTCTATTTCTGTTCCATCCATCTATGTGTCTGCTTTTATTCCTGTTTTGTTTACTATAGCTTTGTAATATAGTTTGAAATCGAGAAATGTGATGCCTCCAGCTTTGTCTTCTTGTTCAAGATTGCTTTAGCTATGCAGGGTCTTTTGTGGCTCCAAACATATTTTAGGATTGTTTTTGCTATTTCTGTAAAAAATACCACTGGAATTTTGATAGGCATTGCTTTGAATGTTTAGTGCTTTGGGTAGAGTGGACAGTTTAGCAATTCTTCCAGTCCATGAGCACAGACTATCTTTCTTTTTATTTTTGTCTTCTTGAAGTTTCTTTTTCCCCCACTTTTTAAAAGATATAATTGACATATAACGCTGCATAAGTTTAAGGTGTACATACAGTATAATGATTTGACTTACATATGTCATGAAATGATGATAAAAATAAGTTTATTGTCAAAATCCATCATCTCATAGATACAAAAGAAAAAGAAAGAATATATGATATTTTTTTCTTTATGATGAGAACTCTTAGGATTTACTCTCTTAACAACTATAAAATATAAATAGAGCAGTGTTAATTATATTAATTTTGTTGTACATTACAACCCGAGTACTTATTTATCTTATAACTAGAAGTTTGTACCTTTTGACCACTTTCATCCAACTCCCCCACCCCTCAACCCCTGCCTCTGGTAATCACGACTCTTATTTCTTTTTATATGTAAATTAGTGGTCACTATGGAAAACAGTATGGAGTTTCTTCAAAAAATTAAAAATAGAACTACCATATCATCCAGCAATTCCACTCTTGGGTATTTACCCAAAGAAAATGAAAAAACTAAATTCGATAAGATATGTGCACCACTATGTTCACTGCAGCATTATTTACAATAGCCAAGATAAGGAAGCAATTTAAGCAGCCATAAAAAATTAAATGTATAAAGAAGATGTGATATATATATAGTGGAATATTACTCAACTATAAAAAGAATGAAATCTTGCCATTTGTAACAACAAGGTTAGACCTAGAGGGTATTATGCTAAGTGAAATAAGTCAGCCAGAGAAAGACAAATACTGCATGATTTTAATTATATGTAGAGTCTGAAAAACAAATGAATGAACAAACATAAGAAAACAGAAACAGAGTCATAGATACAGATATCAAACAGGTGGTTGCCAGAGGGGAAGGGAATGGGGGATGTAAGAAATAGGTGAGAAAGATTAAGAGATAGGGGCTTCCCTGGTGGCGCAGTGGTTGAGAGTCCGCCTGCCAATGCAGGGGACACGGGTTCGTGCGCCAGTCTGGGAAGATCCCACATGCCGCAGAGAGGCTAGGCCCGTGAGCCATGGCCGCTGAGCCTGCACGTCCGGAGCCTGTGCTCTGCAACGGGAGAGGCCACAACAGTGAGAGGCCTGCGTACCACAAAAAAAAGAAAAAAAAAGAGGTACAAACTTCCAGTTTCAAAATAAATTAGTCACGTCTGAAATGCACAGTGTGAGAAATACAGTCAATAATAATGTAGTATCTTTATATGTTATTACATGGTAACTAGCCTTATTATGGTGATCTTTAATTTTTCATGATTGTTTTATAGTTTTCAGTGTAGAGATCTTTCACCTCCTTGGTTAAATTTATTATTAGGTATCAAGTGTGATGTTAGCTGTGGGCTTGTCGTAATGGCTTGTATTATGTTTATGTACATTCCTTCTATACCCAGTTTGTTGAAAATAAAATTTCTATTTAGTTTTTTTTAAATTTATTATCTAAACTATATTTTACTTATTTATATATTTTCTTATTTAAGAAGGTGAGTTTTAAAAAAATTTTATTGGAGTATAGTTGGTTTACAATGGTGTGTTAGTTTCTGATGTACAGCACAGTGAATCAGTTGTATATATATATATTTCCACTCTTTTTTAGATTATTTTCCCATATAGGTCATTACAGAATACTGAGACGAGTTCCCTGTGCTATTCAGCAGGTTCTTACTAGTTATCTATTTTATACATAGTAGTGTGTATATGTTGATCCCAATCTCCCAATTTATCTCTCCTCCATCCTGCTTTCCCCCCTGGTAAGCATAAGTTTGTTTTCTATATCTGTGACTCTGTTTTGTAAACAAGTTCCCATTTGTATAATTTTTTAAAGATTCCACATATAAAGGATAGCATATGGTATTTGTCTTTCTCTGTCTGACTTACTTCACTCAGTATGACAATTTCTAGGTCCATCTATGTCACTGCAAATAGCATTATTTTGTTCTTTTTTATGGCTGAGTAATATTTTAAAATTTATTTCTGGCAGCTGCTTTACATAAAGTAGATATACCATTTTCTGATAAATATGTTTATTAATAGAAGTACTACATTTTTATATTACTGTTCTTATTTTTAAATATTCAGAAAATATCTTCCTTAGTAAAACCCAGTGGTGTTTGGCTCACATTAGCTCTTTTTTTTTTTTTTTTTGACATCTTTATTGGGGTATAATTTCTTTACAATGGTGTGTTACTTTCTGCTTTATAACAAAGTGAATCAGTTATTCATATATATATGTTCCCATATATCTTCCCTCTTCCGTCTCCCTACCTCCCACCCTCCCTATCCCACCCCTCCAGGCAGTCACAAAGCACCAAGCCGATATCCCTGTGCTATGCGGCTGCTTCCCACTAGCTATCTACCTTAAGTTTGTTAGTGTATACATGTCCATGATTCTCTCTCACCCTGTCGCAGCTCAGCCTTCCCCCTCCCCATATCTTCAAGTCCGTTCTCCAGTAGGTCTGTGTCTTTATCCCTGTCTTATCCCTAGGTTCTTCTTTTCTTCTTAAATTCCATATATATGTGTTAGCATACGGTATTTGTCTTTTTCTTTCTGACTTACTTCACTCTGTATGACAGACACTAGGTCTATCCACCTCATTACAAATAGCTCAATTTCGTTTCTTTTTATGGCTGAGTAACATTCCATTGTATATATGTGCCACATCTTCTTTATCCATTCATCCGATGATGGGCACTTAGGTTGTTTCCATCTCCGGGCTATTGTAAATAGAGCTGCAATGAACATTTTGGTACATGACTCTTTTTAAATTTTGGTTTTCTCAGGGTATAGGCCCAGTAGTGGGATTGCTGGGTCATATGGTAGTTCTATTTGTAGTTTTTTAAGGAACCTCCATACTGTTCTCCATAGTGCCTGAACCAATTCACATTCCCACCAGCAGTGCAAGAGTGCTCCCTTTTCTCCACATCCCCTCCAGCATTTATGGTTTCTAGACTATTTGATGATGGCCATTCTGACTGGTGTGAGATGATATCTCATTGTAGTTTTCATTTGCGTTTCTCTAATGATTAATGGTGTTGACCATTCTTTCATGTGTTTGTTGGCAGTCTGCATACCTTGTTTGGAGAAATGTCTATTTAGGTCTTCTGCCCATTTCTGGATTGGGTTGTTTGTTTTTTGTTATTGAGCTGCATGAGCTGCTTGTAAATTCTGGAGATTAATTCTTTGTCAGTTGTTTCATTTGCAAATATTTTCTTCCATTCTGAGGGTTGTCTTTTGGTCTTGTTTATGCTTTCCTTTGCTGTGCAAAAGCTTTGAAGTTTCATTAGGTCCCATTTGTTTATTTTTGTTTCTATTATCATTACTCTAGTAGGTGGGTCAGAAAGGATCTTGCTGTGATTTATATCATAGAGTGTTCTGCCTATGTTTTCCTCTAAGAGTTTGATAGTTTCTGGCCTTACATTTAGGTCTTTAATCCATTTTGATCTTATTTTTGTGTATGGTGTTAGGGAGTGATCTAATCTCATACTTTTACATGTATCTGTCCAGTTTTCCCAGCACCACTTATTGAAGAGGCTGTCCTTTCTCCACTGTACATTCTTGCCACCTTTATCGAAGATAAGGTGTCCATATGTGCCTGGGTTTATCTCTGGGCTTTCTATCCTGTTCCATTGATATATCTTTCTGTTTTTGTGCCAGTACCATACTGTCTTGATTACTGTAGCTTTGTAGTATAGTCTGAAGTCAGGGAGCCTGATTCCTCCAGCTCCGTTTTTCGTTCTCAAGATTGCTTTGGCTATTCGGGGTCTTTTGTGTTTCCATACAAATTGTGAAATTTTTTGTTCTAGTTCTGTGAAAAATGCCAGTGGTAGTTTGATAGGGATTGCATTGAATCTGTAGATTGCTTTGGGTAGTAGAGTCATTTTCACAATGTTGATTCTTCCAATCCAAGAACATGGTATATCTCTCCATCTATTTGTATCATCTTTAATTTCTTTCATCAGTGTCTTATAATTTTCTGCATACAGGTCTTTTGTCTCCTTAGGTAGGTTTATTCCTAGATATTTTATTCTTTTTATTGCAGTGGTAAATGGGAGTATTCTCTTGATTTCACTTTCAGATTTTTCATCATTAGTATATAGGAATGCCAGAGATTTCTGTGCATTAATTTTGTATCCTGCTACTTTACCAAATTCATTGATTAGCTCTAGTAGTTTTCTGGAAGCATCTTTAGGATTCTCTATGTATAGGATCATGTCATCTGCAAACAGTGACAGCTTTACTTCTTCTTTTCCGATTTGGATTCCTTTTATTTCCTTTTCTTCTCTGATTGCTGTGGCTAAAACTTCCAAAACTATGTTGAATAAGAGTGGTGAGACTGGGCAACCTTGTCTTGTTCCTGATCTTAGTGGAAATGCTTTCAGTTTTTCACCATTGAGGATGATGTTGGCTGTGGGCTTGTCATATACGGCCTTTATTATGTTGAGGAAAGTTCCCTCTATGCCTACTTTCTGCAGGGTTTTTATCATAAATGGGTGTTGAATTTTGTCAAAAGCTTTCTCTGCATCTATTGAGTTGATCATATGGTTTTTCTCCTTCAATTTGTTAATATGGTTTATCACATTGATAGATTTGCATATATTGAAGAATCCTTGCATTCCTGGAATAAACCCCACTTGATCATGGTGTATGATCCTTTTAATGTGCTGTTGGATTACGTTTGCTAGTATTTTGTTGAGGATTTTTGCATCTATGTTCATCAGTGATATTGGCCTGTAGTTTTCTTTCTTTGTGACATCCTTGTCTGGTTTTGGTATCAAGGTGATGGTGGCCTCGTAGAAGGAATTTGGGAGTGTTCCTCCCTCTGCTATATTTTGGAAGAGTTTGAGAAGGATAGGTGTTAGCTCTTCTCTAAATGTTTGATAGAATTCGCCTGTGAAGCCATCTGGTCCTGGGCTTTTGTTTGTTGGAAGATTTTTAATCACAGTTTCAATTTCAGTGCTTGTGATGGGTCTGTTCATATTTTCTATTTCTTCCTGATTCAGTCTTGGCAGATTGTGCATTTCTAAGAATGTGTCCATTTCTTCCAGATTGTCCATTTTATTGGCATAGAGTTGCTTGTAGTAGTCTCTCATGATCTTTTTTATTTCTGCAGTGTCAGTTGTTACTTCTCCTTTTTCATTTCTAATTCTATTGATTTGAGTCTTCTCCCTTTTTTTCTTGATGAGTCTGGCTAGTGGTTTATCTATTTTGTTTATCTTCTCAAAGAACCAGCTTTTAGTTTTATTGATCTTTGCTATTGTTTCCTTCATTTCTTTTTCATTTACTTCTGATCTGATTTTTATGATTTCTTTCCTTCTGCTAGCTTTGGGTTTTTTTTTTTGTTCTTCTTTCTCTAATTGCTTGAGGTGCAAGGTTAGGTTGTTTATTCGAGATGTTTCCTGCTTCTTAAGGTGGGCTTGTATTGCTATAAATTTCCCCCTTAGAACTGCTTTTGCTGCATTCCATAGGTCTTGGGTCGTTGTGTCTCCATTGTCATTTGTTTCTAGGTATTTTTTAATTTCCTCTTTGATTTCTTCAGTGATCACTTCATTATTAAGTAGTGTATTGTTTAGCCTCCATGTGTTTGTATTTTTTACAGAGCTTTTCCTGTAATTGATATCTAGTCTCATTGCGTTGTGGTCGGAAAAGATACTTGATACAATTTCAATTTTCTTAAATTTACCAAGCCTTGATTTGTGACCCAAGATATGATCTGTCCTGGAGAATGTTCCATGAGCACTTGAGAAAAATGTGTATTCTGTTGTTTTTGGATGGAATACTCTATAAATATCAATTAAGTCCATCTTGTTTAATGTATCATTTAAAGCTTGTGTTTCCATATTTATTTTTATTTTGGATAATCTGTCCATGGGTGAAAGTGGGGTGTTAAAGTCCCCTACTATGAATGTGTTACTGTCGATTTCCCCTTTTATGGCTGTTAGTATTTGCCTTATGTATTGTGGTGCTCCTATGTTGGGTGCATAAATATTTACAATTGTTGTATCTTCTTCTTGGATCGATCCCTTGATCATTCTGTAGTGTCCTTCTTTGTCTCTTCTAATAGTCCTTATTTTAAAGTCTATTTTGTCTGATATGAGAATTGCTACTCCAGCTTTCTTTTGGTTTCCATTTGCATGGAATATCTTTTTCCATCCCCTTGCTTTCAGTCTGTATGTGTCTCTAGGTCTGAAGTGGGTCTCTTGTAGACAGCATATATAAGGGTCTTGTTTTTGTATCCATTCAGCCTATCTGTGTCTTTTGGTGGGAGCATTTAGTCCATTTACATTTAAGGTAATTATCAATATGTATGTTCCTAGTCCCATTTTCTAAATTGTTTTGGGTTCGTTATTATAGGTCTTTTCCTTCTCTTGTGTTTCTTGTCTAGAGAAGTTCCTTTAGCATTTGTTGTAAAGCTGGTTTGGTGGTGCTGAACTCTCTCAGCTTTTGCTTGTCTGTAAAGGTTTTAATTTCTCCATCAAATCTGAATGAGATCCTTGCTGGGTAGAGTAATCTTGGTTGCAGGTTTTTCTCCTTCATCACTTTCAGTATGTCCTGCCACTCCCTTCTGGCTTGCAGGGCTTCTGCTGAGAGATCAGCTGTTAACCTTATGGGGATTCCCTTGTGTGTTATTTGTTGTTTTTCCCTTGCTGCTTTTAATATGCTTTCTTTGTATTTAATTTTTGACAGTTTGATTAATATGTGTCTTGGCGTATTTCTCCTTGGATTTATCCTGTATGGGACTCTCTGTGCTTCCTGGACTTGATTAGCTATTTCCTTTCCCATATTAGGGAAGTTTTCAACTATAATCTCTTCAAATATTTTCTCAGTCCCTTTCTTTTTCTCTTCTTCTTCTGGAACCCCTATAATTCGAATGTTGGTGCGTTTAATGTTGTCCCAGAGGTCTCTGAGACTGTCCTCAGTTCTTTTCATTCTTTTTTCTTTATTCTGCTCTGCAGTAGTTATTTCCACTATTTTATCTTCCAGGTCACTTATCTGTTCTTCTGCCTCAGTTATTCTGCTATTGATCCCATCTAGAGTACTTTTAATTTCATTTATTGTGTTGTTCATCGTTGCTTGTTTCATCTTTATTTCTTCTAGGTCCTTGTTAACTGTTTCTTGCATTTTGTCCATTCGATTTCCAAGATTTTGGATCATCCTTACTATCAGTATTCTGAATTCTTTTTCAGGTAGACTGCCTATTTCCTCTTCATTTGTTAGGTCTGGTGCATTTTTATCTTGCTCCCTTATCTGCTGTGTGTTTTTCTGTCTTCTCTTTTTGCTTATCTTACTGTGTTTGGGGTCTCCTTTTTGCAGGCTGCAGGTTCGTAGTCCCCGCTGTTTTTGAAGTCTGTCTCCAGTGGCTAAGGTTGGTTCAGTGGGTTGTGTAGGCTTCCTGGTGGAGGGGACTAGTGCCTGTGTTGTGGTGGATGAGGTTGGATCTTGTCTCTCTAGAGGGCAGGTTCACGTCTGGTGGTGTGTTTTGGGGTGTCTGTGGCCTTATTATGATTTTAGGCAGCCTCTCTGCTAATGGGTGGGGTTGTGTTCCTGTTTTGCTAGTTGTTTAGTATAGGTTGTCCAGCACTGTAGCTTGCTGCTCGTTGAGTGAAGCTGGGTGCTGGTGTTAAGATGGAGGTCTCTGGGAGATTTTTGCCATTTGATATTATGTGGAGCTGGGAGGTCTCTTGTTGACCAGTGTCGTGAAGTTGGCTCTCCTACCTCAGAAGCAGAGCCCTGACTCCTGGCTGGAGCACCAAGAGCCTTTCATCCACACGGCTCAGAATAAAAGGGAGAAAAAGTAGAGAGAATTAGTAGAAGTATGAAGAAAGAAAGAAAGGAGGAAAGGAAGGAAGGAAGGAAGGAAGGAAGGAAGGAAAGAAGAAAGAAAGAAAGAAAAGCAAAGAAGGAAAGAAGGCAAGAAGGAAAGAAAGGAGGGAGGGAGGAAGGAAGGAGGGAAGGAAGGAAAAAAGACAGAAAGAAGATACAGTAAAATAAAATAAAGTATAATAAAGTTATTGAATTAAAAAATAATTATTTAGAAAAAAAAAGGGACGGATAGAACCTTAGGACAAATGTTGGAAGCAAAGCTATACAGACAAAATCTTACACAGAAGCATACACATACACATTCACAAAAAGAGGAAAAGGGGAAAAAATCATATATCTTGCTCTCAGAGACCACCTCCTCAATTTGGGATGATTCGTTGTCTAAAGGAGGGAAGGAAGGAAGGAAGGAAAGAAAGAAAGGACGAAGGTAAAGTATAATAAAGTTATTAAAATTAAAATTATTAAGAAAAGAAACAAACAAAAAAAAAACATGGACGGATAGAACCCTAGGACAAATGGTGGAAGCAAAACTATACAGACAAGATCTCACACAGAAGCATACACATACACATTCACAAAAAGAGGAAAAGGGGAAAAAATCATAGATCTTGCTCTCGAAGCCCACCTCCTCAATTTGGGATGACTCGTTGTCTATTCATGTATTCCACAGATGCAGGGTACATCAAGTTGATTGTGGAGCTTTAATCCGCTGTTTCTGAGGCTGCTGGGAGAGATTTCCCTTTCTCTTCTTTGTTCTCACTGCTCACAGGGGCTCAGCTTTGGATTTGGCCCTGCCTCTGTGTGTAGGTCGCTGGAGGGCGTCTGTTTTTTGCTCAGACCGGACGGGGTTAAAGGAGCCGCTGATTCGGGGGCTCTGGCGCACTCAGGCCAGGGGGAGGGAGGGGCACTGCGTGCAGGGCGGGCCTGCAGTGGCAGAGGCCGGCGTGACTTTGCACCAGTCTGAGGCTCGCCGTGCGTTCTCCCGGGGAAGTTGTCCCTGGATCCCGGGAACCTGGCAGTGGTGGGCTGCACAGGCTCCCCAGAAGAGGGGTGTGGATAGTGACCTGTGCTTTCACACAGGCCCCTTTGTGGTGGCAGCAGCAGCCTTAGCGTCTCCCGCCCGTCCCTGGGGTCCATGCTTTTAGCCACGGCTCGCACCCATCTCTGGGGTCCACGCTTTTAGCCACGGCTCGTGCCCGTCTCTCTGTTGGGAGTTTTTAAATCACAGTTTCAATTTCAGTACTTGTTATTGGTCTGTTCATATTTTCTATTTCTTCCTGGTTCAGTCTTGAGAGATTGTGCCTTTCTAAGAATTTGTCCATATTTCCAGGTTGTCTGTTTTATTGACATACATTTGCTTGTAGTAGTCTCTTACGATCCTTTGTATTTCTGTCATGTCCATAGTAATTTCTTCTTTTCATTTCTTATTTTATTGACTTGAGTCCTCTCCTTTTTTTTCTTGATGAGTCTGGCTAAAGGATTATCAATTTTTAAAAATCTTTTTAAAGAACGAGCATTTACTTTCACTGATCTTTGCTATTGTTTTCTTCATCTCTATTTCGTTTACTTCTGCTCTGGTCTTTATGATTTCTTTCCTTCTATTAACTAGATTTTGCTTGTTCCTCTTTCTCTAGTTGTTTTAGGTGTAAGGTTAGGTCATTTATTTGAAATTTTTCTTGTTTCCTGAAGTAAGATTGTATTGCTATAAACTTCCCTATTAGAACTGCTTTTGCTGCATCCCATAGGTTTTGGATCATTGGGCTTTCATTATCATTAGTCTCTAGGTGTTTTTTGATTTTCTCTTTGACTTCTTCAGTGATCTGCTCTTTGTTTAGTAACATATTGTTTAGCCTCCATGTGTTTGTGTTTTTTACAGTTTTTTTTTCTTGTAGTTTATTTCTAATCTCATAGCATTGTGGTCAGAAAAGAAGTTTGATATGATTTCAGTTTTCTTAAATTAACCAAGTCTTGATTTGTGACACAAGATATGATCTATTCTGGAGAATGTTCTCTGAGCACTTGAGAAGAAACCTTATTCTGTTGCTTTTGGATGGAATACTCTATAAATATCAATTAAGTCCATCTGACCTAATGTGTCATTTAAGGCCTGTTTTTCCTTATTGATTTTCTGTCTGGATGATTTGTCCATTGATGAAAACAAGGTGTTAAAGTCCCCCAATATTATTGTGTTACAGTTGATTTCTCCTTTTATGGCTGTTAGAATCTGCCTTATATATTGACGTGCTCCTATGTTGGTTGCATATATATTTACAATTGTTATATCTTCTTCTTGGATTGATCCCTTGATCATTCTGTAGTGTCCTTCTTTGTCTCTTGTTACAGTCTTTATTTGAAAGTCTATTTTATCTGATATGAGTATTACTACTGCAGCTTTCTTTTGATCTCCATTTGCATGGAATACCTTTTACCATCACCTCACTTTCAGTCTGTATGTGTCCCTAGGTGTGAAGTCGGTCTCTTGTAGACAGCATATATATGGGTCCTGTTTTTGTATCCATTCAGCCAGTTTATGTTTTTTGTTGGGTCATTTAATCCATTTGCACTTAAGGTAATTATCAATATGTAAGCTCCTATTGCCATTTTCTTAATCGTTTTGGGTTTGCTTTTGTAGTGTTTTTTTTCTTCCCTTCCTCTCTTATTCTCTTCTCTTGTGTTTTGATGACGATCTTTAGTGTTGTGTTTGGGTTGTATTTTCGTTTTTCTATTCTTTTTCTTTTCTTTTGTGTGTGTGTGTGTGTGTGTATCTATTGTAGTTTTTGGATTTACTTTTCCCATGAGGTTTTGATATAGCAGTCTATATCGGTATAAAGTTGTTTTAAGTTGCTGGTCTCTTTCTTGCCTAGAGAAGTTCCTTTAGCATTTGTTGCAAAGCTGGTCTGGTGGTGCTGAACTCTCTTAGCTTGATTGTCTGTGAAGCTTTTTATTTCTCTGTCAAATCTGAATGAGAACCTTGCTGGGTAGAGTATTCTTGGTTGTAAGTTCTTCCTTTTCATCACTTCAAATATATTGTGCCACCCCCTCCTGACCTGCAGATTTTCTGATGAAAATATCAGCTGATAACCTTAGGGGAGTTCCTTGTATGTTGTCTTTTTTCCCTTGTTGCTTTTAATATTTTTTCTTTGTCTTTGATTTTTATCCTTCTGATTACTATGTGTCTTGGTGTGTTCCTCCTTTGGTTTATCCTGCCTGGGATTCTGTGTGCTTCCTCGACTTGGGTGACTGTTTCCTTTCCCATGTTAGGGAAGTTTTCAGCTTATCTCTTCAAATATTTTCTTCGGTCCTTTCTCTCTCCCTTCTCCTTCTGGGACCCATAATGTGAATGTTGCTGTTTTTAATGTTGTTCCAGAAGTGTCTTAGACGGTCTTCATGTCTTTTCATTCTTTTTTCTTTATTCTGTTCTGCAGAAGTAATTTCCACCATTCTGTCTTCAAGGTCACTTATTTGTTCCTCTGCCTCAGTTATTCTGCTATTGATTCCTCTAGTGTATTTTTCATTTATTATATTGTTCATCTCTGCTTGTTTGTTCATTAGTCTTCTAGGTCTTTGTTAAACTTTTCTTGCATCTATCGATCCTTTTCTCCATTCTTTTTCTGAGATCCTGGATCATCTTCACTATCATTCTGAATTATTTTCCCAGAAGGTTGCCTAACTCCATTTCACTTAGTTGTTTTTCTGGGGTTTTATCTTGTTTCTTCATCTGGGACATATACCTTTGCTGTTTCATTTTGTTTAATTTTCTGTGATTGTGAATTCCATTCTGTATACTGCTGGATTGTAGTTCTTCTTGCTTCTGCTGTCTGCCCTCTGGTGGATGAGGCTATCTAAGAGGCTTGTGCAAGCTTCCTGATTGGAGGGACTGGTGGTGGTGGGTGTTGTCCCTCTGGTGAGCAGGGCTCAGTAAAACTTTAATCTGTTTTTCTGCATATGTGTGGGGCTGTGTTCCATTCCTGTTGGTTGTTTGGCCTGAGGCAACCCAACACTGGAGCCTATAGGCACTTTGGTGGGACTAATGGAAGGCTCACGCCAATGGTCACCTCCCAGAATTGATGCTGCCAGTGTCCTTGTCCCTGCAGTAAGCCCCAGCTGCCCTCCACCTCTGCAGAGACGCTTCAATACTAGCAGAGGTCTGGTCCAGTCTCTTATGGAGTCGCTTCCTTTTCCCCCCTGGGTCCTGGTGCACATGAGACTTTGTTTGTACCCTCCAAGAGTGAAATTTCTGTTTCCCCCAGTCCTATGGAAGTCCTACATTCAAACCCATGAGCTTTCAAAGCTAGATTCTCTGGGAACCCCTCCTCCCATTGCTGGACCCCCAGGCTGGAAAGCCTGACATGGGGCTTAGAACTTTCCCTTCTGTGGGATAACTTCTGTTGTATAATTGTTTTCCAGTTTGTGCGTTGCCCACCCGGCAGGTATAGGATTTGATTTTATTGAGATTGTGCCCCTCCTACTATCTCACTGTGGGTTCCTCTTTGTCTCTGGATGTAGGGTATCTTTTTTTGGTAGGTTCCAATATTTTTTTGTTGATGGTTGTTCAGTAGTTAGTTGTGATTTTTGTGTTTTTTAAGAAGGGGGTGAGCTCGTGTCCTTCTATCCTGCTGTCTCGATGTGATCAGAATCATCTCCTTCTGAGCACCAGTGTGAAGGTTCTTAACAAAGTCTCTGGTTGAAACAAGTCTTGAGGAGTACATATTTGAATAATAATTGAGTAGTTGAGCAAAATATTATCAGACTGAGGTTGACTAACCAGCTAAGCAACCTATTTTCCTGATAAGGGGGCTAGCTCAGCAGGCTATTTTTTCAGATAAATGCATTTTGGGGAAGTTTCTGAGGCAAATATTGAAGTTATTTGCTAGTTTCCAATCAAATTTTTCTGAGAATTTCCTGAATTTTGTACTTCCTTTTTTTCCCCTTTAAGTCCAAATTGTTTCTAATATTAAGGCTCCTAATCATGTAATGAAGGGGTTAAACATATTTATAATCTTTTTTATTGTGTCTAGCAATTCACATGCATGATCTCATTTAATTCCCGCAAAACAAAATACTGAGGTTGAATATTACCACAATGAACAGATGTGGAAACTAAGGTTTAAGTAATTTCCCCTTGGAAATTATAGGAATTCAGATTTAAACATATACTTTTTGTAATGCTTGATTTGAAAGGCCATAAATATTAGTAAATAATAGCTTGGGGTCTGGAATCAGACAGATATGTATTTGAATGATGATTCCACTTACTACACGTTTTACAAGTTATTTAATCTCTCTAAACTGCAATTTCCATATCTTTAAAATAAAGATAATAATAAAACCTACCCAATGAACTTGCCATGATGATTGAGTTAGGTAGCATTTAATGCATAGCCTGCCATATAATATGTGCTCAATACATATATTTTCCTATATTATCATTAGACTAAAGTGTATGCTGTTTCCTCTGTGCTATGCTGATTGACCACTAGGAGTTAACCTCCTGTTTTCACTCACCTGTACAAAGTGTAGACTAAATTTTTAAAAAGTTTGTAAGATAAAACATATAAGTGTATCATGTCTGTTGAACAAAGGCTTTTTAAAGGACATGTGCCTTAAGAATCTATCTAAAAACTATTTTAGTTAATATCAGCCCTAGGTAAAAATGTATCGGATGGCAGAATTAGGGTGAACTGGTTCTATGATCATCTGTTAAAACTGTCTTTAATTATTTCAACCCTTATCTTTGGTCACTAAATATGACTTTGGTGATTGATTTCTGTAGCTCTGCCTTCTCTTTTTCTTTTGATTGCTACTTTTTCCAAAGGTATCCTGATTCTCAACATTTCCACTATAATACCTTTTGGAACACACACCCACTCACTACTATTGAGGTTCTGATACTGCATGACCCAGTTTCAGTCTGATTTGGCTTATTTTGTTCATTTTTACCATGTCACACTGTGTGCAAATTTTTATCAATCATTATCTCAGTGTTTTTAATTAAATGCTTCTATAATTATCTCATGATACCACTTTATAATTTCTAGTGGTCAAAACTGTGACACTGTAAGACAGTTTTCTACACCCCTTCAAATTATTTGTCTATCAGAGTGATGAATAATTGTTTTACCACAACCTACATTTTGTTACATCAGGTAAGGAGTCTTAACTGTCTCTCATCTACATTATTGATAAAACTAAGTTTAATTACAGAAGTGATATTAAACTAAACAAAATTACTTGATAATGCTGAAGTGAACCTCATGGAGGAAATTTAAAAAGTATATAAGGGCATTTTAGAGGGAACAATGGAGTCTGAACTCCAGAAAAATCTCCCTTTCATAGAAACTATTAGAATGACGAAAATTGTCAAAACTTTTTAAAAACTCTGGAAATTAACCCTTGGCTTGCAAAATTCCAGGGAGCATTTTTTGAAGAAAAATAACTCTAAGAAAACTGAACTTTGTGGCATTTAACCAACACTAGTTCTGTCCTCCTTTCCTCAGTCCCACAGTAACCTTGAAACTGTCCTCATCTACAATCATGGTGAAAGTCAGCAATCTAGCAGCCACTGAAAGGAGTAGAAATGAATTGGATCTCCCCACAGCTGCACTCCCTGAGGACTGTCACTGCTTAACCTGTCTGAAAATTTCCTTGAAACCACCACCACTCCTAAAGGTTGATTTTATTTCATCTGTGTTGAAGCTCCTCCTGTGTGAACAACTTGTTCTCAGTGGTGCTTGTCAGAAACAATCAGCAGAAATTGTTTAATATAGCAGCTTTCTGAGGCAGTGATAACAGTTGGGGCAAACAACAAACTCAGCAAAAAACTTCAAAAGTAAAGCTAGTAAATAAGATGTCCACAGGGGACTTTGAAAAGAAGACCTATTTCTGGGGATCAAGAAGTCCATGCACACATGGAAGGCTGTATGCATGTTCAGGAAAGACATGAGAAGGCCCTAAACTCTCAGCTCTGGCTCTCCTTGAGGATCTGCACAAAAAGGAAGTAAAAGCTAACACAGAGTTGTAACTAAATTCCTATCTGAGAATTGACGGTATGCCTCAATACAGAGAGAAGCCCTCAGCAAAAACCAAGAGACTTATTGGTTCTAAGAATGGAAGGAAATTTCTTCATTCACTAACTAACCATTAAACTAAATGAGCAGAAACTCAGAGATTGCACATAACAAAGAATACACACTTTGAATAAGAAGTGTAAATAACTTAAAAACAACAACAACTATTCCTGGGGAAGAGGAAAAAACTGACTTCAAGAGTTTGTTATTTAAAATGTCCAGGTTTCAACAGGAAATAATGAAACATGCTAAGAAACTAGAATGTATGGTCCATATACAAAAGATATTATTTTCTAAACAAAACCATTACATTATTTAATTTAAATATGACAAAATCAGGAAGACATATCTAAATAAATAAAGGAAAATATGAGAACAATGCCTCACTAAATAAAGGATGACAATAAATTTATAGACATTATTAAAAAGAACCTAATAGAAATTCTGGAGTTGAAAAGTATAACTAAAATTTTAAAAAAACATCACTAGATGTCTCATAGTATATTTGAACTGGCATAAGAAAGAATTGGCAAACTTGAAGATAGATCAATTTAGATTACTTAATGCGAGGGACAGAAAGAAAAAAGAATGAAGGAAATGAACAGAGATTCCTAGACCCTGTAAACAGTATCAAACATACCAAAATTCATAAAATGGAAGCTCCAGAAGAAGAGGAGTGGGATAAAAAGTTAAAAAGAATATTTAAAGTCAAATGGCCAAAGCTTCCAAAATTGCATGATAAATATTAGTCTCTAAAAATACATACATAGACACACTGTAATCAAACTACTGAAAGCCAAATACAAAGAAAGAATCCTGAAAGTAGCAAGAAAGAAGTGATTCCTCATGTGAAAAGGAAACCTCAATAAATTTAACAACCAGTTTCTCACCAGGAACCATGCAGGCCAATATAGGATTACATATTCAGTGTGTTAGGGAAAACAAAAACAAACAAAAACAAGAAAAAACTCTTAACCAATAATTCTATATCTAGCATAAATATCTTTCAAAAATGAAAGAGAGGGCTTCCCTGGTGGCGCAGTGTTGAGAGTCTGCCTGCCATTGCAGGGGACATGGGTTCGTGCCCTGGTCCAGGAAGATCCCACATGCCGCAGAGTGGCTAGGCCTGTGAACCATGGCCGCTGAGCCTGTGTGTCTGGAGCCTGTGCTCCGCAACGGGAAAGGCCACAGCAGTGAGAGGCCCGCGTACAGCAAAAAAAAACAAAAACAAAACATGTCCATACAAAATCTCAGACATAAATGTTCATACAATAATCATACATAATTACTAAAAAGTGGAAACCCAAATGTCCATCAATTGATGAATGGATAAACAAATGTGGTAAACAATAGAATATAATATGCATATAAAAAGGAATTAAATAATGTTGCATGCTGTAGCATGGATGAATCTTGAAAATAGTATGCTAAATAAAAGAAACCAGACTCCAAAGACCATGTATGTTATAATTAATTGTGTTTATATTAAATGTCCAGAATAGGCATATCCATAGAGATAGATATTAGATTAGTGGTTGCCAGGGGCTAAGGCAAAGAGAGAATGAGTGTGACTTCTAAGGTATAGAGTTTCATTTTGGGATGGTGAAAGTATTTTCAAACTAGATAGCAGTGATGATTGCAAAACTTTGAGAATATATTTAAAATCACTGAATTGCACACTATAAAATAGTGAATATTATGGGATATGAAGTATATTTCAATTAAAAAATAAAAGTACATAGCACTACATTCTAAACTTTCCAGGTATCACTTGATACTTTACCTTCTGTATACCCTTTTCATAATTTTGTAATGAATCAAACTCCATTCACTTTCAATTTTTATGTGAAAAATCTGTCATAAAGTGTCATTATTCTGTCTAAAACTCTACCCATATAGCACAATCCATTGCATCTGTTAATTTAAGAAGCCCAGCCACTCTGTATTTCCCATTCCCTATTAAACTACTCTGTGCAAATTACACTTTAGACCTTTCTAAATGTATTGTAATGAGAATTATAGATTACAAAATGTCTACTCATATAACTCCTGTTTAATCTCTCATTTATATGAGAATTTTCACATTTAATAAGTATATTCTTATTCAGGCATTGTTTCTATTGGTGCAAACTTTCTCTGTGTACTGGCTGTTCACTGGAGACAGTAATTTGCCACTCACAAATAAATGGTGCAATTGCGATTCATTTGAAATAATCAGTTTATGGGGAAAGTACTATTATGTACAGATTGAGATAAAATAAAATTATATTTATTTCATATTATTCTCCAAATTTCTTTAAAACCAAATTAAAGGTAGAATAAAAATTACAAATACAAAAATCTTCAGAAATGCATAATTTGTGTGTCTCACTGAATGTATTTGAAGGAAGTATTACTCATAGTATAAAATATACTTGTTTTGAATGCTTCCTTTTAAGTGAATATGGTGAATAACATACTCATTGAGTGTTTACTATGTACCAGTAAAGATCAAAGTATTTATGCCCTTTTAAACCCATTTAATTTTTTTTAATATATTAAAAGGTATTACCAACATCTCCATTTTACAGATAAGGAATCTGTGGCAGTAATATCAAATTTTTGCCTAATGTCACACAATTATTAAAAATTGGTTACAGGCTTCAGAACTTTTCCTCTTCTTGACTGTTCTCATGAAGCAGTATTGGAGAATTTTTTAGAAAAACAATCGTTCTCATCAGTACTATAAAAACTTCAAAATATGCAAACAAACAAAAAATAAAAAATCTTTTTTTATTCCAGTCCAGTATGTATTATTCATTTTCCCCTTTCCTATTTAAACAGTGCTACTAGAAACATAAGGCCAGACTATATTACTGAAAAAGGTTGTGATCACCATTTCAGATATTTGCCACATTTGGGTATAGTATGTTTTTAGTGTTACTATTACTAGAAACTCCAGATACATGCCATTCATTATATTATAATATGTCTATTTTGATTCCGCATTCCCCTTGAAGTTCAAGTGACTGCACTGAGTCTTTCAGTTACCCTTAGCTGTTCCATGAAATGGTACAAAATGAACTAAAATGAATATCAATCACCACAAAAAAAATGGAAAGTTCAAAGAAGTTTTCACTCCATCATTAATGTACATCACTTGCTCTTCAGCTTACACATATTATATCAGTGAAAATTCATGCAAAGGATTTAAAAGTTCTTTTAAGATTTACCCTGGAAATGATTTTCATAAGAATTATCTAAACTGAGATCTAATCTACAGTAGAGAGTTGCTTTGAATGTGATAGTTCCTTACATGACATTTAATTCAGTGTCATGGATTATTATTCACAAAGAATTCAAGCATAAGTCTCTAGAGACATCTTACCATGTAGAAATCTTTACAAAGGGAGCACTTTGAAAATATAGTTATCCTGCCCCACTCAAATTTAATATTTGTAGTAAGTTATCACATTTTCAGATAATACTGAACAACAGAGTTTTTAAATAAATATCTTATAATTTTATCTAGCAGTGATTATTTTCCCCACAAAATCTTCTTTAAAGTTGAAATGTGTTGCTTATACTAAACTTTTACATATGTCAGGAATGCATAAACACTTGTATAACAAATTTATTGTTCAATAAAAGGTATGAAAACTTTTAGAAATACGTATTTGTATCATATTCTCAAACTTTATTATAGAATATTAGTGTTTAGCTTAAGGAAATATTTATTGAAATTAAACTTCATAAATATTTATTGATTATTGGCAGTTTTTAAAATTTCTGTTAAGTAACATTGTGTACTATTGACACTAGATATTTGAACACAGTTTTCTAATTGAATATATGACTTGAATGCTGAAGATCATTCCTTGGATTTGAAAATAACATATATGTAATAAATGAGAAAACTAAGTTCTGCACATTTTCTACTCACTTATTATGCACAGAGCTAACACTGTCACTATATGTGGCATCTCCAGGTGGCAAGTACATCAGTGGGAGATTGGGAAAACTTGTAGAATCAATTACAATTGCAGGTAAAATTAAACTTGGAAGCCAAATCATTAATATGTTGAATATGCATCTGGTTACAATTCTTTGAACTATTTAAGAACATTTCTACCTTATTCTAACTCAGGAGCTTCTTACCTGTTGTAACTGCTCTGTCTGAATTAAGACCATATGTGAAGTTTAGACTTATCCCCAAGGAATCCATCTGGAGCAACTGATGTCGATCCATAGGTAAATCTTGGTGCCCACTTACAAGCTTTAGGGAGATAGGTAGCTAAATGAGTTGACTAAACGGCACTTCTATATTTTTTAATGTATGTGTTGTGAACTTTAACACCTAGAATTTGTGAGATTTAAGATGATTTTTGTTTGAAATTAAATCTATCATTATTTGTATTAGACATCTAATTTATAATTAAAATGTCATAGATAACTAATAAAGGACATACTGTATAGCACAGGGAACTGCACTCAATACTCTGTAATGACCTATATGGGAAAAGAATCTTAAAAAATTATATGTATATGTATATATGTATATGCATAACTGATTTACTTTGCTTTACACCTGAAACTAATGAAACATTTTAAATCAAATATATTCCAATTAAAAAATCAACACTTCTTAGAAATATATTAATTCCTTCATAATCTAGGTTACTTTTAGAGTATCACATTATAAACTCCAGTTAAATTAGAACCAATAAACAAGTTATGGACTATTGAAACATTTCTTAATAAATTATATAAAGAGTATATTATTTAATTTCTATGGATAGTATATTATTAAAATAGTTACTCTTCTAGAAATCTCTAATAAGATTTTGTGATACAATGTTTAATAGAATGTCTTGCCCAAAGATATATAATTTGTTACAGTTATTATTAAATTCTTAAAAGATGAATATTCAAAAATATAAAAGTATATACTATACACAAACCCACACTACATATAGTCATTTCAGTCATCGTATTTATATATACTATAGTACCAAAAAATTGTATAAGTCCCACAACATTTTTATTTAGTTGAAAGAAATAATATTATGGAATCCTAAATTATGGAATCAGAAGCAGATATAAGAATCCAGGTTATATGTACTTTGAAGAAATTTTAAAAATTTGCAAAAATGTAATAAATGCCACTCTCCTTACATGTTTTTTGTTTTGGATTATAAAGTGATTTTCACAAAAATGTATGTAATTTACATTAATATGGAATAAATTTATTATTGTTATACTAAAATAAATTTATAAATAGATTTTAAATTACTTTTCATTATAAATATTGTAAGTATTGATGCATATAAGCCACATACACAGAAGCTCTTTGGTGTCCTCAGGAATTTTTAAGAGTACAAGGTATTTCCAAGATCAGAAAACTTGTGAATCATTGCACACAGGCTTGCCTTTGAAATTTCAGTGGGAACAATATAGTTTCCAAGGGAGTGAAAAGTGGTTCCTGGAGTTGGGTGAAAGTATCTTATTCTTTTCTTTTATGAAGCACAGACACACATATAATACATGAACGGATATACAAGTATATCTGGTATTAAAATTCCATGCAAGATTATGACAATTAGAAAAATATATATAAATGGGTCCTTAGGGGGGATGATAATGGAATAAAAAGACTATAAATCCTACTGTAGGTTAAAATATAAGTTCTAGATGAGAGTGGTAATGTGCTTACTTAGCATCAGAGTATTTGTGGAAGAGCATCCACTTCACAGCTATTTTCTGTCCTCTTTGACTATAACATAACTCATTTACTTGGCTGGGTTTTTGGGTATGGGTCTCCATGATCACATAACTACCATGTCTGGTTGTCACATCCATGTAGGCCTTTTGTGTTCTCCTCATCCTGATCATTCAATTCCCTCAAAGGTTTCAGTACATCCTTAGCCTTCCTATACATCTCTTGGAGATGAGAAGCAAAGGGGATTTTAGTTGCTTTCCCATTCCATGGGGTCTTTGAAAGTGTCAGCCATCTGTTTCAAGTTTCTTTTTTCCCCATACACTTCAAGCTACCTTTTCTAGTCTTTTTCAATGACCTATGTGTAAGAATGCTACTTCTCAAAATTCCAGAGGAGGGTGGCTTAAAGTATTTTTCTGCTCTTGGATCTTCAGCCACTATGTCTTGGTGGGCAAAAGAAGACAATATCACACTGATCTCAATGAACTAATAGCTCCTAAATTCTGATTACACCATATCTAATCTTTGTTTACTTCACTTAGGAAAATTTTATCTGTGCTCTGACTAAGGATGGCTAACATAGCATCCATGAAGCACTTTATGCTAATAACTAGAAGTCACTGTATTCTTCATTGTCACATAGATACTTTTTTAAAGAAAGTATTATATCTCAATCCCAATCTCCCAATTGGGAGACATATATACACTATTATGTATAAAATGGATAACTAATAAGAACCTGCTGTATAAAAAAATATATTACAAAATACTTACAAAATACTTTTTTAAAAATGTCAATTTCACCTGAGCATGTCCTTGATGAAGCAGTAAATGTTATTACTTTTGTTAAATCCCAACTTTGAGAATATATCATTTTAATATTCTGTGCAAAAAAATGGGTATATGTATAAGTATTTCTGCTGCAACAATGTCCAACCAATGATTGTCTCCAGGAAAAGTCCTTGGGAGATCGTTTCAGCTATGCATTGACAGTCTCAGTTACTTCAACAGAAATTAAAGAATAAGCCATTGTCCTCAATTCAGTAAAAGCAGAAACCTTAAACTTATACTTTGGATACTGTCATTGCCATATGAGCTCAAAAATCTGGAAAGAGCTAATAAAATTGGTATATGTTCTTAGAATGTGTACATGAGAACTATTAAGTGGGAAAATTGAATACATTGATTTCTTTCTTCTAGGGTCAATTCCTTACTCTCACACTAAGAGTTTAATTACAAAATACTGATCATGTAAGATGGACTTTCAAGATTTTTCATGCCATTTAATTTTTCCTAAAGTTTTGTACTTACTGATATTACAAAATTCTTTTATATAGATTTTTATTCCCATGTATGTTACTTAAAAATAGCTGAGTGATATTGTAGTTTCATTATATTGAGTAGATGAAATTCTTTCATTCAGAATTTATAATTTCTTAGGAAAACAGAACTTCTTCAGCACTCATAGCTTCTTTTCATCTGTGACAACACATTATTCTCAACCTTTTCCATAAAAATTACAGAATACATGTTTGTCATTATTACTATAATTAAAAAACTAAGTTTACTAAATTCAGAGTGGAGACACACAAATTAAAGTTGTGTTAATGATTCCTCTTTTAAAAGAAAATTTTAAGATAGTATGCCAACAGCTTATGGTTCTATAAAAGATATTCAATTTATTTTAATAAAAGGACTTTGTTATAACTACTAACTTCTCAAAAAGAAATAATGCATTAAAATGCAATTAGTAGTAAGAGCTTCTATAGAAATTAGTAAATATATGTCATTTTACAAGCCATGTGAAAAACAGTGTGATACAAATAATGTGTGACACGTCTGAAACAATTGTGAGAAAAGCAATGATAGAGAATATAGTCTTCCAATTCATTTATTTTTCAATTTATCTCTTGTGGAAAAAAGTACACATTCAGAAATCTGCAGAAATCAAAAGTGTACGAGTCAAGGGCTGAAACACAAGAATGGACATTTTACTCATCACTTTTTGGAATATTTAACAAGGACTACAGAGAGACATTTCAAGTGAGAAACTGGGGACAATGTCAGTGGAAAATCACTCTTCAATATTGAAAATAATAACATTTAGCACATAGGGAGTGTCTTTGGTAATGTGTAGAAAACCACTTTTAAGAAATGGTTTGTATATGTTTTCCTGAGGAGTCTTTTGAAAACCTAAATCCAGTTAGGGCAACCTGATGTTATCGACTGCAGTGTAACTAAAGAAAGTGTTGGCCTGATCAGTTTTGTTGTAACCTTGCTTTCTGAAGCGATGCTGGATTAATGGAAGGATGATGCTTTTCAACAGAAGCTGCAAAGAGAGGATCTTAAAGAATTGGGATTTGTCAGTATATCTCCAGCACTTTCTAAGAAACAGCATAGTCTGATAAAATGGTTGTAGGATTCTAATTCTCTTGGGAGAAAAAGTAAATAATTATAGTTTTATGTAGTTATTCTCCATGACTTGTTACTTGCTAATAAAACATATTTCTGACAGTATTTGGCCATCCAATATGGTCTTTATACAAAATAAGATACAGTGACCAGAAAACATTCTTTTCCTAGTTAAATTCCTGTTTTTCTTCTGTATTATCTTCCTTTCTTTCCTTCTTTCTTCTTTCTTTCCTTCCTTCCTTCCATTTTTTAAAAAACCAACTCAATGATATTTTTTATTGCCACACTTCTTCACATGGGCACCATAATTCTCAAGTCTAATTATTAATTGGTAGAATTAGATTACTGAGTTATAGAATGATAGGTGTGAAATAAAATGAAGTAAAAACTAAAAACCAAGAATAGCTTGATTTGGGGACTTCCATAGTGGTGCAGTGATTAAGAATACGCCTGCTAATGTAGGGGACAAGGGTTCGAGCCCTGGTCTGGGAAGATCCCACATGCCACGGAGCAACTAAGTCCATGCGCCATAACTACTGAGCCTGCACTCTAGAGTCTGTGAGCCACAACTACTGAAGCCCGCATGCCTAAAGGCCGTGATTCGCAACAAGAGAAGCCACAGCAATAAGAAATATGCGCACCTCAAGGAAGAGTAACCCCTGCTCGCCGCAACTAGAGAAAGCCCACACACACACAGCCAAAAATAAAATTTAAAAAAAAAAGAATAGCTTGATTTGAATGTGAGGTATCTTTAAAATGCTGTTTCTCTATTCTCTTCTTTTAGACTATACTTACTGACACTTTACTTAATTGTTACAAGGCTGTCTGATCCTTTTACCTCCCTAAATTTTAATCTCCTCCTTGATCTTGGCATTATTCTAATGGAAGAACATTGAGAACAATGTTCCCCATTCAAAAACAAAACTAAGTTCTCTGGTAGTTTTCATTTCTCCTAGTAACACTATGCCTGGGCCTCATGTGATTTTTGATTCCCAGATTTCTTTGACTTTAAACTTATGAAAATGGGTACAGTCAATTTGCAGTTGAAAAATATCTTTCACATTATGGTAACACATGAAAAACACAATGTTATAAACGAGTTTTTAATTTTATGTACACACAGATATACACAGATATATAAAATTTATATTTTGAATTGAATTTTCAGAAGGAATTTCTTTTTTTTCTTAAATTATAAAAAGAATACATGAGCATTATTAAAAAATAAAACTAAGCAAAAATATGTTAAAAGACAGTTAATAAATTCCTTACCCTGTCACTATCTTTTTCTCTGAAATAGACAATCTATCTTCTAGCATACATCTCACAATCTTTTCATCTTGTTTTCATTGTCATATAAAATATTATCACACACAGCATACCTCCTGATTGGAGAGAATGCAATATCTTTTGATATTACTTTCAGTACTGTAATTCTTAACATTCAATATGACTGATTGACAGGGTTTCTCAGAAAAACTAATTTCTTTTCGTGATACTGCAGTTTCATTTTATCAAAACTATATTCACCCAGAGTAACTTTATCCTAGATATATTCCATCCAAATATCCTTCTTGTTTTTACATTTCTCTGTTTCGGACTCCTATGCCTGGAAACATACACTGCCAGACCAAGGCTTTAGAAATGCACATCCTATACACACACCCAGGTCTTACGTGGAGGGCTAATTAAAGAGGGCTAATTAAACAAAAAACAAGCAGCAATACAGTAATGCAAGGATGGGAAAATATTTTGAAAGGATCTCCTGTTTTTTTTTTTTGTTTTTTTTTTTTTTTTTTTTCCGATATGCGGGCCTCTCACTGTTGTGGCCTCTCCCGTTGTGGAGCACAGGCTCTGGACGCGCAGCCTCAGCGGCCATGGCTCATGGGCCCAGCCGCTCCGCGGCATGTGGGATCTTCCCGGATCGGGGCACGAACCCGTTTCCCCTGCATCAGCAGGCGGACTCTCAACCACTGCGCCACCAGGGAAGCCCGGATCTCCTGCTCTTGATAGTGGCAGAAATATTTGTGGTTATCGTTTAAAAATGGAGGAAGTGAGAATGTCTTCACCTTCTCCTCTTGTCACAGTATTAAAAAACTATAGCAGTCACAGCTCAGAAGCAGGAAGGCCAATGAAGCAAGTACTATGTAGATGCAGCCATGCTTTGTAGATGGAGCTGTTTTCTATATTTACTGCCCAGCCAGTGAGAACATAGTTATACTCTCTAAGCTTCTAAGACATTTCCCAGGGAAAAAAAATGAGGTTAAACAGTGAAAATCAGGGGGTTCCTTCCTGAGTAGCAATGCCAGATAAAATCCAGATGCCCAATTTGAATTTCAGTTAAATAATTAATAAATTTTAATATATGTCCCAAATATTGTACGTACTTTATACTCACCCCCCAAATAGCTGTTTATCTGAAATTCAAATTGAACTAAGCATTTTGTATTTTTATTTGTTAGTTATGGCAGTCCTGCTCCTGAGGAAATAGTTTTTCCTCAGCTGTTTCTCTCTTATCGTATTTTCCTGGACTACTCAAACAAGCTTCCATGCTTTTCCTGCACACTGTACAAACCAGTTTCCTCTCTGCTGCCTATTTGTCCCAACCCATATACCTGATGTTGTTTATTTTCCTTGCAATTATATAATGAATTTCACAAAAAGTATGTAATTTACTTTTTGAGGGGGCAGTGCTAGTGTAAATAGTGTCTTTTTTTTTTTTTTTTTTCAAATTCCAATTGTCCATTGCTGGTACATAGGAAAGTAAAGGACTTTTGTGTATTAATATTATATCCTGCAACTTTGTATCATCATTTATCACTTCCAGGAGTTTTTGTTTTCTTTTGTTTTTCCTTATTCTTTGGGATTTTCTAAATATACAATCATATCATCTGCAAACAAACATAGTTGCATTTCTTCCTTCCCAATCTTTATGCCTTTCATTTGCTTTTCTGTCTTACTGCATTAGCTAGGACTTTTACATCTATGTTGAATGAGTTTGGTGAGAAGGGATGTCTTTACCTTGTCCCTGATATTAAGGGAAAAACATCTAGTTTCTCAGCAATAAGTGTGTTGTGAGCTGTAGATGTTTTATAGATGTAATTTATCCAGTTGAGGAAATTCCTCTTGATTTCATTTTCTAAATTTTTATCATATATGGGCGTTGGTTAATTGTCAAGTGCTTTTTCTGCTTCTATTGATATAATCATATGATTTTTTTTTTTTTTTTTTTTGCGGTACGCGGGCCTCTCACTGTTGTGGCCTCTCCCGTTGCGGAGCACAGGATCCGGATGCGCAGGCTCAGAGGCCATGGCTCACAGGCCCAGCCGCTCTGCGGCATGTGGGATCCTCCCGGACCGGGGCACGAACCCGTGCCCCTGCATCGGTAGGCGGACTCTCAACCACTGCACCACCAGGGAAGCCCAATCATGATTTTTGATGTGATGAAATACATTAATTGATTTTTGGATGTTGAATTAGTCTTATATACCTTGAATAAATCCCCCTTCTCAAATATTCTATTTATAACAACTAAGTTGTTCTGCCTTTTGGATTACATCAAAGTGTGACATTAAACACAATATGCTAATTTTTAATATTTTTCTATTTTTAGTTGACAGTGAAGAAGTAACCATTCAGGAAAACATTTTATGTTAGAGAGAGAAGATAAATAGTTCTGAGTAGTGCAGAAGTAAAAAGATTATTCTACATAGCAAAAAAGAGAGGATGGTCTAAAGGAAGTAAAAACAGTAGCAGCAGGAAGATGATGAAATTACATCTATTAAAGGTTTTGTTACTGTTGCTTCCCTGCTTGGTTTTCAAATATATAATATCAATTCCTTTTTTACACAAAAACTGTGTGATTAACTTGCTTAAGAGAAAGATTATTTAAAAATACTTAAATTAGCTCATATCCACCCCTTTTGTAGGATAATACTCATAAAACACAATAAATATATGTAAAAATTTAATAAAACTTTAAGCATTTTAACTGTTAATAAATAATTTTATTTAATGTGATCCAGTATCATTTAAAATTTTTTCCACATCATAAATTGTGTCAAATTATTTGTTTTCAAGATTATAATTTAGCCTACACTTCCAAAAAAGTTTTGTACAATTCTACAGTTCTATGTTCTTCATCCTTTTCTTTTTATTATTTATATTTCCTTTATTGACATATATACATCTATAGAAATGTGATTTTTATTCTCATTTTTAATGTGTGATTATTGTGCTACTAACTTGTATCTATTGACAATAAGACAAAAAAATTATTTACAAACACAGTGTTTGGTTTTTATTTCTATCTTTATTATTTTTTTAACTTTTCAAAACTTTGTCAAAGAAGTGGCAAAAACAGTGCCAATTTTCTTGGCTTCTACTAACTTTACACATGGCCTGTTATTTTTATTTTTTTATTTTTTTACGGTACACGGGTCTCTCACTGTTGTGGCCTCTCCCGTTGCTCCCGTTGCGGAGCACAAGCTCTGGACGCGCAGGCTCAGCGGCCATGGCTCACGGGCACAGCCACTCGCGGCATGTGGGATCTTCCCGGAATGGGGCACGAACCCGTGTCCCCTGCATCGGCAGGCGGACTCTCAACCACTGCACCACCAGAGAAGCCCTGGCCTGTTATTTTAATGCTTTATTAGCAGAATTGACCATGCTTATAAGCAAGAGTAGGTGATTGTTAATATAATAATATTTTAGGGACACTGAAATAATGACCTTACCTTGCACCAAAATATCCTACCCTGTCATACTAACATTTTAAATAATAACCTGATTAGTATTCTCAGCACACATTTGCTCATCTCACTTGCCTCTGGATGTCTCAAATTCTCAAAAATAATTTGGCTATGCATTTCTCACTGTTGACATTCACCCCCTGTATCTTAAGTTCATCTCCAAATTCTGGAACATCTTTCTGTTTGTAAGTGTTCATCTTTAGCTTTGATTTTCTTGCTTAGATATAGAGCCTGGCCTCTGCATCTTTCCTACACTAAATTATATTTTAATTATGTCATGTTTCAGAGCATCAGTCTGTGATATCACAAGTGGTCATAGTTCCTATTCATAAGCGTCCCCCTAAAATATTTCAAAAACTTGCATCAGTACTTAACTCTATTCTTCCTTTGTGCTGACATTCTGTTGCCACAGATGACATTCACTTGCCATAGTTTTAGACCAGTGTAAAAAGTCAAATGCAGTGAGAAAATTTATAAAACCAAAATTATTGAGCATATAAAATATAACAGGAGCTGATATGGGTTTCAGGGATCCATCAAGATTTTACCTTTTGTGAGGTCACTAATAAGGAAGTATTGTTTATATACTGAGTAATATTTCTCCCAGGGAACTGTCTAGTAATTAAGTTCTAGCAGAGAAGTTGCTTTGGAAAAGTCTTATTCAACAGCAGAGATGTTAAAGATCTTCCTTTTATCATTTAGACATTATATAAAACAAACATTAGGAAGGGCAGTTGTTGAGAAATGGGATGTGTTTAGGTGCCAGGTGAGTTTAGACATACCTTCTCTAGAGACTCAGTCTTCTCTTTGCAATGGCAAGCTGCAAAGACTGAAAAATTCCTAAAAAGGATTAGATAAATTTGTAGAATAAGACACTCAAAATTTCTAAGGTAGTATTTTTCAAACCTGAACCATAATCTATCAGTGATTATTAAAATCCAACTATTTAGTCATTATTGGCTTAACATTTTCAAATAAAATCACAGAATGAAAGTATCAGAGTGCAAGAATATAGTAAGAATAATTATTAGACAAAACTTGTTCGAATTGTCTGTGTGTTTACATTTATTATTTTTGATGCATGATATATTTCTTATTATGGGCCATAGTTTTTTTAAAAATTGAGTTATAAATTATTGAACTGGATACAGAGGTGAGGCTAAAAATGTATAATGGGCTGAGAAGGTCTGATAGAAAATGTAAACCATATGTTACATAACATTTATATATTCAAATCCACTAACTATTCCAATTCAGCATCCAATCATATAGCAAACCATGTAATCTAGGAAAAAAGGAAATAGGAATCAAATTAGTTTGAATTTCTTTACTTGATAATATTTTTTGTGAAATATTTTCCTCATAAAGCCAACCATATATTCTAGATTTATTTTTAACTCTTGGGCTCTCACATAAGTTGCTGAAATTTCCTTTTTTTCCCCAGAAAACCACTTTATGTATATATAGAAGGTCTTAGCTTTGAAACTCTTTGCAACAAAAGTTGAACTGAAGCTTATAACACAAACATTTCTACTTAAATTATTTTTTATACAATATGGATATATGGTTATATTTGATTCTAAATATTAATTTGGAAAGTAAAAATTTGATATTTAATTGACTAATCAATGTAAAGGAAAAAAATAGTATTTTGAAATAATTAAGGGAAAGCTTACCATGTTTTTAAACTGGAGAACTTCAATAATTTTCTAAATGTAACAAATGCATTGTATATAAGCTCATAGATCATATGAATATAGATATTTTGAAACCAGACTTCTTTCAGGAATTCTTTGGTGTAAAAATTAAAACCAATTCAAAAACATGGTTTTTGTCCAGAATAAAACAGAGAGAGTATATATATATATATTCAAGTAAATAAGCACACACACATTTGTGGAAAAGGTAAATTTTCCATATGTTTCCAGATGCAATGCAAAAATCTAAAAATATGTAAATATGGGAAGGTGGTAGTTACTCCCAGGAGAAAGAGCAAACTATGCCTTCTAGAATACATTTGAAGAAGAAGACAAGAATAATAAAGATGTAAAGAGAGGCTCTTTTGATCTTCATAATAAAATCGAAGGTGAGCTTAATTTCTGAGATGATAAGATTTGGTGTTCTTCCACCTTAGGGTTGCCAGATATAGCAAATGAAAATACAGGACCCATAGTTAAATTGAATCTCATATGAATAAGAAATACATATACACATACATATATTTGCATTATAGACACATTATATATATAATTTTTAGTGAGTATGTTTGTGTAATATGTGGGATGTGCTTATACTAAAAAAAAATGTGTTGTTTATCTGGCATTCAGAATTAAATGTAAGTCCTTTTTATTGCCTGGAAACCTCACCCCACTCCTCTCTGGAAAGGTAGTAAATGTTTGGAATTCTTTCTTTGATGAGAAGAACGAAATTAATTTGATTTGAATAAAGAGATTAGTCAAATACTAGGAGAAACACTGTGAATTAATTAGAAGGATTTTTAAAATTTGTTTTTAATATAGTCCACGTTGCAAGGTGACCTTTATCTTCAATGCTTAATTACCTTAAAATGTAGAAAAGAAAATAGATTCTTAAATTTATATCAAATTTGGAATTGTCAGTGTGGGTATGATATAATCATTAAAATGCTGGAATTAGTTTAGTCAAGGAAAAACTTATTTAATGTATCTGGTTAAGGAGAATGTTTAGAAAAGATAACTGTTAGGAAAATAGTTATCAGATTAGAGAACAAAATAATGACAAAGAAAATATGGAAGCAGCTAAAGATTAAAGAATGAAAGCTGGATCAGGGATTGGGGCCCACTCTTCTTAAGTTAAAAGCATAATAGTTGAGTTGTTACTGCCTGCAAAGTTGCTGCCTGCAAAGTTACTGTCATTATTACTATCAGGGTCAAGAGCAATATTTCTGAAAATGGAAATCCTTGAAAAATGTTGGGAGAGGTGTATAAGTTTATAAATGATAAGAAATGGTATAGATTTAGAGTGAGGACAGATTGTTGAATAAGGTGTTAGAAAAGTGGTGAAAAGGTAGCACTAGAGAATGAGAAAATTCCCCTATTTTTGGCTTAATAATACCAGAAAATAGCAGATAGAGCAAGAATTTTAAGACTTCAGGTAAAGAAATATTTCACTTTAATTGAAAGAGTAAAGTTTGCTCAAATAAAATTTGAGAATATAGAGACATTTGTCGATAATTAATGTATAAGATACAAAAGAATGAGATAGGCACATTACTAAATAAGGCAGAAATAAGTAAAAGGCAAGTGTTTCAGGATTTTATTGACTGGAGAACATTCACCCCAATCATGACTATGAATCACAAGGGAAAAATAAAAAATAATTCAAAAGCAGAGAGTCATGTCACCTCATTCATGAGGAAGGAGGTTGTGTATAAAACTTTTCAACCTGTATCAAGGAGTCAATGATAAAATGTTTGTTGTTTTGCCAGTCCTGGATGCTTTATATTTTGGAAATTGTCTGTGTAGTTGGAAGGTGACTGACACTGATTAAAAATTAACTATGAACCTTCTAAAATGACCATCTGAACCTCAAAGAAAAATGTCTCCTTAGAAAGTAATAGCATTTTAGCTTAATTCAAGTCTCAGGCTGTTATTAGAATTTACTATAACTTCTCTGAATAAAAGATGAAACTAAAAAGTAAAACCATGAACATTATAGTAAAAAAATCCCATGTTAGCAACCCAAAACTCTTCAAAAGGGAGAGTATTAGACTAAATCACATTTTAAATATGATATTAGATATTATACCTCTTTTATGTTTTTGTTTTCAAGAACCAGTCTAAGGTAACCAGCTCAGGTTTCAAAAATACTATATAACACCCAGACAATAGAGATTCTGACAATCACTGGCAAAACATAAGCTTTGTATAATACTGATGTGTATATAGAGACAACGGATAACTTATGTGATCAATATCAACATGTAATGTTATATCAGTTGATGCACAGTGGTCAAGAGAATACATTTTATGTTCTCACAGGTCTGTGCTAAATTTGAATTTTACTTTTGCTACTTACAAAATTTCTAAGCTTAAATGAGTATCTAATCTCTACAAGTCTCAGCTTTATATTTTAAATATAATAACATGATTTCATAATTTGTTATAAGATTTAATAAGATAATTCATGTCAAATATTTAATTCATACTAAATGTTATTGTCATCTTGCTATTTTGAGATGCTGAAGATTCCCATACTCAAAGTTATGTGATAACATACTAGCAAGTGTAAAATTTGAATTTTATGATGTTTATTAGTATAATTACAAAATTAATTTCTTACCATGAAAGCTACTTTTTATGAATAATGCATTTGAAATGAACACATTTTCTTCCTTATTGTCAAATTTTATTTCCTTAATTTAGGTCTAGTTAGTTCATTTTATTAGTGTTTCTCAAATATAAACACAATAGCATATGTAATATTTTCAAATACATAGATTGATTAGTGAACCCAATAACATAAAACCAACGCTACTACTTATGTACTCTCAAAAATATATATTTTGATGTAGAAATAGGGCCTATACCCTCTACTGAGTAGCAAGTAGTTTAGTTTGGACAAAATTGAAATGAATTTATCATATTCATTACATGATGTTGATAATGTTTCTCTCAAGAGCTAATGTGAGGGGGGACCTTGAAGATGGCAGAAGAGTAAGATGTGGAGATCACCTTCCTCCCCACAGATACACCAGAAATACATCTACACGTGGAACAACTCCTACAGAACACCTACTGAAGGCTGGCAGAAGACCTCAGACCTCCCAAAAGGCAAGAAACTCCCCACGTACCTGGGTAGGGCAAATGAAAAAAAGGAAAAACAGAGACAAAAGAATAGGGACGGCACCTGCACTAGTGGGAGGGAGCTGTGAAGGAGGAAAAGTTTCCACACACTAGGAAGCCCCTTCGCGGGCGGAGACTGTGGGAGGCGGAGGGGGGAGCTTCGAAGCCGCGGAGGAGGGCACAGCAACAGGGGTGCGGAGGGCAAAGTGGGGAGATTCCCGCACAGAGGATCGGCCAGCCCTCACCAGCCCGAGAGGCTTGTCTGCTCACCCGCCGAGGCGGGCGGGGCTGTGAGCTGAGGCTCGGGTTTCGGAGGAGCGCAGGGAGAGGACTGGGGTTGGCGGATTGAACATACCCTGAAGGGGTTATTGCACCACGGCTAGTCGGGAGGGAGTCTGGGGAAAAGTCTGCACCTGCCGAAGAGGCAAGAGACTTTTTCTTCCCCCTTTGTTCCTGGTGCGCGAGAAGAGGGGTTTAAGAGCGCTGCTTAAAGGAACTCCAGAGACGGGCATGAGCCGCGGCTAAAAGCACGGACCCCAGGGACGGGCGGGAGACGCTAAGGCTGCTGCTGCCGCCACCAAGGGGCCTGTGTGCAAGCACAGGTCACTATCCACACCCCTCTTCTGGGGAGCCTGTGCAGCCCACCACTGCCAGGTTCCCGGGATCCAGGGACAACTTCCCCGGGAGAACACACGGCGAGCCTCAGGCTTGTGCAACGTCACGCCGGCCTCTGCCACTGCAGGCCCGCCCTGCACGCAGTGCCCCTCCCTCCCCCTGGCCTGAGTGCGCCAGAGCCCCCGAATCAGCGGCTCCTTTAACCCCGTCCGGTCTGAGCAAAAAACAGACGCCCTCCAGCGACCTACACACAGAGGCAGGGCCAAATCCAAAGCTGAGCCCCTGTGAGCAGTGAGAACAAAGAAGAGAAAGGGAAATCTCTCCCAGCAGCCTCAGAAACAGTGGATTAAAGCTCCACAATCAACTTGATGTACCCTGCATCTGTGGAATACATGAACAGACAATGAATCATCCCAAATTGAGGAGGTGGGCTTCGAGAGCAAGATCTATGATTTTTTCCCCTTTTCCTCTTTTTGTGAATGTGTATGTGTATGCTTCTGTGTGAGATCTTGTCTGTATAGTTTTGCTTCCACCATTTGTCCTAGGGTTCTATCCGTCCATGTTTTTTTTTTATTTTTTTCTTAATATTTAATTTTAATAACTTTATTATACTTTACCTTCTTTCTTTCTTTCTTTTTTTCTTTCTTTCTTTCTTTCCTTCCTTCCCTCCTTTAGACAACGAATCATCCCAAATTGAGGAGATGGTCTCTGAGAGCAAGATTTATGATTTTTTCCCCTTTACCTCTTTTTGTGAGGGTGTATGTGTATGCTTCTGTGTAAGATTTTGTCTGTATAGCTTTGCTTCCAACATTTGTCCTAAGGTTCTATCCGTCCCTTTTTTTTTTTTCTAAATAATTATTTTTTAATTCAGTAACTTTCTTACACTTTATTTTATTTTACTGTATCTTCTTTCTTTCTGTCTTTTTTCCTTCCTTCCCTCCTTCCTTCCTTCCTCCCTCCCTCCTTTCTTTCCTTCTTGCCTTCTTTCCTTCTTTGCTTCTTTCTTTCTTTTCCTTCCTTCCTTCCTTCCTTCCTTCCTTCCTTCCTTCCCTCCCTCCCTCCTTTCTTTCTTTCTTCATACTTTTACTAATGCTCTCTACTTTTTCTCCCTTTTATTCTGAGCCGTGTGGATGAAAGGCTCTTGGTGCTCCAGCCAGGAGTCAGGGCTCTGCTTCTGAGGTAGGAGAGCCAACTTCACGACACTGGTCAACAAGAGACCTCCCAGCTCCACATAATATCAAATGGCAAAAATCTCCCAGAGACCTCCATCTTAACACCAGCACCCAGTTTCACTCAACGAGCAGCAAGCTACAGTGCTGGACAACCTATACTAAACAACTAGCAAAACAGGAACACAACCCCACCCATTAGCAGAGAGGCTGCCTAAAATCATAATAAGGCCACAGACACCCCAAAACACACCACCAGACGTGAACCTGCCCTCTAGAGAGACAAGATCCAACCTCATCCACCACAACACAGGCACTAGTCCCCTCCACCAGGAAGCCTACACAACCCACTGAACCAACCTTAGCCACTGGAGACAGACTTCAAAAACAGCGGGGACTACGAACCTGCAGCCTGCAAAAAGGAGACCCCAAACACAGTAAGATAAGCAAAAAGAGAAGACAGAAAAACACACAGCAGATAAGGGAGCAAGATAAAAATGCACCAGACCTAACAAATGAAGAGGAAATAGGCAGTCTACCTGAAAAAGAATTCAGAATACTGATAGTAAGGATGATCCAAAATCTTGGAAATCGAATGGACAAAATGCAAGAAACAGTTAACAAGGACCTAGAAGAAATAAAGATGAAACAAGCAACGATGAACAACACAATAAATGAAATTAAAAGTACTCTAGATGGGATCAATAGCAGAATAACTGAGGCAGAAGAACAGATAAGTGACCTGGAAGATAAAATAGTGGAAATAACTACTGCAGAGCAGAATAAAGAAAAAAGAATGAAAAGAACTGAGGACAGTCTCAGAGACCTCTGGGACAACATTAAACGCACCAACATTCGAATTATAGGGGTTCCAGAAGAAGAAGAGAAAAAGAAAGGGACTGAGAAAATATTTGAAGAGATTATAGTTGAAAACTTCCCTAATATGGGAAAGGAAATAGCTAATCAAGTCCAGGAAGCACAGAGAGTCCCATACAGGATAAATCCAAGGAGAAATACGCCAAGACACATATTAATCAAACTGTCAAAAATTAAATACAAAGAAAGCATATTAAAAGCAGCAAGGGAAAAACAACAAATAACACACAAGGGAATCCCCATAAGGTTAACAGCTGATCTCTCAGCAGAAGCCCTGCAAGCCAGAAGGGAGTGGCAGGACATACTGAAAGTGATGAAGGAGAAAAACCTGCAACCAAGATTACTCTACCCAGCAAGGATCTCATTCAGATTTGATGGAGAAATTAAAACCTTTACAGACAAGCAAAAGCTGAGAGAGTTCAGCACCACCAAACCAGCTTTACAACAAATGCTAAAGGAACTTCTCTAGACAAGAAACACAAGAGAAGGAAAAGACCTATAATAACGAACCCAAAACAATTTAGAAAATGGGACTAGGAACATACATATTGATAATTACCTTAAATGTAAATGGACTAAATGCTCCCACCAAAAGACACAGATAGGCTGAATGGATACAAAAACAAGACCCTTATATATGCTGTCTACAAGAGACCCACTTCAGACCTAGAGACACATACAGACTGAAAGCAAGGGGATGGAAAAAGATATTCCATGCAAATGGAAACCAAAAGAAAGCTGGAGTAGCAATTCTCATATCAGACAAAATAGACTTTAAAATAAGGACTATTAGAAGAGACAAAGAAGGACACTACAGAATGATCAAGGGATCGATCCAAGAAGAAGATACAACAATTGTAAATATTTATGCACCCAACATAGGAGCACCACAATACATAAGGCAAATACTAACAGCCATAAAAGGGGAAATCGACAGTAACACATTCATAGTAGGGGACTTTAACACCCCACTTTCACCCATGGACAGATTATCCAAAATAAAAATAAATATGGAAACACAAGCTTTAAATGATACATTAAACAAGATGGACTTAATTGATATTTATAGAGTATTCCATCCAAAAACAACAGAATACACATTTTTCTCAAGTGCTCATGGAACATTCTCCAGGACAGATCATATCTTGGGTCACAAATCAAGGCTTGGTAAATTTAAGAAAATTGAAATTGTATCAAGTATCTTTTCCGACCACAACGCAATGAGACTAGATATCAATTACAGGAAAAGCTCTGTAAAAAATACAAACACATGGAGGCTAAACAATACACTACTTAATAATGAAGTGATCACTGAAGAAATCAAAGAGGAAATTAAAAAATACCTAGAAACAAATGACAATGGAGACACAACGACCCAAGACCTATGGAATGCAGCAAAAGCAGTTCTAAGGGGGAAATTTATAGCAATACAAGCCCACCTTAAGAAGCAGGAAACATCTCGAATAAACAACCTAACCTTGCACCTCAAGCAATTAGAGAAAGAAGAACAAAAAAAAAACCCAAAGCTAGCAGAAGGAAAGAAATCATAAAAATCAGATCAGAAGTAAATGAAAAAGAAATGAAGGAAACAATAGCAAAGATCAATAAAACTAAAAGCTGGTTCTTTGAGAAGATAAACAAAATAGATAAACCACTAGCCAGACTCATCAAGAAAAAAAGGGAGAAGACTCAAATCAATAGAATTAGAAATGAAAAAGGAGAAGTAACAACTGACACTGCAGAAATAAAAAAGATCATGAGAGACTACTACAAGCAACTCTATGCCAATAAAATGGACAATCTGGAAGAAATGGACACATTCTTAGAAATGCACAACCTGCCAAGACTGAATCAGGAAGAAATAGAAAATATGAACAGACCCATCACAAGCACTGAAATTGAAACTGTGATTAAAAATCTTCCAACAAACAAAAGCCCAGGACCAGATGGCTTCACAGGCGAATTCTATCAAACATTTAGAGAAGAGCTAACACCTATCCTTCTCAAACTCTTCCAAAATATAGCAGAGGGAGGAACACTCCCAAATTCCTTCTACGAGGCCACCATCACCTTGATACCAAAACCAGACAAGGATGTCACAAAGAAAGAAAACTACAGGCCAATATCACTGATGAACATAGATGCAAAAATCCTCAACAAAATACTAGCAAACGTAATCCAACAGCACATTAAAAGGATCATACACCATGATCAAGTGGGGTTTATTCCAGGAATGCAAGGATTCTTCAATATATGCAAATCTATCAATGTGATAAACCATATTAACAAATTGAAGGAGAAAAACCATATGATCAACTCAATAGATGCAGAGAAAGCTTTTGACAAAATTCAACACCCATTTATGATAAAAACCCTGCAGAAAGTAGGCATAGAGGGAACTTTCCTCAACATAATAAAGGCCGTATATGACAAGCCCACAGCCAACATCATCCTCAATGGTGAAAAACTGAAAGCATTTCCACTAAGATCAGGAACAAGACAAGGTTGCCCAGTCTCACCACTCTTATTCAACATAGTTTTGGAAGTTTTAGCCACAGCAATCAGAGAAGAAAAGGAAATAAAAGGAATCCAAATCGGAAAAGAAGAAGTAAAGCTGTCACTGTTTGCAGATGACATGATCCTATACATAGAGAATCCTAAAGATGCTTCCAGAAAACTACTAGAGCTAATCAATGAATTTGGTAAAGTAGCAGGATACAAAATTAATGCACAGAAATCTCTGGCATTCCTATATACTAATGATGAAAAATCTGAAAGTGAAATCAAGAGAATACTCCCATTTACCACTGCAATAAAAAGAATAAAATATCTAGGAATAAACCTACCTAAGGAGACAAAAGACCTGTATGCAGAAAATTATAAGACACTGATGAAAGAAATTAAAGATGATACAAATAGATGGAGAGATATACCATGTTCTTGGATTGGAAGAATCAACATTGTGAAAATGACTCTACTACCCAAAGCAATCTACAGATTCAATGCAATCCCTATCAAACTACCACTGGCATTTTTCACAGAACTAGAACAAAAAATTTCACAATTTGTATGGAAACACAAAAGACCCCGAATAGCCAAAGCAATCTTGAGAACGAAAAACGGAGCTGGAGGAATCAGGCTCCCTGACTTCAGACTATACTACAAAGCTACAGTAATCAAGACAGTATGGTACTGGCACAAAAACAGAAAGATATATCAATGGAACAGGATAGAAAGCCCAGAGATAAACCCAGGCACATATGGACACCTTATCTTCGATAAAGGTGGCAAGAATGTACAGTGGAGAAAGGACAGCCTCTTCAATAAGTGGTGCTGGGAAAACTGGACAGATACATGTAAAAGTATGAGATTAGATCACTCCCTAACACCATACACAAAAATAAGATCAAAATGGATTAAAGACCTAAATGTAAGGCCAGAAACTATCAAACTCTTAGAGGAAAACATAGGCAGAACACTCTATGATATAAATCACAGCAAGATCCTTTCTGACCCACCTACTAGAGTAATGATAATAGAAACAAAAATAAACAAATGGGACCTAATGAAACTTCAAAGCTTTTGCACAGCAAAGGAAAGCATAAACAAGACCAAAAGACAACCCTCAGAATGGAAGAAAATATTTGCAAATGAAACAACTGACAAAGAATTAATCTCCAGAATTTACAAGCAGCTCATGCAGCTCAATAACAAAAAACAAACAACCCAATCCAGAAATGGGCAGAAGACCTAAATAGACATTTCTCCAAACAAGGTATGCAGACTGCCAACAAACACATGAAAGAATGGTCAACACCATTAATCATTAGAGAAACGCAAATGAAAACTACAATGAGATATCATCTCACACCAGTCAGAATGGCCATCATCAAATAGTCTAGAAACCATAAATGCTGGAGGGGATGTGGAGAAAAGGGAGCACTCTTGCACTGCTGGTGGGAATGTGAATTGGTTCAGGCACTATGGAGAACAGTATGGAGGTTCCTTAAAAAACTACAAATAGAACTACCATATGACCCAGCAATCCCACTACTGGGCCTATACCCTGAGAAAACCAAAATTTAAAAAGAGTCATGTACCAAAATGTTCATTGCAGCTCTATTTACAATAGCCCGGAGATGGAAACAACCTAAGTGCCCATCATCGGATGAATGGATAAAGAAGATGTGGCACATATATACAATGGAATGTTACTCAGCCATAAAAAGAAACGAAATTGAGCTATTTGTAATGAGGTGGATAGACCTAGTGTCTGTCATACAGAGTGAAGTAAGTCAGAAAGAAAAAGACAAATACCGTAAGCTAACACATATATATGGAATTTAAGAAGAAAAGAAGAACCTAGGGGTAAGACAGGGATAAAGACACAGACCAACTGGAGAACGCACTTGATGATATGGGGAGGGGAAGAGTGAGCTGTGACAGGGCGAGAGAGAGTCATGGACATATACACACTAACAAACGTAAGGTAGATAGCTAGTGGGAAGCAGCCGCATGGCACAGGGATATCGGCTTGGGGCTTTGTGACCGCCTGGAGGGGTGGGATAGGGAGGGTGGGAGGGAGGGAGACGCAAGAGGGAAGAGATATGGGAACATATATATATGTATAACTGATTCACTTTGTTATAAAGCAGAAACTAACACACCATTGTAAAGCAATTATACCCCAATAATGATGTTAAAAAAAAAAAAAACGTTGGCAGGACACAGTGAAGGCTTACCTTTGTTAACATAGTTAAGTCTCTCTCTCTCAGAACTAGCCCACTTAGTTCCAGGTTCCTTAGCGCACCCGACGCACTTACACCCATTTATGGGCTCTACACAACTGGAAGGTCACATCTTTATTTCTTATCGCAGGAACACGACTTCTGTAAACTTCATTTCTGTCACAACCTAAAGCAAAATTATTATAAAGTGAGTGATTTAAACCATACATTTTATCATCATTAAAAAGCACCTAAATAAAAAGGAAAAAAGCATCTGCTCTGTGCTAAGGATTAGAAACGACTCCTGCCCTTAAAGCCTTCATTCAAGAGGAAGATGGATAATCTCAAAATTTCAATCACATGAGATAAATAAACATAACCTTTATGCACAGAGGTGCCTATGGAGGCAAAAAGTTATATCTAAGTGACGGCTTCATGATAACCCTGAAGTGGAATCTAGAAAGATGAGGCTATGCAGAGTTGGAGTAGGAGGTGCATTAACGGCAGAGGGAACATCTGTGAAAAGACACTCAAGCCTGACTCCTGCCGGGCACTGTAAATACTGCAGGTGGCGATGACTAAAGGCCAGGGGTCCAAGTGTGAGGAGAGACACAAAGGAAAATAGAGATGCTGGCCGAAGCAAGCCTGGGAGAGAGCGTGGCTTGAGTCCCACAGGTGACGAGGCCTGGGACTACCACTGGCTGAGTAAGGGTGCCTCCGCTGATTAGAAAAAGGTGACCCGCTGCTGAAGGACCAATTAGATAAAGGGAGTGATCACAAAAAGCTCCCCTTCCTCAGGGCCAAAGGGCCCCAGGACGGGGCTTCCCTGGTGGCGCAGTGGTTGAGAGTCCGCCTGCCGATGCAGGGAACACGGGTTTGTACCCCAGTCCAGGAAGATCCCACATGATGCGGAGCGGCTAGGCCCGTGAGCCATGGCTGCTGAGCCTGCGTGTCCGGTGAGGCTTGGCCCAGCACAGTTCAGACTACACACCTCTGGGCAGGGCAAACGCTGGGCGGCTAGTATGCACTAACTCTGTGTGGGCAAGCCATTAGCAGCATTATGTGAAGCATAGCTTTTTATGTTACAAGATCACTCAACCAGAGTAGGCAGATGAACTTAGAGGAACTGAGCCCAGGAGCCGCAAAACCACCCAGGAGTTTCTGCCATAGTCCGGGCAAAATGTAATATGGATGCAGAAGCAAATTTAAGAGGAGGCCAAAATCTACAAGCTAGCCCCACTGGATGCAAGACGTAAAGGAAGTTCAGTGAAGGAACTCTGAAGAGAATGGGCTCAACAATAAATTTTTCTTACATTCAACGTAAAATATGTGGCAAAATTAAGTACAGTGGCCTTTAAGGTCCCTTCCAGCTCTAATTTCTTTTGATTTCTAACTTATTATTCTGCTTAAGTAAAGTCCCTTCAGAGGTACAGAACAGTTCTTACACCTGAATGGGATGCAAAGAATGACCTGACTTCTGTTCACCAGGGGATGAATTGAACTGTCCTTGCAGGAGAGATAACAGATGGTGTGAACCCCAGATCCTAGAAAAGGGCCAGGCACACGAGAAGTATTCAGCTTTTCGAAAACAAATGAACAATCATTTCCTTTCCTAGATCTTCACACCCTTCCTCTGCTGGCTACTTTCTCTCAGCTTATAAACATCCTCAAATATACCCACTTTAAAAACTCTCAGACCTATGATTCTTTGGGTATTCTTGTGGATAACCTAAGTCTCTCCCATGCCTTCAAACACCTGTCCTTCCAAAAAGCCCAGATCTGTATCTTGGGCCCAGACCTGGCCCCTCTACCAGGCCCCTCTAAAGCACTGAAGATGAAGTAAGATCCTCTCCCCACCCCCAATCGCTTCCTACTGTGCTCTGTTTATCTCACAAAAAGATGCAGCTGTAAACTGTCACCCACGCTTGCTGCCCTCCCTTTTCTAACTGGTCACCAGGCCCCACCCATTCTCTCTCAGATCTGAAAAATCCAGTCCCACCTTTTATAACTTAAGTGGGACCCTTTGATTACAATTCACGCTGCACCCAATCAACTGCCTTCCACATGGAGGTCCCAGTGAGCCTCTAAACCAGAAGTCCATCTCACTGTTCTTTGGTGTTTCCCACAGCCTTCAGGATAAACATCCAAACTTCTGACATGACAAACAAGGCCCCTTTCTGTGGGGCCCCACTAGCTTTCCAGTATCAACTCTCATTGCTTTCCCAAACCCTGAGTTCCAGTCCTGTACCTGAGTTTTGCCATATTTTTTTATATTTCTCAAACTTTGACACACACTGCTCCCTCCTGCCACCCCAGGAGCTTCTACATACCCTTAGAAAGGATGGCACCTCCTCCAAGAAGCCTACCCTGAACTTTCCCTTCCAAGATTCTGTGCTCTGCAAAGGGGAAAGATGGCGGGGAGGGATACATTAGGAGTTTCGGATTAACATATACACACGACTATATATAAAATAGATAATCAACAAGGACCTACTGCATAGCACAGGGAACTCTACTCTGTATCCTGTAACAACCTGTACGGGAAAAGAATCTGAAAAGGAATGGATATATGTATAAGTGAATCCCTTTTCTGTACACCTGAAACTAACACAATATTGTAAATCAACTATACTCCAATATAAAATAAAATTTAAATTAAAGAAAAAAGAGATTCTGTGCTCTGTAGCACCAGAACTCACTTCTTCCAGAGCACTGACTACTGTGCTTGTGTTTACTTGCCACCCAGTAGAAGGGGAGCTTACCTAGGGCAGAAGCATCGTCTCCAGCAGCCCTTGGTTCTGACAACTCATTCAAGCATTTTACAAGTGTGGGGATTGTAGTGCAAAAGAAACCTGTCCAGGCCACAGAGAGCATAAGCCCTGGAATTCAAACCCTAAGCTGCCTTCACACCGGTGCTCTTTCCACTATAGGATACTATTGAAAAATTTTTTTTTCCTGAGCCCTGTTTGAATGGAAAGGAAATGAAGCTGGGATATATCAATTTCCTAATCGCTTTGGTCTGTACCAGGCCAAGTCATTCAACACACCAGGTAACATCTGTGCAACCATTAACGACGCTCCAAACTGTGCTAAGTATTCTACATTGTAGAGTCTACAAGCATTAACAGAGTGAGACCTTGTAACCACCGCAGAGAGTGGGTCTTGTTAAGCCCATGCTACAGATGAGAACACTGAGACCCAGAAGCCTTAAAGCACTCGGCCGGGGTCACCGAGCTGGCAGGGGTCCTAAGCCGCACGCCCCATCTAGTGCACGCACACCCGGGCACTAGGCACAGGTTCTAGTGCCCACCCTCCACCTTGCACCATCTAAAACCCCGCTTCTCAGCGCCCACATGAGGGCCCCTGGAAGCGGGAACTACAAACCTGTCTCGCCAGGCCGCAGCTGGAAGAAACTCTGGATACAGATCACGGGCAGAGGGTGCTCAAGAGCGGCGTCCAGTGCCCCCCACGGAGGCGGTCGGCCTAGAAGTCCAGCAGGACCTCCCGCAGAGAAGCGCGAACGGCGGGCAGAGGCAGCGAGTCCTGCAGCGCACACAGGTCCTCACAGCGCCAGAAGTCGTCTACGCTGTCGCGGCGCAGCTTCACCGAGTGATCATGGCCGAAGCGTGGCCTCGGGGACGCTGGCTGCGGACACGATGCCCACAGCCGCCTGGCGGTCCCTGCTCGCCTCCTGGCCCCTCGGGCGCCCACCGCCCGGCGGTTACTGCGCCGCAGCGTGGGTAGGACCCGCGTCGCAGGCGGAGGACGCAGGGCCACTGGCCCCAGCTACGCCGGCCCCTCCATGCCGCGCTCCCGCGACCCCGCAACGCCGGCTGTTGGCGCCGGCCTCAAAGCCCCGCGAGACGCGACGCTGCGGTTTCAACTTCCGGGCGGGCTCGTGGGGGCGGGGCTCGAGGACGTCAGTGCACGCCCCGTGCGAAAGCACGCAGCCCAAGGGTCCTCTCACGGGGATTCGGCCTGAGGAGCAGTGCCGGGCCCTTTGAGACTCGGGCGGCGCGAAAAGTAGGAGGTGTGGAGAATTTGGGGTTTCGAAAGCGCGTTTGCTGACTGATCCAAACAAAAGTGAGACATGATTGTATCAGCGCATTTCATGATTTGGGTTTTTTTTTTTTTTTTTTTTTTTTTAATTTGCAGTACGCGGGCCTCTCACTGTTGTGGCCTCTCCCGTTGCTGAGCATAGGGTGTGTGAATTTCTGCGGAGGGCTCTTAATTTCTGTAGTTTCTGCTGACTTGACACTTGACTGACTGACGTGTTCCGTGCATTCGGGACATGATCGTGGCTACTAATAATCACTTTGTTTTGTACTGACAACCCCACAGAGAATTTACTACTGAATGTCTACTTTACAGAGGAGAAACTGAGGCGTAGGAAGTGAAGTGACTGAGTGAGAGGAAGGACTCAGACAACTGGTGTCAGTAAATTAACCCTGCAAGGAGGCCGTTAGACCGCGGTGGCTCTAGTGATGCGGCTGCCTACGTAAACCAACCAAAATCTAAGCCTGTCAACGCCTCAGGGTGACGAAAACCGCTGAGGACAACCAGTCACAAACCACCAACTAGGCGTTAAAGCCATAGCAAATCAGTCATTTCCTTGCTTTGCTTCTGTCGTTTTAAAAGAAACATCTCTGCAGCTCCTGTGGCTGGAGTGCTCCTCACCTCTTCCGCTTTGTGGTGCCTGAATTGAATCTATTTTTGCTCACATGAAGTGTTAAAATTTTAAATATGCCTCAGTTTGTCTTCTAAGATTGGCCATAGAAGTTGGATTTGTGTCCAGTTTCTAGAACAGTGGTCGTCCTCTGGTGAGGCCTTAGGCGTTACGGGTACAACGTTCCTCTTCTACCACCACCTTCTGGATGCCTCCACCCACTACCAGCTCCCATGCATCAGGTCCCCTAGATGTGGTCAGCAATGGCTTTTACATGCAGCGTGCTCACCTTATAACATCGCAGACACTCCTCCGTCCTCCAGCCAGCGTGTGAAGTGAAACATTGCCATTCCTGTTGAAGAGTCTCTGGTGTGACCACTTTCCCAAACACAGCCACTCCCCAGCTGACCCTGGACTGTTTTTTTCATTCGTGTCTGTTTTTCTTCAGATGATTTTCTAGTAATTTATACAAATATGTGAATCTGGATAAACTAATATATTTTACACTCAATTTCAGGTTGCACCCTTTGCTCTCCAGCAGTCATTGGAGTGCTGTTTTCAATATGTCCACGCAGGGATTCAAAATAACAAAAATGCTTTTGAAAAATAATGTCGTAGGTTGACAGAGTGGTTTGTAAATTATAGCATACTCTTATGCTCTTAATTCTTCTTCACAACCCTGCTTATCATGGCTGGAATTGCTGCTGCACCTGTGGGGTCAGCTGGGGGCTGGCTGTAGCCAGGCCGGGGGCCTGACTGGGCTACATGCCTCTTATGCCCCAGCTAGTAACTGGGGCTTGTGCTCATGGGGGTAGCAGGGCTCTGAGAGGAAGAGTAGAAGCATCGTGGGACCTAGCTCTGAGCTGGCACACTGTCGTTTCTGCTGCCTTCTATTGGCCATGGCAAGTCACCTAACTTCAAGGGTGGGGAAATCAACTCTACCTCTTGATGGGAGAAGTTGGAATGTCACATTGCAAAGAGTGAGGACACAAGGAGTCAACCTGGAGCCATTTTTGCAATTTGGGATGGCGCTTGGTGCCTTCCTTGAGGAGGTCGTTCAAAACCATTTTTCAAACATCCCAGGTTCCTATAAATCTCCACCTCTGGTTTGGCAGCCCTAAAAATTCCCAGTCAGTTTTGGTGAGGGGACACTTGGTGACAGTGTTGTCTTTCGAAATGAGTAATTCCGTTACCGACATTACATTGCTCCCCATACATTATTTATAAGGTTTCCCTGTTTGTATGTGCAAACTATTTCTGTGTATATTTTGAGAAATACATTGTACAGGCCTCTTTTTTTTTCTTTCACACACCCTAGAGATGTCATAGAGGCAGTAAATGTGTCCAAATTTTTGAGAAATTGGAACAATCAATACTGACCTGTATGGAATGCTGTTAACATGTCAATTCCCGCTACAGTACTTTTCATCTGAGACACTTAGGGTCTGTTAACAGATTAAAAGTAGTAAAAGACGTGGATCGAGAGAATTTTCATTATCTTGTGCTCTGAAAACTTGGATTTTCATTGGTTTGAATGGGCCTGAAAATGCATTTTTCTTAGTAGGGGCATAGAAGCCTCTAGCGGTATTCTTAATAAAGCAAGGTGAGTTATAAGCAATCATCTGAGGGAGGGTAAATGTACCACACTCCATTTTAAGAAAAATACAATATAAAAGTCTTACCATGGAAGAAAATCTTTATATGATCTTTTATTTTAAAAACTTCAAGAAAAATAAAGACATGACACCATATTCAGTTTAAAGTCAGTGACTTGTAAGCAAGGCAAAGCAAAGACAGTCTGATTAAGGCCGTTGCATTGTTCTGGCAATTTTTAGGTCTCACCCATTTCTGTGGCCTTTTTAGAACCTAAGCTTCTAGGGCACAGAGAACTTCATCTTGACGTAGGACTGAGCAAATGCACGGAGCGTTTTTCAATAAGTAGGCATTAAATTCTAAGTCCAGAAGGGGCCTTGAGATGCCCTGTCTTTACTCCTTGGTAGAACTGTTTTAACCAGCCCCTGAAAACAGATTTTTTTCTTTAAATCTCAAAATTCAGAGATTCCACAATCAGAACTTACTTCTCATATTGCCTTGTGGTCTGCTGTGGGCATCTGTCGAATGGTGTGAACTCTGCGTGGGGAGCCTGGCCTACCCTCCAGGCCCACGGTTTGGGCTGCTGTGGTGCCATGCTGTGCTCAGGGGCCTTCTTTTTTGGAGGTCTGGGCTCCAGTGAGCCTTGGTCATGTTCTTTTATGGACCCTTGGGTGCTTGACCACTCTGACCCTCAGTCTCATTTGCAGGTTCTGGGGAGGATTAAATGAGCTCATGTGATATCCAGGTGACTGAGGCAGAGTAGGCTCGGGATGAATCTTTGCTTGGTTTTCATTAGCTGCGGAGAAGATGATGACAGCTTGGTGCCTCTCCAACTTTAATATGGGTATGCCTCTCTTGTGGATCTTGTTAAATGCAGGCTGGTATTCAGTAGTTCTGGTTGGGGCCTGGATTCTGTGCTTCTAACAAGCTCCTAGGTGACGGTGACGCTGAGGGCAAGGGTCCAGCACCTGCGTTTTTCCCTTTCCAGAAGAGCAGGACGTCTGCCCCCCCAACCCCCCACCCCCGGGAGGAGAAAACATCCGCAGCGTGACTACTAGGAACCAGCTTCCCTCAGAGGCAAGGGACCTGTACCTCTGCTCCCAACCATTTTGTCTGAGGCGCAGCAAGCCAAAACACTGAAATGCTGAGGTTTGCAGCAAAGAGGAGGTTTATTCACAGGGCAGCCAAGCGAGGACGTGACGTGAGAATAGGTCTCAAATCCGCCTCCCCAAAGGCAAGGGGCTTGGGGTATCTATGGGATAAAGAATAAAGAAGCAGGGCAGTATGAGGCATGGGGAGCATGAGGAAAGGTGATTGGAAAAAGGTGTGCTCATCATTGTTCTGAGCTGGCGTAACTAGGCTACAGGGCTCAGCACATTCTCAGGCTGGAGTTTTTGGCCCTCTGATGGCAGGAGGTCAAAAGGCACTTGCCCAGGTAGAAGATCGGTGGTCCTCTCCACTCTAAACCAGCTCGGCCTAACTAGGCCCAGCTGATTCCAAGTTCCTGGACAACCCCGGGGCAAACATCTTATTTCTTGTGCTACATGCTACTTGGAGGACGTGCAAGAGTTCAAGCTACCTTGATGAGTGAAGACAGGATTTGACTAATCATGACACATGGTTTCACCTCCAGGCGAGCATAAGAGAGCTGTAGGCTGAGTCTGGCTCCTGGCACCTGGAATTGGAGGCAGGTGGTTCAAAAACGGGCTCTCCCACCCTCTGTGTGATCTTAGGTAGGTAGACTATTGAACTTTCCTGTGCCTGTTTCTCCACCAGCAGCATGGGGACACTCAGAGTCCCTCTCTTGGGGGCTGTTATGGGGGTTCAGTGAGACATAGATGCATGCACAGGCACATGGGAGACACCCAGTGTGTGTTACCTTCGTGCTTATTTTTATTAGGACACCAGTATTGTTAGAAGATTTCTGGTTTGGACGACAAATTAGATAGGTGGTTATTGCTATAGATTATGCAACAGCTATTCACATTACCATTTGCAAAAAAGTAGTTGGTTGTCCAATGGGGATTATAAACATCCATTTAACATGAGCAACTGAACAGATATATTTTACACAGTAACTACTTCAAGTACTATTTAAAATCAATTCTCTTTGTTTTCTTAAGCAATGGTTAACCCCCAATTTCGTGAATACTACCAAGTAAGTCACTTGAAAATCATCTAGAGCAATCTATTTCACTTAGCAAGCCTAAAGCTATAGTTCAACAATTTTATTTACTGTTCTATGACAAAAATTACTCTGAACAGCTATCCCCTGGATAAGTAATCAGCTAAAGCTAGTTTGACTGACTAAATCGATTTACTGAGTTAATAAGCCTGTTGTTTTAGAATAGGTCTAATGCATATTTCTCATCCATCCTGCATTAAACTATTTCCCATGCCTAAAATGTCTTTTTTTCCCATTCGTACATATCCAAATTCCTACTTCTGTGCTGTAGGGCTTGGCTGAACTACACCTGCCTTCAGTGAAACTTTTCTCTCCTGCACAATTGGAGATAATTTTAGTCTCCTCATGACTCCCATGGGGTTACCTCTGCTGTGACACTTGACTATTTGGTGGCATATTTTATTTTATTTTAAAAAGCCATTCGTTAGTCCGTGCATGTCAAACGGTCAGTGCTTTCTCTTCGTAAACCTGCATAACAATTTTCTGAACTCTTCTGCTCTGGGCAAGATTCATCAATACACCAGACAAACATAGTGAAAGAGGAGACAGTACTTGTGTTGTATTCAATTGGGTCTTGATACCTAAGTGTGACTCTTAACCAAGGATTATGCAGTAGTTAAGGACACAGATTAAAGTTGTTTAGGGTGTGTCCTAAAGTCTCAGTGGCAGAATTTAAATCTCTACTCTGGAAATTGTAGACCTGAGACAAACTACTTCCCTAAACGTCATTTCCTGCATCTGAGAAAGATAATAGTATCTACCTTGTAGTAGACTGAATAATACCATTGCCCCCAAATGTCCACATTCTACTCTCCAGAACCTGTGAATGTCACCTTAACTGGCAGAAGGGACTTTGCCAATGGGTTGAAAGTAAGGGTTCTGAGATGGGGAGATTCTCCTGGACTACCTGGACGGGCCCAAATATAACCACTGGTATTCTCGTAAGAGAGAGGCAGAGGGAATTTTTACTCCAAAGAGAATGTGATGATAAAGTTGGGGTTGGGTTGATGTGGCCAGAAGTCAAGGAATGCTGGCAAGGAAACAGATTCTCGCTTAGAGCCTCTAGAAGGAGGATGGATGGCCCTGTCAACTCCTGGTTTCAGCCCAGGGAAACTGGTTTTGGACGTCTGTCTTCCAGAACCATAAGAAAATAAGTGTGTTTTGTTTGAAGCAAGCACATTTGTAGTAATTTGTTACAGCAGCCATAGGGAACTAATGCGTACCTCATAGGAACTATTTCTCCAATTAAAATGTGTGACTGGAAACACACTTAGTGGCATGTGTGACACACAGTAGTTATGCTACCATAGGTCGTTCTTGGAAACTGAAGCCTTGGTTTTGAGAGATCATCAAAACCAGTACAATGGTTGCCATGTTTCTCCTTGTTCATCCTGGTGACAAACCTGGTAGAGAGAACTCCATCCTTTCCCACAGGACCCCACCCCTAGTACTTAGAGGGAAGCGGTTATGTCTCACTTAAGGCACCTTTTTCTTTTCCTTTCTACTTTTTTCTTCATTAATCTTCATCCAACTGGCCTTTCTAAATTTTACAGAAAACAAAACCATTTCTCAGTGGATTCAGATACTACCCCAAGTTAATATTCCAACCAAGTTCTTGTTCTTCCGGGTCTCATCACCAGAAATTTCTGAGCCTAACTCTTCTCTAGTTTCTAGGATCACTCATTTTCTCATTTCTCCCTTCTCCTTTTAGTTCAGAGTCTTGTCAATTTAGTCCCTTCCCTAACCACAACTTATAATAAGGTGACACAGCAAAGTGATGAAAGTCTAGATGGTCTGGTTTTAATCCTGGGTTTTTGCCACCTACTTACTGTGTGGCATTAGGCAAGCTATTCAACGTCTCTGGGCCTCAGTTTCCCCAAAAAAAGTGAATATTGTGAATATTCCCTACCTATAGGGTTGCCATTATGAGGAATAGGTGAGTTAATATTTGGTAAGCCCTTAGAATAGTACTTGTTATAGTCCAAGCACTACAGTTGTGCTTGTTAATAATAATAAATGAAATTCCAAGCATATAACTTACCCAACTTTCTGTCAACTTTGAACTGTTGGTCTATCTGTTGGCCGACATTGCAGGTGAATGAGTCAAGGCATGGCCTGAGGCATTGCTACCACTGGGTGGTGTGTTCCCAGAACTTGGAACAGTGGTGTGAAATGGGTAGTGGTTCTACTTGGAGACAGGGCAGACTGGAAAATGACAGCCTGGGAAGGAGGTGTGGTGTCCATAGCTTTGGTGTCAGAGGTGCTGCCTGCTGAAGCACCGGTGCCAGCCTAAGCCATAAATGGGGTGCTGGGGAAAACAGGAACAGGACGGAAGATGACAGCCTGGGAAGGAGGTGTGGTGTCCATAGGTTCGGGGTCTGAGGTGCTGACTGCTGAGGCACCGATGCCCGCAAAAGCCGTAAATGGGGTGCTGGAGAAAACAGGAGCAGAATAGAAGATGACAGCCTGGGAAGGAGGTGTGGTGTCCATAGGTTCGGGGTCAGACGTGCTGCCTGCAGAAGCACCGATGCCCGCCAAAGCCATAAATGGGGTGCTGGGGAAAACAGGAGCAGAATAGAAGATGACAGCCTGGGAAGGAGGTGTGGTGTCCATAGGTTCGGGGTCTGAGGTGCTGCCTGCTGAAGCACCGATGCCCGCCAAAGCCGTAAATGGGGTGCTGGGGAAAACAGGAGCAGAATGGAAGATGACAGCCTGGGAAGGAAGTATGGTGTCCATAGCTTCCGTATCAGAGGTACTGCCTGCCTGATCTGAGAGCAGAGAGTGAAAGTGGGAGAGCTTCTTCCTAGCCTCTAACTCCTCTCAAGGTCAGGCACGCACTGGTCACTGGACGGCTCAGCCTGGCTCTTATACATGTCCATTGTACGTGTCACAGAGAAAGTGTGGGCGGGGCAGGGGGTGAGGCAGGGGGCACATGCAAGCCCAGCTGGTGGCGAAACCCCGGCCCAAAGGCAAAGGGTGGGGCCCCTTCTGGACTTTCTAGTGGCTGGGACTTCTCGCTGTGCGTGGCAGGTGTTTGTCACCAGACGGGCCACCATGCGGTGACTGTTGGGGACTGTGGAAGCCTCCTCCTCCAGAGCTCACCCTGCCTGGGCACCAGCTCTGCAGACCCCTCAGCCCTGCGTATGTATCGGCCAGGCCTTCCCCACCACGGGGCCCAGAGGCCAGAGCCTGCTCAGAGCTGAGGGCAGGAGGCAGCCAGAGCTTGCCAGAGTGTGGGCCACCTCCTCCGGGAACCTCCCCAGCTTCTCTGCGAGGCCTGGAGACAGGATCGCCTTCTCCAGGGCTGCTCAGCTGCCAGCATCACCATGAGCCAGGTGGCGAAGGTTTCTGAGCAGGAGATGCAGAGCCCTGATCCGACTGGATGCTGCACCCCACGATGTCCCTTCCTGGCCAATAGGTTCTTTCTTCACTTCTTTTTTGAAATTTGGTAAAACAACATTTAAACCTAGGCCTGTCCTTCAGGGTATACGGTTGGTAGTGGCTTAGCCGGGATTCGAACAAAGCCTGTGTGATTCCAGAGCTCGTGCTCTGGACTGTGGTGCCTCCTTATCATACATGCTTCATGTGTTACTTGTTTTTCTTTTTTTCTTGTAGTCCTTATGGTACTTAGCCCTAAGTGCCATACCTGCAATGAACAGCTACACTGCCCTGTAGGAGGTCTTCTTTTGTTCAACGCATGAATTGGTCATCCACGACACTGGGTTCTAATCTCAGAAGATACAGGTCAGGGACCACCAGTTGTCAGCATGGCACCATTCCATATTTCCAATTGAGGCTTGAAGCCTGGATTTTCCCTTTCTCTAGTTTGAAGGATCCATATATGTAAATATTATATTCTAGATAAATCATGGGCTATCCTGAAAGAAATTCACCAGTGAATTGTTCGGTATGGATTAGAAGCCAGCTTCTCTGGCCTTCCTGGAGTATATCCAGTAAGGCGTCTCATTCATGTCTAGAAAGCAAATATATCATTTATTGCAACTTCAGCGTGGAGCGATGTATTGGTGTAAAGTACGATCAACACAATTTGGTCATTGTGAGTATGCCAGCTGGGTCCACACTTTACTACACATATGTAACTCTAGAGATTCATATGCCCAAGAGAGGAGACGTACTCTTGTGTGTCTAGGACGAGGGAAGCATGTGTTGTTATTCAGGAGCTGGAAGCTTCAGCATGACAGGAAAGAAATGAACAATCCTGGTCTACACATCACTTGACCTTGTTTAAAACTTGTTTCTTTGGCTTGCTTCATTGGAGTGTTTTCTCTCTCCTGGGGCTGACATTGTGTGTTATGTATCACGCATGTGACATGTAGAAGTTTCAGAAGCCAGAATCATATAGATCAGTAAAAATGTATATATATATATATATATATATATATATATATATATGTATGTATATACATATATAAATATATTTTTTCTAAAACCTATTGAAAATAACACTGGGCATAATTCATATATTCCAAAATTAGTTTGACCCTCTGCTCATGAGATTCTTTTTATGGTATGTCACAGCAAATTTGGACTTCCATCCCCAAGAAACTTTGGGGTTGGAGGACACAAAAGCTTTTGCTCAGACCTAAATTCTGTCTGAAAAAAAAGGGTAAATATTATAAGCCTTTTCTAACCTCTCCAAGAGCAGAAATGATTTACAGCTGTGGCATTGAACCATAATTCCTCGATCTCATTTGAGAAGAGGTCAGTAAGAAACAATGTCTTGATTTTTGTTTCTTTTGTTTCTTCCCTGTTTTCTTGTCTTGCTTACCAACAATCCATTGTAATTCATGAGTTAGTATGGCAGCAGGCTGAGTGTTCCCTGGGGCTCATGAAATGAACTGTTTTTCCTAAAATGACTTTTGTCTCCTTGTTTTCAGCCCCTCTTCTTTCCTCTACCCTTTACTATAACCAGAGCTCAGCAAAAGCTGACTGGCTTTGTGCAGACCTTACTTAGGATCAGTCTTTTTTTCTTCATTATTTTATTCATGGCTCCTCCATTTCATTGTTTGCCTTCTCGAAATGTGTTGAAATCTTTCTGTGGTTGATGACTTCCAAAATGTCTTGGCTTTTATTGGTTGATTAATTTTGGTATTTCTACAGTTTTATTTAGATATGGTTTCAGGAGAAACAGAAAGTAAATATATTTCCTAGTCTGCCATCTTGAGCTGAAAATCCCTGTGGATTTTAGCATCCAATGTTCCCATGGGAAAAAACCCAACCTTGGCATTAATAGATGTAACACTCAAGATTTCAGCTTTTCTTGAGCAATCACTAAGGATTCAATATGTGGTCATTTCTAATGGGAAAATAATAACTATCTCATGGTGTTGATTTGAGGATTAAATTAGATAATGAACATGAAAATGCTTTGTAAGGTTTAAAAATCTATAAAAATGTTTTTTATTATTATTTGATTTGTTGCTATTTCAACTTCACTTGACAGTTGTTTATGACCTTGCCTATGTGACAAAGTGCCCTCTGGTTTATTGTTTTGAAAGCCAGAATATATTTTTCAATAGCTCAATGGAAATGGCATCATTTATGCAGGTTAAGGGTGAAATGTTTCTTGACACCTATAGTGTTTTCAGGAACTAACTGACTCATGTATTCCTCTTCCAGATTTTGTTGAGGACCTCCTATGAGCCACATGCTTTACATCAGGTGTTGGAAAGCATTTTCTGGATTTTAAATATCTTAGGCTTTGTGGGCCATATACAGTTTCTGTAGCTTCTCCTCCTCTTTCTTCTTCAACAAGCTTTCTAAACGTGAGAACCATTATTAGCTCACAGTCCCACAGATCCAGGCTGAGAGCCTGATTTGATTTGTGGCCAGTATTTGCCGATCCCTGCTCTGCGTCCTCACTGACGAGGGGGACCATGTTTGGGTAATCACTTCTTTGAATCAACTATTGGTCTTCTGGGGCTTGTGCTTACTCTTCTATAGTCTCTAATCAACCTGGCATCCAGAGAGGTCTTGTTAAAACATAAGTCAGATCATGTCACTCAAATCTCTTCAATGGCTTCTTCACAGAAATGCAAAGTCCTCAAAGTGCCTCCATAGCCCTAGAAATCTGGGCCTCCGTTTACTCTCTGACTGTTTCCTTCTTCTCTCCACTTTGCTCGCTCTATTTTCCACACACTGACATCCTTTCTGCTCCTTGGATACTCCAAGCCTACTCTTGCCTCATTGGCTTTCTGCCGCGGACCAGCCGGAGAAAGAGGATTTCACCGTCCAGGGTCAGAAGGGAAGGGGTAAGGAACTGAAGTAGCACCGACGAATGGGGTCAGAAGGACCAAGACAACTGATGGTTGCAAGGCAAATTTTATTGCGCTACAGTTGCAGATTATATAGACTAGAAAAGGGAAGGTTGCCAGACGGTGGTTTACATTATGTAAAGACTGTCTCGGCTCAGGGTTAACTTCCCTGGGAGAAAACCCATAAAGCCAGCATCATCAAAAATAACCTGCACGTGCAGGGGGGAGACAGCTTTGCTTATCTCAGTTTACATTCTTTCTGATCTCTGGGCCCTGGTGATTTATCTCCCATGGAATGGAACAAGGAGGGGAACAAGTAGGGACAGTCCCTTCGAGCAGCGAGCGGTGGCATGCCTGGCACGTCCACAGCCTGCTTTCATGGCTGACTGCTTCCCACAGGTCCCCCTTTTTTATTTTTTAATTTTTGCTGCAAAATTATTCCATGAAGCTTAGTGCCGAGAGTAGTATATTGTTGCATGAGGATATGAAACAGACATGAGAAGATTATTATCAATAATAGGCAAATTATGGCCAGGGTAATAAAACCTGACAACCTTCCAGTAATCCAAGACTGAGGGTGTAACTACTTTAAATGATCCAGTAATGTTTGAATTACATCTTCTGGCGAAATATCATCAAGATGTGCATTTTGCATATCCTGAATTTCAGCATTTAATTTCTTAAGATCAAGACTAATATTATTATCTGACCAAACACTCAGCAGGTGCATTTTTACTTTTTCTCATTCCCAAATAGAGTCATCATACTTATAAGGAGTAACACAAATCCATGTATACTTTGCATGACAAGCTAAATGTATCCTCAATTTTAATACTGCCATCTGATCTCCTTCTTCTTCTTTTTCTGAATCAACAGTGTCAAATTTTTGGGAGAGATGCAGAGCTTCTTCAAATTCTGAACTTGTTGTGAGCTGTGGCGAGCCATCTATTTGCTTGACTAAGTGCTCAGGAAGCCAGCGAGGTCCAGGCGCTGATCTGGGAAAGATATACACGTGACTGCGGCCCCAAATCAACACAGGATCAGGACCATGTCAAGTGCTGGTTAACAGATCTTTCCAGAGGACCTCCGGAGATTGAGAGGCCAATCTTGGCTCAGCCATCAACCTCTCCCCTGCAGACCGGCCAAATTTATCAACAGTGCGAAAATTTAAAATAAACAAAGCATGATTTATAAGCTTATGTGGTGTTGTTCTGTATAATTCCCCCTTTTTTATTTTTTCAATAGTTTTCAAGATCTATTTGCACGTTCTATAATACCTTGTCCTTGAGGGTTATATGGGATGCCTGTAATATGGGTAATTTGTAATGAATTACAAAATGTTGCAAAAGCAGCACTAGTGTAAGTGGGCCCGTTATCTGTTTTAATAATTTTGGGAAGATTCGTGAAAGCAAAACAGTGTAATAAAAGAGTGATAACATGTTTAGTAGCTTCTCCTGTTTGTGCGGTAGCACAAAGGAAGCCAGAATAAGTGTTAATAGTGACATGAACAAATTGCAACTTCCCAAAAGAGGGGATGTGAGTAACATCCATTTGCCATAAATGACTAGGTAATAATCCACGAGGATTGACACCATAATGTGGAGTGGGAAAATGAGGTAAACATTGTGGGCATTGCTTAACAATTTGTCGGGCAGCCTCACGAGTAAGGGAAAATTGTTTGTGTAAGGTGGTAGCTGATTGATGATGTACAGCATGGGAGTGTTGTGCTGCTTGTAAAGGAGTTTGATCATAACTCACCATAACGCAAGGGCGTCCTGGATATAAACCATGTTTATTTACAGTACGCAAGTAGCAAATGCAATACATTAGCCATTCTTGATAGCGTGACGAACGGAAAGGAGGAGTACGGTAAATTGGGATATGTCCTGCTTTAGGGAAAAGAGATTGAGGAGGAAGAGTAACTTCAACTCTATTCTTGGGAGGAAAATGTACAGGATAAAGATCACGTTTAGATCGAGTTAAAACATCTGCAGTCGCATTAAGTTTAGTCAAATGGACCAGGCAAGTTAGAATGAGCACGGATATGTAGAGCTGCAACAGGACCATCGCGGGAACGAATAAACTGGGTTTCTTTGTTTTTTTTTTGTTTTGTTTTGTTTTTTTGTTTTGCGGTACGCAGGCCTCTCACTGTTGTGGCCTCTCCCGTTGCGGAGCACAGGCTCCGGACGCGCAGGCTCAGCGGCCATGGCTCACGGGCCCAGCCACTCCGCGGCATGTGGGATCTTCCCGGACCGGGGCACGAACCCGTGTACCCCTGCATCGGCAGGCGGACTCTCAACCACTGCGCCACCAGGGAAGCCCTGAATAAGCTGTTGAAGCAAACGAAAAGAGGATGATAATTCAGGGTCATTAGTATGTCCTATGGTAGCAGTTTCCAAAAGAAGTAATAGATCAATGCGGTATTTACTATCAGAAAACAGATTAAGAGACACAGAAGGAAAATGCTCAAAAACCATAATAACAGCATATAGTTCAACACGCTGAGCTGAAGTCAGTGAAGTTTGTTCAATCAATTTTGTCCCGTCGTCCATGAGTACAATAGCCATTCCTTAGTAGGACCCGTCTGTAAAAACCAAAGGTACATGTGGAATAGGGTGCCGTTGGATTATAGAAGGAAAAATGTAAAGATTATTTTTACTAAATTGAATTATCTTATCAGCAGGATAATGACATCCTAGGTTTCCTGGAAATCCTGCAAGAGCAAGACCCCATTCGTTACTATGTTGAAAAAGCCAATTTTGTTGACTAACTGAATAAGGGATAATAATTTGAGAAGGTTCTATTCCTATAAGTTGTAAGCATCTAGTTCTACCTTGCATTATTAACTTACTAATAAGTTCACAATAAGGGTTAATAACTTTAGAGGGTGTAGTTTTCATATGAATCCATTCAATAATCCCAGCAGTTTGTCACAAAACAGCTGTAGGTACATGAGGTGTTGGACAAACAATTAAAGAAATTGGCAGGTGAGTATGTATTCGAGTTAACCGCGCAGAGCTGATAGCTCTATTAACTATTTGTAATGCTTGGAAACCCTCTGGAGTCATGGAGCGTAATGACAAAGGGTCTGAATTGCCTTTAAGAATATCCAACAGAGGCTGTAATTGAGCAGTAGTAAGTTTTAAGGAAGGCCTTAGCCAATTAATATCTCCAAGTAATTTTTGAAAATCATTTCATGTTTTTAAATGATCAACTCGAATTTGCAGTTCTTGAGGCCTAATAGTAGTGTTATCAATATATTTTCACAAATATAAAAATGGAGATTGTCTTTGAACTTTTTCTGAGGCAGTGACCAAGCCAAATGATCGTAAGGATTGTTGTAAAAATTGAAAAGCAGTCTCTAATAAAGAAATATTATCAGTGGCTAAAAGTATATCATCCATATAATGTATGAAGTATAACGTTGGAAACCTTTTTCTCACAGGAGTCAAGGCCTGAGCCACCTATTTTTGGCAAAATGTAGGACTATTTGCTGTGCCCTGAGGCAATACTTTCCATTGAAATCTCCTCATGGGTTCCTTAAAATTTAAGGAAGGCAAGCTAAAAGCAAAATGTTTTCTATCTTCAGGAAACAAAGTAATAGTGAAAAAACAATCTTTTAAATCTATAACTAAAAGATGGTAATTGTGTGCTATGGCTGCTGGAGAGGGTAGGCCTGGTTGAAGAGCTCCCATTATTAGCATAGTTTTATCGACAGCTCTTAGATCCTGTAATAACCTATATTTTCCAGACTTTTGCTTGGTAATAAAAATAGGAGTATTCCAAGGGCTATTGGATATTTCTAAATGCCCTAATTGTTCCAGTACTAATTGTTCTGCAGCTTCTAATTTCTCCTTTGTGAGGGGCCATTGGTCCACCCATACAGGGTCATCAGTCAGCCAAGTAATTGGATCAGCTGTGAGTGGAGGAGAATCCAAGGTCCCTAAGAAAAACCCAAACCTTGTCTATCATTTTTTATTTTCACATCAATAGGATAGACAGTTCCTTGTTGATTTGTTCCCAGCCCTTTTGTGGGAAGAAATCCTTGATCCAACATCCTATTAGAGACTTGAGAATTTGGACTATAAAGCAGTACTCCCATTTCTTTTAATATATCTCGGCCCCAGGGGTTTAAAGGCAGCCCATGCAAAACATAAGGCTGGAAGTATCCTGAATGGCCCTCACTATCTTGCCATAATAATAACTGACTACTTTGCACAGGAGAAGAACTTTGTCCTATTCCTTGAAGTTGTGTAATAGTAGGACTAATGGGCCAACGTTTAGGCCAGTGCATCTGCGTCGTAACAGAGACATCAGCTCCAGTGTCTAACAAACCTGAAAAAACCTTTCCATTAATGGTTCATTTCATTTCTGGACGTTCTTTCTCTATCTTCTGAATCCAGTAGGCAGCATTAGATGATCCAAAAGCCTTTGTTCCTCTCTTTTGATGTTGTAAAATTTGTCCATGATGTACAAAGGGCAAAAGTAGCAGTTGTGCAATTTTATCGCCAGGAGAAATAGTTATTATATTTTCAGTAGTTTGTGCCATGAGTTTTATTTCTCCTTCGTAGTCAGAATCTGTGACTCCTGGCCTAATAGTTAAACCTTTCATAGTGACACTACTTCTTCCCAATAATAGTCCCATCCAACCCTTGGGTAAAGGAACATAGATGTCCGTAGAGAGGGCCTGAGGACCCATTTCAGGAGTTAATACATATCGGGCGGAGGTACTGAGGTCCAGTCCTGCGCTTCCTGGAGAGCGAGGATATTGTATGTTTCTGTTTTTGGTTAATGTCTGATTGATCATTGAGGAGGATACCCAGACATCGGCCCTATTGTTTGTTGGGGCTGGGGAAGGCCCCGGGAGGAGTTTCCCGACAGTGGTGTCCCATCCTTGTGGGTCAGTGAGCGACAATCTCGTGCCCAATGTTTTCCCCTATTGCATCTAGGGCATACACCAGGGATCTTCCGACCATCTGGAGGTTTTTGAACAGGGAAGGAAGGACTAGGGTTAGAATTAAAAGATCTACATTCTCTAGCAAAATGACCTGCCTTTCTGCATTTAAAACAAGTCTTTGTTTTCTTTTGATTGTTTTTAAACCCCACTTTAGTTAATGCTGCAGCCATAGCAGCACCCTGTATATAAGCAGGCCCAATGTCCGCACAAAGGCGAATATAGCCCTCCAGTGTTCCCCGTTTTCTCCAAGGTCGAATCGCAGCCTGACATGCATTAGTAGCGTTTTCAAAAGCAAGTTGCTTAACTACAATTGTACCGGTGGGTCCATCCAAAATGAGTCTCCCCCACCGCCAGTGACAATCTATCTACAAAATCAGCATATGGTTCATCAGGTCTCTGTCTAATTTTTGAAAGATCCTCAGTTGTGTGTGTATAAGGTAATTTCCTCCAGGCTTGTAATGCCAAATGATGTATTTGAGGATAAGCAACAAAGGGATAAGTTAATTGATCTTGTACAGAAATATATTGTCCTTCCCCAAGCAGCATATGATAATCAACTGGAATATTATGGGTAGCATTCTTTTCTGCTTGTTCAGCAGCCCGTTCATAAAAATTAGACTTCCATATTAAATAATCTCCACCATCTAAACCAGCTCGTGCAATAGACTTCCAATCAGCGGGGGGAAGAGCTTCTCCTGCAATAGCTTCTCCTGTCAACCATAGCAGTAGTACAAGGAGCAGTGGGCCCATATCGAGCACAGGCAGATTTTAAATCTTTCAAAACTTTAAAAGGAAGAGCCCAATGCTCCCTAATAGCTTGTTGAGGATTATTAGGATCAGGTCTTTCTATGACAGAACAACAGAAAATAGGATCTTTTCCTCGTTTTATTGCTCCTGTACAGCGCGCTGCAAGGGACTGAGCATTTTTACAGATGTAGATTTTTGAGGAAGACAGTCCTTATTAACCTGCAGCTTTTTCACTGACTTATCTATCATAGCCATTAGAAAATCACCCTCGAGATATTTTTTCTCTTCCGTGTTTAAAAGCCTCATCTGTTAAATCGAAATGTTCCTCTTCATCTGATATGTTAAAATTAATCAGTTCCCTAGATTTAGGAAGTGACGGTGTAGAAGCCATTAAGGCAGTTTTATCTTCTGAAGAAGGCTTTTGTTTTTCTGACTTTACATTCAAATCAACACTATCATGAGAAGAATCTAAACATTCTTTGATCAGATTCCACAAACTAAATAACAACAGGAGTATGAGTAGGCCCTTGAGACTCAGAATAATTTTTTAAATCTTCTCCAACTTTCTGCCAGATTTCTATGTCAACAGAGCCGCCATCGGGAAACCAGGGAGATACATCACGGATATGCTGCAAAAACTCAGTTAACTGTGAGGTAGAAACTTTATTACCCCGAGCTTTAAGCATCGAAAGTAAAACCTGAGCAAATAATTCACGCTCCTTTGAGACCTTTTGTCCCATCCTATTTTACTTCTGACTATTGCCTTATGCCTCTATTAGTTTCACTTTTACTCGTGGCCACACATATTTTGCATAAGGGTTCTCTTACCTGCACTTTCTTTTTCTTTTAATTGCCTTCACGCTTCAGGTCCCTGTTCGGGCGCCACTTGCCGAGGACCACACGGAAAAAGAGGCTCTCACCACCCAGGGTCAGAAGGGAAGGGGTAAGGAACTGACATAGCACCGACGAATGGGGTCAGAAGGACCAAGACAACTTGTAAGGCCAACTGGCCCGAGGCAGGGGAACACAATCAGATTCACAGGTTGCATCCTCTGGACCACCCAGTTCCAGAAACTGCCCTGGAGACATTCCGGACCACCCAGTTCCAGGAACTGACCTGGGGACTTTGAACCCAGCCCAGCTTTCCCGCCTTTCGAGGGGCGGGACTAACGGTCCCCCAGGATACCCGAAAAGACCACCAAATAAGGAATACCCTGCGCCCTCCCAGATTCACCACACCCCTTTCCCTTCTTCCCCTATAAAATCTTGCCCAACCCTTGCCTGGGCGCGACTTCTCTGGCCCCCTTTCTCTCGGACCAGTGAACCTCGCCCGGGAGCGCTCCCTAATAAAGCTCACTTGAAGCTTTCCTCTGTTTCGCTGTGCCGTTTGTTAAGATCCGACCTTACACAACTGACGGTTGCAAGGCAAATTTTATTGTGCTACAGTGGCAGATTATATAGACTAGAAAAAGGAAGGTTGCCAGACAGTGGTTTACATCATATAAAGACTGTCTCGGCTCAGGGTTAACTTCCCTGGGAGAAAACCGATAAACCCACAATCATCAAAAATAACCTGCACGTGCAGGCGGGGAGACAGCTTTGCTTGTCTCATTTTACATTCTTTCTGATCTCTGGGCCCTGGTGATTTATCTCCCATGGAATGGAACAAGGAGGGGAACAAGTAGGGACAGTCCCTTCGAGCAGCGGCGGCATGCCTGGCACGTCCGCAGCCTGCTCGCAAGGCTGACTGCTTCCCACACATGGGGCTACTTCTGCAGGTGGGGTCAGAATCCTCCTCAGTTTCAGGTGGTCCCCGTGCATATTCTAGGTGATGCTTTTCCTCTGTTCTACTGCTTCAGTTTCACACTCTTCCACTTGTCTTCCGTCTTTCAAAACTATGTTGAAACCTCTTGATTGTTGTGGGCTTATATACTTAAACACTTTGATACCATCATTGTAGTGTCTTGTGAAAATGGAGAAGAGCTGAAAGAAAGGGTTCTCAGTGCATTCTGAATCTGCTATTCTGTGGTCCCAGTGTTTAAACTTCTTGGTCTTCCCCAGTGTCTATCATTGCTTTTAGAAACACAATCTCCTGGTCTACTCGTGAAGGAAATGAATACATCACATCTAAAATGACAAGGAAGGCGGGTTAGATGCTCTAGGGTCTTGTCGTACTCTGCCATTTACTAATAAACCACTACGTGCTACAAATTGTAGGTGCTCATTTATAAAATAAAGGGGGTAACTCTACATGAACTATAGATTTCTCCTACTCTAACATAATTTTCTAAGTTCTTTTTTTAAAATTCTCTACATTATCATTAATTTTAATTAAGAAAACAAAAATCTAACTTTCTCTTTTGAAAATCAAAGAGTAATTCCCATAGTCCTACAATAATGGGAGAATTAGTTCTGAAACCTGTCAAGTTTCATGTTTCATACAAAAGGAAAATCATATTAAATAATTTTAAAAAGTTAAACATGGACTTTGTAGCACAAAGACAAGGTCCCCCCAAATGGTGTTCCTTTATTTACTAGAAATGTTCAGTTCTGCATTACAGTTGAAATAAAATAAATATATTATTTTTGAGGTACAAAAATTTCTTATGAAAATCAATTTTTCTTTTCTGTCCATACAAACAAAAGTATGGAATGACATTAGAGGTCAGGTTTATTTGGTAATAGAATGTAGCTTCTTGATATTTTTTATTTTAGGAAAGGAGAATATCAACATGAAAACTTTTTTCAACTTTACTTTTATTTAAAATGAGGCCATATTTTCCTCTTGTAAAAAGAGAGTTCAACTAGAACTGTCAATTTTCTCATCTGTAAAACAAGAGCACTGAATCAGCTGACTACATTCATTCAGAACTCAATTTCTTTATCGTATGATCACTAAGGTTCTCCCTAAATCTAATATACTAAAGTTCTAAGCAAAGGAAAATATAGTACTAACGACATGTTTTGATTTTTATTTCTTAGAGTTCAAGTGTCCACCATTCACCCTGGTCTAAGCTTAAGGAACCATTCACGGGGATACAATGCAGATGGGAGGGGAAAACAGAACCCTCACACAAGCTGTGGCGTGTTGCAATCAGGCTTCCGTTTGAAAAATAATCTTCTCTATAGCTTTCAAGTGATAACTTTGTCCCGGCAATGCTTCTTGTTTCAAACGGATTTTCTCTGGCTCTTCCTGAACACTTTCTGAGGAATCATCGACCTCTGATTTCTGAGGAGGAAGGACTCTCTACTGTCACAGTCGCAGGAAATTCTGATGGACCTGAGTGTCACAAGAAGAAGATAGGAAACCACAGAGTTGTTAAACTAAAGGGCAAAGAAAGAAAACAAGATTGTATAAAACATAACACAAGCCAGATACCGAATATCCAAATATTAGAGGACATTTAACAAAAGTGATCTGAGGTATCATTATTTATAAACGTCTCTCACTGCTCCTTAGTCTAAAACAGGCAATGACTAAGTAAAATTACAGGAACTTATTTTTGCTATGTTACTGCACAGACCTCTGTTGTACATGGTTAGGATTAGTAATGGGAATTGCCCATATTATTTTATTAAGTTTCTTTCACAGAAGCCAAGTGCAGAGCCAAGGTAAACATTTTTTCTCAGATCAACTTTATACTGCAAATAAAAAATTTATTTTCCACCATCAGACAAAAACAATCTGGAAGAAAATGTAGTTTTTCGGAGGAAAATACATCAGTAAAGGGACTGACAAAGAATCAGAAGAATAACCAGAAAGTCAACATATGTAAGCTGTGTATAATAGATGTTACCATTTAAAAATGAGAAATCACATACACATACATAACTAAAACTGACCCATCAAAAATTTCATCTTCTCATCACCCTGAAGCCAAAACTAGGGTAACAGTAATACAATTCTCCTGTCAAGCTTCACTGCCACTGCAATGTTGTTCAATTGGACATTTCCAAACATTTAAAACTTGACCTGGCCACAACCCCATAAAAGTCTACAGATCATAAAGAAGTGTGCTGGGATTATGTAACTACGCAGAAGACAAGTCACTAGGACATCATTTTGACAACAAGCAGCAAACCTGCAGCATAGGAAAATCTGAACAGGAGAACGAGGTGCACACCCCTCTCTCTGGGCATGCAAGGGCAGGACTGACACCCAGGATGCTCTTCTCTCAACCTCAGCAGTGGTGCCTTTCACAGAGCAACGATGCAGTCTCCCAGAACCGCTGGGAAGGAGAATCTGATACTGACAGTATTAGCTTGCCATGAGGCCATAAGCGAGGAAATGTGTGTGGCCTTGGTGAGAGAGCAGAAGTGTGGGAGATGTTGCTTTATCTTGACTTTCAGATCAGGAAATTTGTACACATAGCCTGCAAACAACATTTCTTGCAAACATGTGAACGTTCTTGAGTGTGAGAGCTCCATGTGAGGGGTCAGAAATGGCAGTCAAGTTCTTTTCACTGGGTAACAGGCGATTTGCGGACCGGAGAACAGGCTTCCTTGTTTACAGACATAACCACAAGGCTGCCAGTTGTGTGCCAAATCCACACAACTACACAGTTGCACTGGGAGAGCGACCAAACATACTTTCCATGGATTTATTTCAGAGCGGGAAATGCTTCTTGTAAGGCTCTGTCAGTTTAAAAAGCAAGGAGAATGCCCATCCACCTTTCCCAATTCACGCCCTATGTATCATCAATATGATAGCTACACACGAGCAACTGATTACATACATCACAAGCTTTGATGAATGCAAAGCCCCTAAAAAGATATCAACAAAACAAAGTTAGATCTTGATGTAAATACATCACCAGTTAAACCCAGTTAATACAACTATTTAGTATTATGTACAGTATCCATACAGAATTGTGTATACAAATAAATAAGCTCAAAACAAGGACCTGGAGGGCTCTGCTGCAGAGAAAACTGAACAGAATTCAGCCGACTGGCTTGGTAATTAATAACTGTGAACTGCTGAGAGGCCCCTTCAGTTCCTATGTTCAGGATGGTTGAGATTTCAGTCTCACTTCTTTAAATGGTGATATTAATCGTTCTCTAATTTACCACTCTGTGTGACGAGGATTGACCTGAGATTAAGTGTCTCAAGAAGAAGACAGGAAACCACAGAGGTGTTAAACTCAAGTGCAAAGACTGGGGATTCAACACTATAGTTTATGCAACAGCAATTCACATTACCATTTGCAAAAAAGTAGTCGGTTGTCCAATGGGGATTATAAACATCCATTTAACATGAGCAACTGAACAGATATATTTTACACAGTAACTACTTCAAGTACTATTTAAAATCAATTCTCTTTGTTTTCTTAAGCAATTGTTAATCCCCAATTTCGTGAATACTACCAAGTAAGTCACTTGAAACTCATCTAGAGCAATCTATTTCACTTAGCAAGCCTAAAGCTATAGTTCAACAATTTTATTTACTCTTATGTGACAAAAATTACTATGAACAGCTATCCCCTGGATAAGTAATCAGCTAAAGCTAGTTTGACTCACTAAATCTGATTTACTGAGTTAATAAGCCTGTTGATTTAGAATAGGTCTAATGCATATTTCTCATCCATTCTGCATTAAACTATTTCCCATGCCTAAAATGTCTTTTTTCCCATTCGTACATATCCGAATTCCTACTTCTGTGCTGTAGGGCTTCGCACAACTACACCTGCCTTTAGTGAAACTTTCCTCACCTGCACAATCGGAGATAATTTTAGTCTCCTCAAGACTCCCAAGGGGTTACCTGTGTTGTGACACTTGAGAAACAACTTGAAGCTCCCAATTGCATTTGGTTTTTCTTCCTTAGAGTGTTCATTAGGCAGAAGCCATGTGTGAGTTATATTTTTTCCTCTATAGAAAGCACCAGAGACCACCCACATAATAGCAGTTCCAAAATAAAGAATTCTGAACGACTGAAAAAGACAGGGAATCCAAGCACGTTACCTGCTGCTTTTTGCACGTTCTGCAGTACGCCACGGCCAGAAACCAGACACAACATGTGGTAGACGTTCAGGACCATAACATTCCTTACCAGCAGAGTGTTTCCTTCCATTACTTACAGGTTGCTTTGCGGCCAAGCCTATGTTTGACAAAGCACGAAAAGAAGGAATCAAGATGCACCAAAGGTCTACAGAGCAACTGTCACACATGTACACTTCGAAAGGAATCAAACAGGCACTTGACAATGATGCCAAGGCCATTAAAAAAAAGAGGATCGTTTTGTACAAAGGTTTTACATAAGCCAGCATTTTTAAAAAATGTAAGTTCTCTACAGTAACAAGTTATTTTAACTAAAACAGAAGTATTGTGATGTGCAGAAATGCAAAAATAAATTTTTAAAATAATCCCAAAGTATGATACATTTTATATATTATGCAGAAACACTCAAGTTTACTGAATCTTAGAACACCTTTGGCATTTCTGAATCTCAAGGACACACAAGCACAGATACACCCATGACTTCTGCCAAACGGAATCTTCAGAATTAGACCAAAATTTCAATTTAAGATGAATTTTTCTATGTAAAGACAATAAAAGTTATAAGGCTGCAAGTTGCTGGGTGGCAGGTGAGTCAGTGTTACTCTCCTATAAGCCTGTCAACCTTCACTGCTCCTTTGATTTCATATAGAAAATACACAAAAAAACAAATGAAACCCATGGGATAAAAGAGTGAAATGTGGAGACTTATCCTATATTTCAGTAGTAAAGAGGCAAGTATCTTTATATGAAATATTTGGTTGCAAAAACTAGACCTACATGTTAATATTTTATTTAGAACAAGCCACATATTAAAATTCACATTTAAATATTTAATTTGAATTTACTGAAAACAAACATCATAGGTTAAAAGGGTTATATTTATCCTTCAAAGCTACTATATTTTGTTATTTTATTTATTTATTTTAATAGATCTTTATTGGAGTATAATCGCTTCACAATTCTGTGTTAGTTTCTGTTACACAACAAAGCGAATCAGCCATATGCATACACATGTCCCCATATCCCCTCCCTCTTGAGCCTCCCTCCCACCCTCCCTATCCCACCCCTCTAGGTCATCGCAAAGCACCGAGCTGATCTCCCTGTGCTATGCTGTTGCTTTCTACTATATTTTAACAGCATTAGGATGCAGGGTAAAATGGAGTGTATGTGGTAATATAGGACAAATATTTCATAGAGTGTAGCTTATTGATAATCACCACACGATCCTGTGTGATTTACATGCCTCTTAAAAATATATAGGAGCTCAGTTCATTTTGTGCTATTTTATTGTGTTTTTTAACTTAATTACCGTCAAAAAAAATGTTTGTATGCATGTGGTTTGTATGTGTATACCCTTCCTTTACTTTCAGAAACGAATGCAAATACATTTGTATTAAAATTTTTTTTAATTACACTTTTCTTGTTAGGAGATAAAAAAAATTTCTAATAAAAGTTCCCATCTTTTTTTTAGGCATACATAATTACAATATAAATGTGACACAATTCAAACCATTATTTCACCCCTACACTCACCTGGACCTAGGTATATAGCCAGATACTGATTTGGCTTACCTCTATGTCTCCAAATAACTGAGGCAAATACAAAAAAAAAAGCCCAAGAAATAAAATTACTCTTAAAATAGCTCAATGGGTTTGTATATTTCAGTTACATTTCCACTTTGTTTAATCATGCTAAATAAAAAAAAAGTTTAACTGTTTTCTTCTCATTCCATGATGCCCTATTATATACCGCCAGGTACTAATTTTACAGAATTCCTAATATACATGCTTTATTTGTATATATTTCCATTTCTAATATCATAGCAAAAGTCAACTTAGCTATTTTAAGAATACTTTACACATGATATAAATTTTTAATAATAATATCTAATCAGTGTGATACCACAAATCTTAACTTCTTTGTATGTACTATTTCATTATTAAAATATCACTCTCTTGAAATAACAATTGGCAGACGATCATAAGCTTTTTTTTGACTTCATAAACACTCTTAAGAACTTCTATTTAATACGCTATTGTCCAAGCAAGTTGATTAATAGAGAATCAAAAACATTGGGCTTCCCTGGTGGCGCAGCGGTTGAGAGTCCGCCTGCCGATGCTAGGGGACAGGGGTTCGTGCCCTGGTCCGGGAAAATCCCACATGCCGCGGAGCGGCTGGGCCCGTGGGCCATGGCCGCTGAGCCTGCGCATCCGGAGCCTGTGCTCCGCAACGGGAGTAGGCCACAACAGTGAGAGGCCCGCGTACCGCAAGAAACAAAAACAAAAACAAAAATACATCTTTAAGTAGAAAAAAAAAAGTTGTATTTATGAAGATGTTTACAATAGTTTATTTTAGGTTATTTCCAGTTTTTCACCAATTTAAAAAATTGACCAACTCAATTAAAACCTTGTGACTACAATGTTAAAAAGTATAACTATGAATCATAGAATTTAAATGTAGTATGAAAAGACAAGAATGGCAAATTATATTGAAGCTATGGGGAATTATGTTTATAGACAGCAGGAAGAGAAAAGAAAAATGTAAATATTGCTTGATAGGACAATGGGATTAGAGGTGATCTTTTAAATTTTTCATTTTTACGCTAATACAATACCTTTATAAAACCCCCAAATCTTCAAACAACACATTTAAAAAAGATTGTGGTAAACTACACAAAACAGAAAATTTATCATTTTAACCATTTTAAAGTGGACCGTTCAGTGATATTAAGTCAACAAATTTTTAAAACTTTCAGAGGGCACCTGAATAAAAGATGTGTTGTCCATTGGTGATTTTAATGTATCTGATATATAACTAAAGTCACCACAAAACTCTTTCTGGGAAATTGGCAGATCATAAACATAAAACATTTATTTTGCTTTATATTCAACCTTATTGTTCTGCTGTTTCAAAATTCAAAGTTACTCACAAGAAAGAGTCAGTTTCATATTAGATTTGGTTTCACAAATGCTGCTCCTGCTATTCATTCTTATCACCAACAAAAAAAGACAATTTGTGACTAACCATAATATGTTCCAGAAAATAAGTTAAGGTCTCTTAGAAACAATACAAACGTTATCAGTAGAAGTGAATTCTAGGAAATTTATATATTCAGGAGAATGTGAAACTTACACCACTGATTGTTAAAGACTTTTAAAAGCTTTTCATTACAATTACATTTCGTAACAAAATAATAGGCTTAGTTGTAAAATCCTGGGTTAACTGCCATTTGGAAAATTAAATATACATTACAGTAAACATTTAGAAAATGGTTTTCTAAAATGTTCAATCTAGGTAAATAAACTTGTCTGTAGAAGTCTTTTATAAGGATCATACATATTTCAAGTTTTTTTTAATCATTCAGAGAAACAAGATATTACCTGATTCAAAAATTTAGGTAAGCATTTCTAAGAAAGAAGCAGGAAACAATGGGAAGGTTGGAACTGAGAAGAAATTTTGTTTCTTGTAGCGCAAAAGGTAATTCTGCATTTAAAAAAAAATCATTCCTCAAAAGCACCACTACTAAAATTATCATCAAAGTGCACCCCAAATTTCAATTGCAAAGTGTCAGAAGTAATTATCAACCAGGAAATATTTTCAAAATAACGAAGTTTTTATGAGATCCAAACAATAATGTTGGTTAATATTAACATCTCTTTAAATTCATTTATTATATCTATATTCTATAAATTCTCATAAGTCTCAAAATAATCATAGGCTTCCTCATATGCATGTGGTTAATATTGGCTGCTTTAATTTTAGCACACCAGAAAACATAAGGGGTATAAGTTCAGAAAGAGTTACCAACTCTAATAGTAGCTTTTCCTTTTCGATCACTTCCCCAAATTAAGAGTTCTCTTTTTCTGTCTAGCAGCTTTGGATGGTTCCTTCACGATGGAGAAGTTATCCACTGGTACTGAGACAGAAATGATAAATATGCCATTTAAGTTTCAGGTAATTTAGGAGGGTTTGATCTTCATTGGAAATTAAGATACTTTAAATTAATAAAAGGTTTTCAATCTGCATTTCTGGGAACCTAAATTAAAGCATCACACAACATTTTCAAAAACAGAAAAGCCATTTCATTTGACTGAAAACTTAGTTTTAAGATGGCAGAAAGTACCTTGATAATTTTCTTTTAAGAAAGAAAGAAAAACAAGCCATTAAAGAGAAATTCTTCCGAGAGAACTGAAACGTGTGATATACCTCTGACTTGGCACTCCTTCCATCTGGAGAACTTTTTTGATAACTGCTTTCATCACACAATGATCTAAAGTAAAATAAATTGAAGTTAGAGTCATTAGTTCCCAATGAGTGGCTATTTCCATTTAAAACCAAAAGCCAACTAATTATTGCTTTTCCCATAAATTTAAATATGAAATCTACATTATGTAATTATACACTTATCTCCCCCTTTGTGTATTCTAGTTTTCTTCCTCAGAAACCTAAGATGCCATCTTGCAGACTGCCTCCAGTGGCTACTATTTTGGCAGCAGCAAAGGTCAACTTTAAACATTTTGCATCTAAAGTGGCTTTGGATACCTTTGGATAGAAAGTACAGTCTGAGCACTGTCCAGACACTTAGATACCTAAAGGGCATCTAAGATAACAAACCAAAGTCCTGATGATATTCCCTCAAAAGCTGCTCCTCCCATCAGCTCCCCTTTTCTAAGTGATACCACCCAGTTGCACACATAATCATCAACGACTTGTCTCCTTGTTACTATTCCCTTCATACCCCACATCTAATCTATCGGCAAGCCTTGTTAGCTACACCCTCAAAACACAACCTGAATTCAACCACTTTTCACTTGCTCCAAACTTCCAGCCTAAACTAAGCCATAGACATCTCTTTTTTGGACCACTGTGATAGTCTCCTAACTGCTCTCCCTGTTTCTCTTCTTTATCCTCCCAAGTCCATCCTCTATACCAGGTTCCCTTATTCAGATACTATTTGGATCATGCCGTTTACAAGTTGAAAACGCTCTACTCATTTAGAATAATCCAAATCTTTACTCTGGCCTTCAAGACTTTACAAGATCAGACCCCTGGCTAGCTCCTTGACCTCATGTCATACCACATCTTCTGCACTCAGTCCTCTGACCATGTTGGTCTCCTTGCTTTTCCTTAAATACTCCACCCACCTACCTGCCTGCATACTCATTGCCTCCTTGCTTTTCCTTAAATACTCCACCCACCTATATGCCTGCATACTCATGGGCTCCTTGTCCTGGAATGTGCTTACCCCAGATCTTCCATGGCTTGCTCCTCTCTTCATTCAGGTCTCCGTTCAAATGCCACTTCTCCAGTGAAGCTGTCCCCTAACAAACCTGTCCAATGGAGTCCTACCTGCCCCTGCTCACTCTCTTTACATTAAGATATTTTTGCACCTCCTACTATCTAAAATTATATTACTTATCTGTTTACTCATTTCTATCTGAACTCCTTCCCTAGAATGTAAGCTCCATGAGGGCAAGACTTTTGTGTGTCTGGTTCACTGCTTTATCCCTAGTGCCTAAACACATATCTGGCACACAATAGGTATTAAAATAATTACTTGTGAAACTGACAAATGAATAAAGTACTCCTTGCAAGAATTCAGAGGTCGCACAAGAAGGAAACAATGCTCTTGGTGGAAGCAGGCTTAGTATCTAGGTTCACCTCTTTCTGAGTAGTGTTGAGAACAATTTACAAGTATAACTCACTTTAATTGGTAAATTATCTGCTAAAAACATAAGGGACGTACAACATTAGAAAAGTGCCGTTTTTTGTTTTTTGGGGGGTTTTTTGGGGGGGTACGCGGGCCTCTCACTGTTGTGGCCTCTCCCGTTGCGGAGCAACAGGCTCCGGACGCGCAGGCTCAGCGGCCATGGCTCACAGCACAGCTGCTCCGCGGCATGTGGGATCTTCCCGGACCGGGGCACGAACCCGTGTCCCCTGCATCGGCAGGCGGACTCTCAACCACTGCGCCACCAGGGAAGCCCAAAAGTACCGTTTTCTAGGATACAAATAATGACAGAGAATAGAGAATACATACTAAGAACCTTTCATCAAAGTATGACGGTCAAGAACTCTCGCGGTAAAACGTCAGACAAAAACCAGAACAAATGATCATGACTTCTAGTAGTTCTGAGGCTGAACAACCTACTCATTCAAACAAAAGGGATCATCACAAAAGCACAGGTATTAAAAACTATTACATGAAAGGAAACTATCATGAGTCATTTATTTAAGTGTTGTGTGGACCATCACATTAAAATAACTGGAGTCTTTCAACACCCCGTGACATACAAAAATAGCAAGTCAGACATATGGATCTGACAGGATATGATACAACCCCTACAAACTCTCACTACAGAAGAATGGACACACGGTGTCATTAACCAACTAGCCAAATGAATACAAGCAGCCAGTAAACCTCACCAGTAATTCGAATGAATACAAAATAAAACAAAATGTGGTTATTGTCCTATCAGATTAAGCCACGATTCTGTAAGAAAAGTCTTCAAAATGTCTATACCCTTTTGATGCAACAACTCTCTTTCTAAGAATTTAACCAAAAGAAATAGTCAGAGATATAGGTAAGGATATATATCAGAGTACTTTTTGTAACTGAAAAACTGGACATACCTTTTATAGAAGATTGGATAAGCTATGTGTACTGTGGCATATTCATATAACAGAACACTGAACAGTCACAAAACATGATGCAAATTGACTGACTTGCTAAGATGGTCATACTAAATTAACTGAAAAAAGGTATAAAATTTGGAGTAATCCCACTTGCATAAAAAAGGGAGAGGTACTCATTTTTGTAGTCTTTCAGTTTTTTAAAAGTGCTACCAGCCAGTGTTTGTGAGAGGCAGGCTTCACATCCACTCTTGGGGTGGACTACAAATTGGCATAGCCTTTCTGGGTGGTGATTCGGCAATGTGTATCAACAGTGTTAAAAATATGTCACACTTAGTCATTCCACGTGTAGTACCTTATTCTACACAAGTAAGCCCGATGGACACAGAGGCGTATATACAACGTATTCACATTGCTTGTGACAGGGAAAAGCAAACTGTCTAAATATAATTGCAAAGAATTGATTAAACTATGGGACATGAATATGATGGAGTATTACATGATACCTTCAGTGAAAAAAGCAGGAATATGAAATAGCAAGTATACTACAATTCTATTTTAGTAATCCCTAAGTGTATAAATATATTTATATATATAAAAAAAAAGGCCTGAAAATATATACACCAAAATGAACAGTGCTTATGTCTGGGTATTAAGCTTATAGGTAATTGTTCTCTTGTTACTGTGTATTTTCTGTAAAGAATACATGCAACTCTTAGAGAAAGTTTAAAAGCAACATAAAAGCTATCAGAAAAATGAGGCTCTGAAAAAAATCCTATCACAACAGTATCATGCCAAAAGCTAAGCATATATTATATTAAAAACTCAATATCTTCAATTTTAGAATGTACCTCCAAGCCATAAATCCTCACTAAGAGATTCTGCAAAAGCACGAACCCAGGTCACCAATGAGCTTGTTGCAGTTCAGAGTGATGCGCCTCCAACCAGGCATACAGTCAAGATCAGGTCTCCTGGAACGAAGCCTCTCTGCCCAGGTTTCTTCATGCCTTCTGATAGTCTGATACTTCAAAGATTTAATGGGACAAAATTAAGATGCTTCAATAAGGAAACAGGGTGTGCCTACTGAGTATGGCTCATTATGTCAGAGATTTACACACACACGTATCAAGCATATGTGCCAGGAGAATCAAGCTGAGAAATTAAACAGTCAGTTCTGCTTTACGAGTCCAGTGACCCACATTCTAGTCGGTCAGTGATTAGATTCCAGCCACTGGATGACCTGTTTTTGAACAGTTATGTAAAGTTGGACAACTCAATTACAGTCTGAGAATTATTTTCCTTATCTTCTAAGTCAGGGAATTGGTTCTAAATTCTATCATTGCTGAGGCTCTAAATTGCATCATTCTGTCCTCCAAAGGTCTCCAAACACCTGACTGGGCAATCCATAAGAAAACTTTTTAATATGCATCTTATTTTTTAACAAATTATATACACAAAGTTCTATACATTTAACTTACATACATTATAAACTACACAGATAGTTTTTCATGATACAAAGCTAAATAGGTTCTAATATTTTCTTGCCCTAACTCCTAAGGCATTATTTTATTTTATTTATTTTGAAAAAATATTTAGTTATTTGTTTGTTTGGCTGTGCCGGGCCTTTAACTGCGGCCTGCCGGATCTTTTACTTATTGCATGTGGGATCTAGTTCCTTGAGCAGGGATCGAACCGACGTCCCCTGCACTGGGAGCGCAGAGTGCTAACTGCTGGACAGTCAGGGAATTCCCAGGCATTATTTTAAAAACTATATTCACAAAATGGATCTCACATGCTACCTAGGGTATGCACACAAACTTCAGAGACCTGGACTATGCACAGCCAGTCTGATGTGCCTTGGGAAAATAATGGTTTGACATTTAACCACAAGTCTTGTCTTAAAGACTTTCAATTCTTTATATTCATAAAATAGATTCTGGTAACAGGGAACACTGACTTTAAATGAGAAAAGTCTTGTTACATTCTTGAAAAAATAAAAGACTCAAAGTGCCTTTGACACTCTAAAAGGAAAATCATTAGTGTCATTTTCCTATTAACAATAGCTTATAAGAGCTCCAAGCAGAAATAACAGCAATCACTTACACAGTGCTTAGTATGTGCCAAGCACTATTTATACAAATGAGTTCACTTAAACCTAAATGAGGCCTAGAGGTTAAGTGATTTGTCCATGATCACTAGCTATGAAAAGGGAGAAAGGGAATTTGAACCCAGGCCATTTGGCTTCGGCACCCAAGTTCTTGACTGTTTTCTCCCCCAGGGGTCAGTGGACTTGCCCTGTAGAGGCTCAAAGAATTCTTCAATTTTTAAAATCTAAATTTAAACATTTCCAGCTTTGTGGGCTATACAGTTTCTGTTGCAACTACTTAACCCCACTGGTGTAGGCTGAAAGTAGCCATAGCTACCATGTAAACAATGGGTGCGACTATGTTCCAAAAAAACTTTCTTTACAAAATCAGGTGGCAGGCTGGATCTGGCCCACATAGTTTACCTATCCCTGATCTGCACCAGCAAACTACTAAAAAGGCTTCATGCCAAATTATTAAATAATTTAGGCCTAAATACAGTAATTATAACCACTGTAAACTTGTTAAGGCATTAGTTGAAAAATTGTATTTACAAGTTGCTGATGTAGTAATTTTTATTAGTTTATAAACTACAGCAGCTAATAGACACTTGATTCATTTAAATCTTGAAGACTATAATGGCATAGTTTCTGCACAGCATCACAATCAGTGTTTTCAGTAACTAAAAATACATAAAAGTATTATTATGTATTGTATATTAAATCTCTTATTTCTAAAATTAACTGGACTATCTTAACTAAATGGTAGAATGCCAAACTGACAAATGGTCATATTCTTTCAACAAAATGAAAGATGCACTCACAGGTATCAAAAGACAAAAATTAACTGCCATCTGTGTCAACATATTAATGTGCTTCAATCACATATGTTTTCAGGAAAGTTTAAACATAAAATCACCTTTAAGATCTTGGCCACGTAATCTGCTCCCTGCCATGTCAGATTACAGCCCGTGAAGTTTACTGTCTTAAGAGTGATAGAGTTCTTTATACCTTGACAAAAAACTACAAGGAAAAAAGAAAAAACCACACACACAATAAGATGAAGAGCCTATACATTTGTCAATCTTGACTTATTTGTTTTTCTTGAGTCAATTGGAGGTTTACAGCCACATTTTTAAAATCATTAACAACAATCTTCCCAAACAGGTAATTGATGAACTGATGTGTTCTAAAACTTGTCAGTAACAAAGTCTTATTCCAGTTTACAGCAACACTTTAATTCTATTTAGGTACTAAAACTGAATACAGTGAATACTGCAAACTTTATTGCCAACCACTCAGTAAAGTACGACATACTTTTGAGACAGAGGAAAAAGAAGAGAAACCTAAAAAGCATAAGACTCTTCCGATTTTCAGTTCCAATGATACATGCCAATCTTGATGATCAATCAGCGACTTAAATGTCAACTATAAACCCAGTATTTTATTAGCTGCTATGCAGTATACTAGAGCAATAGAAGAGAGAGAACCTGAAACCCTCTGTTCCCTCAAACTGAAAGGCAGGCTTCCTGACCCCTCCAGACCACTACTGGACATAGGGCACGCACGCTAATGTTTCAGGACCCCAATGAAGAGTCACCTGTTTTGTGATTACTTCCATGACACACCCTCACCACCGCTGAATTTGCTGCTCCTACAGGACGTTACATATATTTCCTATTTGAACACATACCACAGTGCATTATAATTATGACTGCATATAGACGTTCTAACAATTTAAAGAGAATGATGACTTTTTTGCTCTTTACGTCTTGCTATTTCCCTTCCCATACTATTTCTTGAAGAGAAACCATAAAAATATAAACACACACAAAAAACAGAAAATATAGAAAACGCGTGGTTTGTGGCTTAACACAAACTTAAGTAAGATTAATTCTGACAGTATCCAGCATGACAAACTTCCATGGTACAAATGAGAATGGACCAAGGATTGAGCAGGTACAGGAGACAATCCACGCATGAACACCACCAAGAAAAGGTAGACAGGAAAATGTAGACAGACATGGTGTGTAGGAAATCACGAGACCAGTCCGATGGGAAGAGACTTAAACAAGACTGAAACTCACTTTCTAAACCTCCATCTCCAACTGGACAATTCACAAGACACAGGTGCACCAAAGTGGCCAAATATTCAATCCCTTTAATGGGGAGGAACAGTTTAAAATTTTATTGGTTTAGTTTGCCCCAAAAGCAACTATCAAAGGTTGGCAGGACACAATGAAGGCTTACCTTTGTTAACACAGTTAAGTCTCTCTCTCTCAGAACTAGCCCACTTAGCTCCAGGTTCCTTAGCGCACCCGACGCACTTACACAGCATTTATGAGCTCTACAAAACTGGAAGGTCACATCTTTATTTCTTATCGCAGGAACACGACTTCTGTAAACTTCATTTCTGTCACAACCTAAAGCAAAATATTATAAAATGAGTGATTTAAACCATACATTTTATCATCATTAAAAAGCACCTAAGTGAAAAGAAAAAAAGCATCTGCTCTGTGCTAAGGATTAGAAACGACTCCTGCCCTTAAAGCCTTCATTCAGGAGGAAGATGGATAATCTCAAAATTTCAATCACATGAGATAAATAAACATAACCTTTATGCACAGAGGTGCCTATGGAGGCAAAAAGTTATATCTAAGTGACGGCTTCATGATAACCCTGAAGTGGAATCTAGAAAGATGAGGCTATGCAGAGTTGGAGTAGGAGGTGCATTAACGGCAGAGGGAACATCTGTGAAAAGACACTCAAGCCTGACTCCTGCCGGGCACTGTAAATACTGCAGGTGGCGATGACTAAAGGCCAGGGGTCCAAGTGTGAGGAGAGACACAAAGGAAAATAGAGATGCTGGCCGAAGCAAGCCTGGGAGAGAGCGTGGCTTGAGTCCCACAGGTGACGAGGCCTGGGACTACCACTGGCTGAGTAAGGGTGCCTCCGCTGATTAGAAAAAGGTGACCCGCTGCTGAAGGACCAATTAGATAAAGGGAGTGATCACAAAAAGCTCCCCTTCCTCAGGGCCAAAGAGTCCCAGGACGGGGCTTCCCTGGTGGCGCAGTGGTTGAGAGTCCGCCTGCCGATGCAGGGGACACGGGTTCGTGCCCCGGTCCGGGAAGATCCCACATGCCGCGGAGCGGCTGGGCCCGTGAGCCATGGCCGCTGAGCCTGCGTGTCCGGTGAGGCTTGGCCCAGCACAGTTCAGACTACACACCTCTGGGCAGGGCAAACGCTGGGCGGCTAGTATGCACTAACTCTGTGTGGGCAAGCCATTAGCAGCATTATGTGAAGCATAGCTTTTTATGTTACAAGATCACTCAACACGAGTAGGCAGATGAACTTAGAGGAGCTGAGCCCAGGAGCCGCAAAACCACCCAGGAGTTTCTGCCATAGTCTGGGCAAAATGTAATATGGATGCAGAAGCAAATTTAAGAGGAGGCCAAAATCTACAAGCTAGCCCCACTGGATGCAAGACATAAAGGAATTTCAGTGAAGGAACTCTGAAGAGAATGGGCTCAACAATAAATTTTTCTTACATTCAATGTAAACTATGTGGCAAAATTAAGTACAGTGGCCTTTAAGTTCCCTTCCAGCTCTAATTTCTTTTGATTTCTAACTTATTACTCTGCTTAAGTAAAGTCCCTTCAGAGGTACAGAACAGTTCTTACACCTGAATGGGATGCAAAGAATAATCTGACTTCTGTTCACCAGGGGATGAATTGAACTGTCCTTGCAGGAGAGATAACAGATGGTGTGAACCCCAGATCCTAGAAAAGGGCCAGGCACACGAGAAGACTCAGCTTTTCGAAAACAAATGAATAATCATTTCCTTTCCTAGATCTTCACACCCTTCCTCTGCTGGCTACTTTCTCTCAGCTTATAAACATCCTCAAATATACCCACTTAAAAATCTCTCAGACCTATGATTCTTTGGATATTCTTGTGGATAACCTAAATCTCTCCCATGCCTTCAAACACCTGTCCTTCCAAAAAGCCCAGATCTGTATCTTGGGCCCAGACCTGGCCCCTCTACCAGGCCCCTCTAAAGCACTGAAGATGAAGTAAGATCCTCTCCCCACCCTCAATTCCTTCCTACTGTGCTCTGTATCTCACAAAAAGATGCAGCTGTATACTGTCACCCACGCTTGCTGCCCTCCCTTTTCTAACTGGTCACCAGGCCTCACCCATTCTCTCTCAGATCTGAAAAATCCAGTCCCACCTTTTATAACTTAAGTGGGACCCTTTGATTACAATTCACGCTGCACCCAATCAACTGCCTTCCACATGGAGGTCCCAGTGAGCCTCTAAACCAGAAGTCCATCTCACTGTTCTTTGGTGTTTCCCACAGCCTTCAGGATAAACATCCAAACTTCTGACATGACAAACAAGGCCCCTTTCTGTGGGGCCCCACTAGCTTTCCAGTATCAACTCTCATTGCTTTCCCAAACCCTGAGTTCCAGTCCTGTACCTGAGTTTTGCCATATTTTTTTATATTTCTCAAACTTTGACACACACTGCTCCCTCCTGCCACCCCAGGAGCTTCTACATACCCTTAGAAAGGATGGCACCTCCTCCAAGAAGCCTACCCTGAACTTTCCCTTCCAAGATTCTGTGCTCTGCAAAGGGGAAAGATGGCGGGGAGGGATACATTAGGAGTTTTGGATTAACATATACACACGACTATATATAAAATAGATAATCAACAAGGACCTACTGCATAGCACAGGGAACTCTACTCTGTATCCTGTAACAACCTGTACGGGAAAAGAATCTGAAAAAGAATGGATATATGTATAACAGAATCACTTTGCTGTACACCTGAAACTAACACAATATTGTAAATCAACTATGCTCCAATATAAAATAATAATTAAATTAAAGAAAAAAGAGATTCTGTGCTCTGTAGCACCAGAA